>NC_139827.1:4452865-4471124 GCF_963691815.1 Echiichthys vipera | reverse complement strand
AGTGCTGCAGATCCTCATGGCAACGAACCCTGCAAGTCTACAAAAGTGCACGTTTTCAGGTTTTCAGTCCGACACGACTGCGGTTTGTCTTTGCCCGCTGAGGTTCAATCGGACTCCAGATCGGCTGCACCTCTGACTAAACCTCCAGTCTGTCGCCGTTTGCTCGATATAAAAGTGTCGGTGCACAGCGCAGCAGATGGTACTCACGGCGGCGTTGGGCTCGATGAGGCGCTGCTGCAGGACTCTGGCTTCCTCCCAACGACCGGTCACACACAGACGCTCCAATTCACACAGCTCCCGGCCCAGAACGTTAGCCAGCGCGCACACTCCGCCAACCGCACCTGCACGCCCGGATCACACACGAGAGCTGAAGGATTCATGTTCATGCAATACTGTGAATACAGTGAATACAGCGAGACGTGCTCTTGACCCTTTGAACCCCAACAATCCTTCCCTTGTAAGAACATTTGTCTCAATAAAAAAGGAATAAAAGAGAAGAGAGTCCATTTGGTGTAACTTCATTGATATTGTAGTCCAGGGGTGTCGAAGTGATCCAGTAAAGGGTCGTCGTGGCTGCAGGTTTTCATTCCAACCAATCAAGAACACACCTGACTTGTGTCATGCAATCACCTGAACTGTCTTCACACAGTTGATTCAATAGATCAGGTGTGTTCTTGCTTAGTTGGAATGAAAACCCGCAGCCACACGGCCCTTTACTGGATCACTTTGACACCCCTGTTTTAGCCCTTTAGTATATCTTAACTTGCTCTATTACTGTGCATGTGCTTTTTCTTTTTATAGTTATTTCATGAGCATTGCTGGAGGATGCATGAGTCCTACGTTTTCATTGCCAGTTATTCCTCATGTCATCGTTGTGCACACGATGAATAAATCACTGAAAAAACTTGAGATTTATAGGTTGTAAGTCTCCTTAAATCACAGGAGGAGAGCTTCACACCATAAATTCACCCCATTTGCTTTTATTAACAGGATTTCTCCGCGGAGAAGTTCATAAATTGACTTCAGTTGTGGTAAGTGGAGGTACATGACAGGAACCTCTTCGGAGTAGACTCGTGAAGGTGACTGAATAAAAACATCTAGGTGGGACATTTCAGACGGAGAATGAGCTGAAATTCTTTTTTTTATTTTAGGGTTATTTCAGAACAGGTTACTTTGTGATAATGAGGAGATTAGGAGCAAAATGTTTCTCACTTAGGAAAGAAGAAGAAAAAAGGTCACTTTATAAATGGGGGGGAAACCAGAACGTCGCACACAAAATAGCTCAAATGTACGTAAAGTAAAATTTAAATGAAAGAGAATGATTAGCATTAGCAGTTAACCCTGGAGTCCTAATGTCCAAATGGGATGTAAAAGTAGATCCCTTATGTACTTTTTACTTAAACATTACATTCATGTTGATTTGTTTTGGTCGGATTACTCCGAAAACCTTGAGTTGTGCTTCAGGAAGGGAACTTTTTTTTATCAAACCTGGGAGAGAAGTTTATTGTTTGAGAACCAGCTGTAAATTAACTTTGTAATGTAATGAAATGTTGGAACACTGCAAAGGAAAATGTTGGTGTCTAGTAAAACCATGAGGGCCTTTTGTGTGCATGATATGAAAATCAATCAATCAATCAAACAGGGCAGCAAAGTCCGTATTTGGATTACTGTAGGTCACTGTCTCGCCTCCAACGAGTTCAGGATGCTGTAGATTTCACGGATCACTGGTAAATCATGTGGTTCTGGTTCCAGGCGACAGAGTGGAAATGTTTGATTTTTTTAAAAAGATACATTTTTTTGGCCTTTATGAGAATAGGAGGAGCTGGAGATTGACAGGAAATAGGAGAGAGAGAGAGAGAGAGAGAGAGAGAGAGAGAGAGAGAGAGAGAGAGAGAGAGAGAGAGAGAGAGAGAGAGAGAGAGAGAGAGAGAGAGAGAGAGAGATGGGGCAACATGCAGCAAAAGGAGTTGAACCCTAGGCCGCTGCAGTGAGGACTTTAAGGGCGCACTCACACTGTACTTGTCCCCCCCTCCCTCTCCCTCTCCCCCCGCGCCCAAGGCCCACTCCTGGGCGCGGTACGGTTGCACTCACACTGGTCAAACGAACTAGACTTTAGCCGTGGAACGTGCTTGGACACTGTACGGATGGACAGAGTGAGTGCGCCCTTAGGGCTCTGCTTCTCAACGCTTCAGGGCAGCGGCACGACAACTCTCATAACACACGAAACAAACCGACGCACACACACTTGTTACTCGGGAGATTTGTTTTCAGAGGGCAACCATGCAGGAATCACGACTCTACAGCTATCATAGCTTCTATGATGTTATGTAACTGCGATTATGGGTTGGACGCTTAAATCCATCCAATCGCTCTTTTGTTTTCCTTTCTGATTTGTTTTATTGTCTTCCGAGTTTCATGCTCCTGCTTCGTCCATCAAAGCGCTTTCTAAACTCTGAAGATGCTGTTTAAATAAGAGCTATGATTATTATTATTATTATTATTATTATTATTATCATATAATGGAATATAATTTTACAAAGCTGGCTCACATTTTAAGGGTTGCACTTTAATTCACAGCCGGTTGTTATAATCTTGGTTTCGTGGTGTTAAGCTGAAGGAGGCGGCCTGATGAATCACGTTTGATCAGTTCACTGTGTGCAATCACTCAACTCCGCACTTAGTATGTTTGGAATATCAAATGCTCCACCCAGCAATCATGCACGGTGCGCCGAAACATTAGCATGCACCGCAGCGGAGTACAAGAAGCACTCGAGTTGCCCGAGAGATCGGAGAATTTCCTCAGCCGTCAGAGAAGCATGAAATCCTTTAGCTGGAGTTTTCTTTAAAACGTGTGGACAGCGTTCAACGTTCAAACAAGTGAAGATAAAACAGAAAGCAGAAAGGACTGGAGGTGTGTTTTCAGCCGGTTGTTGTATGTGTGTGTGTATTCCTCTTAAATAAAGCCATCCATCACTCTCCTGCTGCCAACACACATAAATGAGTCACTGACAGCGTTTCCTCCTTGCATCCTGTTCTCTCTCCTCCCTGACGGATCAGTATGCAGCAGCGCTTCATACACTGTAATGTCTGAGTTTTATTTACAGAGCTAGAGACACATATATTGTTCAAGGCAGCGAGATATCATGGCCTTTCATTGTGACATCTCATTGTCTGCGTCTGGCAGGGGAGAAAAAAAAAAAGGCAAGAGAGAGTGGGCCTCCGTCCGTGGCCTTCGGGTTGTTGTTGTTGTTGTTGTGGATAGACGAGCCGGCGGCTGCTGATGGGCAGATTTTCTGTCTGATTTATGTTTCCGTGGCCCCCGCCGCCGCTCAGATCACACAGCTGAGAGCGGCTTACCTAACGCTGCTGACTGACAGGCGAGCTGCGCCGCGAAAAGACAGGCTCCTGAATAGAGACACTAAAGGCCGGACGCAGACAGACGGAGGCGAAAACCCGATGTCTGAAATGTCAAGGACACTAAGTGAAACAGATCTCTACCGACAACGCAGGCAAACAACCACAGTCACACTAATCTTATCTCATCTCATCTTCAGCCTCTTATCCGGGGTCGAGTCGCGGGGCAGCAGCTTTAGCAGGGGACCCCAAACTTCCCTTTCCCGGGCCACATTAACCAGCTCTAACTGGGGGATCCTGAGGCCTTCAAATACACGCTCCTTCAAGCACGAGGGGGAAATGGAACCGACTGAGTTTGATTGTGAACTCGTTTCTTGATGCAAGTCTGAAAAAAACACAAGCATATGCGCATGGGTGCAGATCCCGGGGGGGGACGGGGGCAACATGAGATGCCCCCCCCCCCCAATAAAAATACCCTATATTATTCAAAATTGAGCAAATGTATTTTCAGACTTCACATTCTTCACATTTTAGATTCACTTCTAAAAAGAAATATCTCATCTCATCTCATCTTCAACCTCTTATCCGGGGTCGGGTCTCGGGGGCAGAAGCTTTAGCAGGGGACCCCAAACTTCCCTTTCCCGGGCCACATTAACCAGCTCTAACTGGGGGATCCTGAGGCGTTCCCAGGCCAGTGTGGAGATCTAATCTCTCCACCTGGTCCTGGGTCTTCCCCGAGGCCTCCTCCCAGCTGGACGTGCCTGGAACACCCCGCTAGGGAGGCGCCCAGGGGGCATTTTATAGTGTTGTTCAAATTCTCCGTGGTTTATTTCATTCACTATATAGTCCACTATAAAATACCCACAATGCACAAGTAATTTGAGTGCACTCATTGTAAATACACTCTATCCTGTATCCCACGATGCAATGCGGCCGTGTTTTACCAGAGGAGAAGAAGCAGAAGAGGTGCTAACGCTAGCCAAGTACCTGAAAGCTAACCGCGGTTACCAACAACCGTTCCAGCTGACTACTGTTACTCGCTCGCCATCAGGACACACAACCGTTAACAAAGCCCCACTTGAACACCATCGGAATTTCAACCATTTATTTGGGATTTAACATTGAAATAAACTCGCAACTCCCGTCACACATTTACCGGCGCATCTACTGACACAACAATTTGTTAGAAAACTCTCAAGTCGTGTCCAAAATCTCGTTCGGTCATTCCCTCTATAGTTCACAATTTAATAAACAATATAAAGGGAACAGTGAGTGAGTGAATATGGTGACGACTTTGAACACAGCTAATGCGTAGACATACAAAATAACCTCTCAATCATCAGTTATGATGCATTGGCGGTGTGTGGTGTGGTGTCTGTACGTCTGCAGAGACGCAGCCCTCTCTGCTAACACTGAATGTTGCGTTCACAGACGGCGTGCGTTTAACTAAATGTATGTAGGCGGCAGAATTGACAGTAACAGCGGGAGCATAAATTTGGACATCAAAACCTGAACACAAACTCATATATATCATATCAATCACCGTGCTCCTTTAGTCTGCATAGCTATGACACACACACACACACACACACACACACACACACAGCCAATTACTTCCATATTTCAGCTATGGAGATGAGAACGTGTCAGGGAGCAAAGATCAGAGAGCTGTGGAAGTGTGTTTGGCAGGCCTGGCAGAGGGAGAACATGACTCATTAGGTTCTTGAGCATCATATTGATGCCTTTCCCCTAACTTGTTATCTAATCCAGGCTTAGAATACACCGTACGTGGCCGCCATGCCAAGAAGGTATAAGACATTCATAACGAAAGGTCGCAGATCTTTTATGATTTACTGCAGCTTCAAATGAAAGATCACATGCTTCTCTGCAGGATGAGAAGACCCTACTGAACTCTGGTCTGAGATAAACACACAACAGTCAAGAGAAAACACACCGGCTGTCCTTCATTTATGAGTATTGCATTGCATTGTGTATGTGGCTGTAATGACAATACACCCTCTTGAATCCTGGTCATTTTGGACCTGGAGGAAGCCTGTTAATGTGAAATCCTCTTGAGCACAGGGGACGTACAGACAGTAATGTAGTGTAAAGTCGCTGGTTTGAATGCTAAAGGTCCGTGTGTCTCCAAGGCCGCGGTTATATTGTGATCGTGACGTTCAGACGCTCCAGTTCTGAGGAATAGAAGTTCCTGAGAAAAATGTCCGACTCTGTTTTCACAGTAAAGACTTCAAAGAAGAATTTCTGTCGGTCTTCAACTCTTATTGGAAGTCTGTCTGCACAGTTGGATGAGGGAAGAAGAGTGAATCTATCTGTTCCTGGTCAAATTTTGGGCGCATGTTCACGTGAAAGTTTCTCTCTCGTTACGGCAATAAAAACCGCAAGTATGGAGTGTTTTCAAATGTCTTCACGAGTGGTCTATGAGACACTGCAGTCCCTTGGGTTCTCCGCAAAACACCTGCCAAGTGTGAGGTCGATTGGATGAAAGGTGCATGAACTATGCAAAGGGCACTCTACATACTGCACGCACACACACACACACACACACACACACACACAGATGAATTCCTTTAAAGTTAGATAATGCTGCAACAGAGCCACCTATTGGCCAAATGGCACCAGGTTTGTCATGTCCACTCAGACATCCCATCTTCACATGTCCACGAAATATGGCTGCAACAGCACAAAGCGTTCAAGAGATATGGCATTTTTTTTTTGCAATGTAAGCACCGCCCGTATCAGTTAAGCAAACTATGACGGTCAGCTGAAGCAAAACTGTACGGAAAATTAAAAATCTGAACTTTTTCCAACTGTTCTGCACCAAATTTGGCAATTATTGTTAAAAATTTGTAGGACGAGGAATGAAAAGAAAAGATTTGGACACAATTCAAAATGGCGGACAAACGTGGGTAATATGGATAGATTCGTCTGGACCACCAGAATCCAGAATTTTTGTTTCCCAGACGTATTGTTCAAAAGTCATAGGCCAAAACGTAAATGTGGTTGTTATAGCGCGACCATCTGGACAAGTTGCATCAAATCCAACACAAAGCACATCACTGGTTACGGAGGACAGCAGCCGACGTCTCATGTTGTCAGGCTCCGTGTAATGCGTTTGTGTTCAGAAGGAAAGTGAACAGACCAATCAGCGTCCTCTGAGGAGCTACTGGCAGATGAGGGAGGGTGACGGTTACACGAGGGGCGACCGCTCGTTCAAAACCACAACAATAGCGGCTCCTAAACAGGTTAGCTTAGATGCTGCATTAGCATCCGTTTGATCAGAAACGGAGAGTTTTTCTGCTTTGAGAGAAGAGAACGACGCTGAAGGCTAAATGTTTTCTTCTGCAAGAGTTTGACTGGCAGGTGGTTCATCCAGTCACCTGCCAGGTACGTTTTGAAGGTCCGCCCTTTTCCAAACATTTTCTAATGAAGCCTTTTCAGATGGTTCTGTGTAACAAACCATCTCATGAGTCAGGTTACATCACTGGGTCAGGTTACATCACTGGGTCCCCGGCAACAAAACCACCAAGTGTGAAGCAGATCTCATCAAGAGGAAGAGATCTTAAAACAGCTCCTCCCCGCAACTGCAGATGCGACGATGACGCAACTTCTGCAAATTGATTACAGTTGACTGAATGCACCCTGTGATGGATTCATCCTCTAAAGTAATTTATATGATTGATTTATTATGGTCAAATTAATATGAACGGCAGCTTACGAGGTACAGCAGGAAATCAATCTAAAAAAACGAGGACATGTTTAAGACGTGTAGCACTAAAATTCTACACGTTCAGACGGTGACACATATGTGTGATATTGTCGTCTCTGCTGCATGTCAAATCGGGCGCTTCCTAGACTAACAGCCAGCTTCTGGGGGCGACCCCGAAGTTTTGGCTTCACCTTTGGAGAGCAGTCGTGTCGCGCCCTGAATGTTGTGACTGCTTAATAATATAACAACGAAAAACAAAAGTCTGGAGCAGAAGCTGGAGAGATGGTTCCTTCTGGGTACAATTTTTTTTATGTGTTGCTTCTAGATGTACTGTGAGTAAGGGACCAGTCCTATCATCATAAAGGTTTGTGCGTTAGCGGGAAGGTTGCACGACATGGGAGTGAAAGAAGAGCTCTGTTTATTAAAATGTGAAAGTGCAATAAAAATATTTTGTCAAAATAATGGTGTTATAAATTCCCTATGCAAGTACATCATAATAAGATGTTAATGTGCTGAATATAATCTGATTTAAGTGTTTGAATATTTAGTCATGTAACTTATAGTTAGCGCGTTATTGGGTCAGGCTGTACAGGGGACAGCTATGTTTAAGGACCGTCCACGCTGACGACTGACCACACACTGTAACCGCACAACTTTAGTCTGGTTTTAACCGACCATCCACATGTAGCCGGTGTTATCGTGTCATGTTATCTTTTGAAACCGGGTCCTAGGGTGGGAAGATTTCAAAATGCCCCCCATGGAGTTGTCATCTGGACGGCGAAACCACATACTATATACTACCACAACTACTATAACGATGCCGTCATCGCCCTTCCCTCTGACCCCGCGGCGTCACATAACAACAACAGTTCTGCTCCATGAGAGGAGAGAGACGGACCCGTAGACTGTTTACTGAACTGGACTCTGAGCCACATGCATGGGAATGAATGAGGCCGACCACAGATTTCTCCCTTTTCCCTGATGCTCAATATGTTTCCTGTTTAAATGAATTTGGAAAAAAAGAACTTGTACTTTTCAAAGTACAAGTTCTGAAGCTGTTTTTCAAATTCTTTTAAGCAGGAAATATATTAGAAGAAGAAGAAGAAGAATTACTTTATTTATCCCGCACGGGGAAATTGAATGTTTTCACTCTATTATTAATCATGTTACACACACAGGCCCGAAATACACACACATGCACAGACAGGACCTATACATGCAATTAAGGAGAGATGTTAGAGTGAGGGGGCTGCCAGTGACCGGCGCCTCGGCAGTGCCCAGGAGATGAACTGGCACCTCTCCAGCCACCAGTCCACACTCCATACATGGTCCACACAGGGACTTGAACCAACGACCCTACGGTTCCCAGCCAAGTCACCTATAGACTGAGCTACTGCCTATATTGAAATATGTCAAATAAAAAGTTTTTTTTTAAAGTAGTAAAGTAAGTTCTGAAGAAATATGTTGTAGTCATACACAGGTTCTCCTCATTGTCCCGTGCTGTTATTAAATAACTGAAATATAAAGTATTTCATGTAAAATAAGTTATGATGTTCCTTATTTTAAAAATATGGGTCCCTTAAGAAAAAGGTTGGGAACCACTGGTGTAAGTGACCGTTTATCAAAAGAGTAAAAAAAAAAAAGAGATTTGTGAAGTTTGTGGACGTTTCTCTGTGATCGTAATTGAGGACAACAAAGTCGACTTCTCCACTTTGGTACGAGATAAAGAGAAAACAAACATTAAGGGAGGTAGCAGCCTGGGGGACGTGGAGGTTACCCACAGCTCCTTGTGAGGAACAACAGCTTTGTTTGTGTAGTTTTAGGGGTTTTTCTTACCGACACAATAGGCCGCCATGAGAAACCCTGCTGAGCCCGCCAACACCTGGAAATCCTGCGATTTGGTTTTGTGAACAATTAGGCCGATCCGTGAGATCTGAGGAGCGAGTAAAGAAACAGAGAGAGGGGGAGAGGGGGAGAGAGAGAGAGAGAGAGAGTCAGGAGCGTTTCATTGTCATCACTCCTCCCTGATGTCAGGACTCATATCTCGGCGTAGCGTGTTTTAATCCCCGGGGGACGCCGTCACAAGAGACAGCGACAAATCCAACACCTCACAAAAGGTAAACAAATCGCTCAAATTGAGACGAGCATCGACTGTTAACATTGTTTTGGGAGGAGGAGGAGGAGGGGGGGGGTCGTACCAGATCCCGAACAGGAGGAGAAGAAGGAGGAGAAGGAGAAGAGAGGGGGAAAAACAGACAAGTCCCCAGTGAGAAAAAAAAGGAATGATCTTCAAAAGAGGAGGAGGAGGAGGGGAAGGAGGAGGAGGAGGGGGGAGGAGGATGGGAAAGGCTGATGAATAATTGATAAGCTCTTTATTTTGTTTTGCCTCTTTTAATTCTCTTTTGTCACTGCGGATGTGAAGCGCAGAATCCAAATAAACCTGAAATGTTCAAAGGGAGCGCGTGAGAAACCGCGCGGCTGCTCCGCACATGAAACTGAAAACTCCGCAGGGAAAAGCTGCAGCCTCCGGTTTTAAGTCTCCATCACGGTTACAACTGAGGCTCTATTTTTAACCACTGTGAGTGTCAATCAGTTCCCCCGTATCAGTCATTTCAAACTCGCAGGGCTGTAATTGATCAGTCAGTCAATCAGGTTTATAGGAGCTCCTGCTGCTCTCCTGAAAGCTCGAGCACTCTGGCGTTTTCCGTGCAGCACCCCCCCGATGGGAAAATAACATCACAGCGAGAGCGCCGTCTGCCCTCGTGACAGAAAAACACTCATTAGCTTTTATTTTTCTAAGTCTCATTATTGTCATTAGCCCGCGGTGCGCACCTTCAGAGCGTCACCCTCTACGGTAGATTAGGGTTTTAAGCCTCAAACGTCAAAAAATGTGTTTTTGTTGCACCACGGTGACAAAAACGGGGAGAAAAATAAAAGATTTAGATGCAAAATATGGATTATTTTGAAGCTGATGTTGATAAATAAAACCTGCGTCTCTCGGCCGACACCAAAAAGAAGTTCATAGCTTTATTATTAGTAGTGTTATTGTTATGAATTATACATACAATATTTGACATTCAACTAATTCTAGAGTTTAACACTTGAACAAAATAATAATAAGAAGAAGAATAACTTTATTGATCCCGCAACGGGGAAATTGAATTTTTTCACTCTTATTATTAATCATGTCACACACACACACACACACACACACACACACACACACACACACACACACACACACACAAGCAGTTGGGGGTTCGGTGTCTTGCTCAACAGCACCTCAGTAGTGCCCAGGAGAAGAACTGGCACCTCTCCAGCCACCAGTCCACGCTCCATTCATGGTCCACACAGGGACTTGAGCCAGCGACCCTCCGGTTCCCAGCCAGGTCACCTATGGACTGAGCTTCTGCCACCCCCGGAATAAGGAATAAATATAAATAAATAAACATCAGGGCTGTGTGTTTAATATCAGTCCGTTTCTGACCACGCTCCGCCGGACAAACTACGTACAAACACCAGTAAGAAATCCTCCCCAGCGTCGTTTCAGACCAACACATCGATACTGGCCAATCACAGATCACCTCTGTATCTATCTGAGTATTTGTTTTCCGATGTGTGCAGACATGAAATCTGATTTTATTCAACAAAAAGTGAAACATGGTCCAATTTCTTCTTTAATTTAATACATTTTCTAATGAAGCAGTTGTTACCTTTCTAACACGTCTCACGGCGCTTCCCTCCAAAGCGAATAATCTACTAATTTTATAACAGTATTTAACGTTAGCCAGTCTTCAACTGAAAGTCTTTCTTTGAGTGGTGTATAATCGATGAGCTAGCTCTCAACTCAGAATGATTCATTGTTTCTGTAGCAACAACAGACAACACTGGCAACCCCCAACGCCCAGCGCTATTGGCTGCTACAATGAAAACAGAACGTGACAGAAGGTCTTTGTCAAACCAGTCAAAAAGGATTGAAATATATTTTTTTTTATGGAAAAGCAAGACTTTCATTCTGTACCCCTCAAACGCCCCGTGGGTGTATTAATATAACAAAAAAAATTAAATATAGCTTTTAATAAAGATTCTACATATTCCACCTTTAACAGCAGCAGGTTAGCATCGTTATTGTTTAGGTTAGCATTAGCTCAAAACAGCTTTGACTTTGGACTCTTTCAAACATTTTTTTCATTCATTCATCTTTAACCGCTTGTCCCTGTCAGGGTCGCGGGGAGGCGGGAGCCGATACCAGCTGACATCGGGCGTGAGGCGGGGTCCACCCTGGACAGGACGCCAGTCTATCACAGGGCGAACTGAGACAGACAACCATTCACTCCTACGGGCAATTTAGAGTCATCAATGAACCGAACACCTGCACGTCTTTGGACTGTGGGAGGAAACCGGAGAACCCGGAGAAAACCCACGCAGACACGGGAGAACATGCACACTCTACACTGAAGGGCCCCAGCCGGGATTCAAACCAGGAACCCTCTCGCTTTGAGGCGACAGTGCTAACCACCACACCACTGTGTCGCCCTTCTTTCAAACGTGTTATAAAAATCAGACCAAAGAGCAGTGAGGTTAAACTTGCATTTAGCTTTGTGATCAATAAGAGAAAAAACCCAAGGCACACTGGAAACTCTTCCATTGGCCTGGCGCCTACACGCTCCCTCAGTCTACTTCAGGGCATGTGAGTCGTGTCAGCCACTCCGCTGGCATCTGCTCTCTCTGTACATGTCATAAAACTGTCTTCAGTGTCTGGTCTCTCACCCTGTGCTCTATGGAACCTCAGAAAGCAGTTTGTTCACATTTTCTGCACTTTGCACAAGAAATAATGAATGAATACGGCCGTCTATAAATAATAAATAATATAAATATTGATAAATCTGACTTTTTGTTATCGCAAAATGTACCAAATCTAAGTCATTTATACATTATAAAATTCAAATTCAGTGGGAGCTAGAAAAGTAAACATTTTAATATTTTTAATATGTAATAAAGTCACTGAATAAGGGGAGTACATTGTATTACATATTTACATATACAATTTAAATGATTAATATTCACTTTGCATTAACTTAACATACAAAATGAATTTTAATTTTTGTGTGTGACGTTTCTCGGGGACGGAAGGTCGCACACACTCAGGGGTGGCACCGTTGGAAAGTCCGTACATGAAAACATATTTAAGGAATCAACTTCCATCTCTCTACGACCTGTGTGTGTGTGTGTGTGTGAGTGTGTGTGTGTGTGTGTGTGTCTGTGTGTGTACTGCAAAGACACGCACGTCCTTTACTGTCTTTAAGTATGAGAGGATAGAAAAACGTTGACCAGGGTCAGAATTTGTGTGTGTGTGTGTGTGTGTGTTTGTGTCCGTGCGTGTGCATGTGCGTGTGCGTGTGCGTGTGCGTGTGCGTGTGCGTGTGCGTGTGTGTGTGTGTGTGTGTGTGTGTACTGTAAAGACACGAACGTCCTTTATTGTCTCTAAGTACGAGAAGATAGAAAAACGTTGACCAGGGTCAGAATTTGTGTGTGCGTGTGCGTGTGTGTGTGTGTGTGTGTGTGTGTGCGTGCTTGTGTGTGTGTGTGTGCGTGTTGCCAACGTTGCCTTAAGCCGACAGACGGAAAACCACTTTAGAAACATACGATAATTGAGCATATATGTATATGAATCCAGCATGTTCCTGTTTTTTCCAACTCATCTTAATTTAAAGGTGTTAAACAGTCACATCACACTTCTCCACACTCAGCCCTGCTTCCTGAATTCAAATGTAAAATGTTTCCATTTTTCGCATTTAATTGTTACGTGTTTAATGTATAAAAAACATATGTAAAGAACAGCTTGTCATCTTAATCAACACTAGGTTTTTGTGACAAGCAGCAGCAGCGGCGGCGGCGTTATGTTGACTTATGTCATATTTTCAAGTTCCGAGACTATTTTCCCGGTGACAGGTTACACCTCAACAGAAGGTGTTATGATTATTTCACTTGAGAGATGATAATTGTTTGTATTGCACAGGCGGATTTTGGTCGGCGTGCAAAGGCGAAAAGGTGCCTCCTCGCCGTAACGCTCATTAGATGAGAGGACACGAGGTGGAACTTTAATGAACGCAACAAATATCTTAACGACATTACAAGAGAGTTAAAAGGATATGTGCAAAAATAGCCTTTACCATGTGATTAACTAGAAAATGTGCTATATCATGATATATTTCATAGTTGAGATATGATCAGGATAGATCGGGGGTGCCAAGGCCCCCCCGAACAGCATTAGCTTCTGGCCGGGGACCCCCTTTGCACTGGGGTAGAGGACTGATGGGATAGAGCATGGGTGTCAAAGTGATCCAGTAAAGGGCCGTGTGTGTGTGTGTGTGTGGCTGCAGGTTTTCATTCCAACCAATCAAAAACACACCTGGTCCAACAAACCAACAGTGTGAAGACAGTTCAGGTGATGGAGTAAGTAGAGTCAGGTGTGTTCCTGCTTGGTTGGAATGAAAACCTGCAGCCACACACACACACGGCCCCTTTACTGGATCAGTTTGACACCCATGGGATAAAGTGTCTGAGAGGAGGATGCTGTCTAAACAGCATCCTGGACAACAACACTCACCCTCTCCACCAGCTGCTGACCTCTGACCTCCAGCAGAAGCACCTTCAGCCACAGACTCATTCTCCCCCGGTGCAACACTGAACGCCGAAGGAAGTCTTTTCTCCTAGTGACCATCAATCTCTATAATCCCCCCCCCCCCCCCCCCGGGTCAGGTAAGGAACAGTGGAGACATTGTGTCCTGACAAAATGTCACTTTGTCACTTTATATCATCACTACATCACTTTATTAGTGGTACTGTAACTTACTGCTGCTACACTTCAGTGTACTTTACTGTAACTTAGTTCAGTAAGAAAGGCTGCTACACTTTAACACTGTATCTTATCGCTCATTATCACTTATTTAGTTTGTACTTATTTTATTTCAACTTGCTGCTAAACTGCACGCTGCGTTTAACCACAATGTTTGTTGCACTCTGTCACACTTAGTTATTGTTTGATTTATTTTACGTTAGCTTTATTTTATTATATTTTTATGCTTATTGTTACTCTTATCCTTTCCCACCTTTTTAGGGGCGGCAGTAGCTCAGTCCATAGGTGACTTGGCTGGGAACCACTGCCCAGGTGCTGTTGAGCAAGGCACCGAACCCCCAACTGCTCGGGGCGCCGGTCAATGGCAGCCCCCTCACTCGAACATCTCTCCATTAATTGCATGTATAGGTCCTGTCTGTGCATGTGAGTGTATTTCGGGCCTGTGTGTGTGTAACATGTAAAAATAGAGTTAAAGTTGAATTTCCCCATTGCGGGACGAATTAAGGAATTCTTCTTCTTTTTCTTCTTCTATTGAAACTGTCGCACAATAATTTCCCTCGGGATAAATAAAGCTTCTTGAATCTTGAATCTTGCATCTGGAGGCTGCTGCAAGTCAAACTTGACCTACAAGCCTGCATACGCCAGAGTCCGCTGACAAAACACCGCTTTCATTTCTGAAAATATGTCAATTTTTTTGCCAGAGTGCAACAAAAATCTATTCTGGCCACGACCACGCATGCTAGAAATGGACATTTTTGATAAAGTAATCTGCCAAATAGCAGCAGCGGGCTGATGTGGGGAAATCACTTTTGCCACTCATGTTTTGTATAATCTTTCTAGAACCTGTCTGCCTTCCTCAAATTGACCCATCGGCCCCTTGTTTTCTGTGTTTGGCCTCTTCACGCCTACTACTGAGCAGAGCCGCTCTGCGCTTGAACTACGCCCACGCCTCTGTCTCCCAGCGAGTGGACAAACATGTTATTTCCCAAATCAGAAATCCATTTGCAACTTCTCGCAAACACTTCCCACACAGATGAAAAAAAGGTACTGAGGCTACGACGAGAGCAAACTGTTCTCCCCCCCCCCCCCCCCCCCCCCCCCAACAAGTCACCCCGCAATCAGCCCTGAAGGATGAAAGTACACACTGGAGCCGTGGGCCGCTGCACAGGCACCACTCTCTCCTCTGCGGTGGCTACTTTACTGAAAATGTGCCGTTCAAATGAGAACCTGAATATAATGTTGTGTCTGCTGATGAGTGGAAGTGCAATGTCTCTTTTTTCATTATAGAGAAGAAGAAAATCATCATTTCTAGATCAAAAGAAAGAAAATCCTCCTGATCAAACTTTAGATTTCTGGAGATTGCTGGAGGTTTTGAAACTAGTGCCATGTTTCCGCTGCATGGCCGCCATGTTTTTCTGGTATCAGTGTTTTTCTATTTTTTGTTTTTCACTGAGGATCGTACCCTCACTGTGTAGGAAGGACTCTCCGCTGATCGCCAAAGTGATGCCTCGTAAAACTGCTGTGACTTCATCTTCAAGACGTTACTCACAGAACCGAAAACCAAACAGAGGAACGTCTGCACTTTGTCAAGTGTACGGCACAGTGAACGCAACAGTGTACATAATAGTGTACGGCACAGTGAACGCAACAGTGTACATCAAAGTGTACGGCACAGTGAACCTGACAGTGTACATCATTGTGTACGGCACAGTGAACCTAACTGTGTACATCATAGTGTACGGCACAGTGAACGCAACAGTGTACATCATAGTGTACGGCACAGTGAACCTTACAGTGTACATCATAGTGTACGGCACAGTGAACCTAACAGTGTACATCACAGTGTACGGCACAGTGAACCTAACAGTGTACATCACAGTGTACGGCACAGTGAACCTAACAGTGTACATCATAGTGTACGGCACAGTGAACCTAACAGTGTACATCATAGTGTACGGCACAGTGAACCTAACAGTGTGCATCATAGTGTACGGCACAGTGAACGCAACAGTGTACATCATAGTGTACGGCACAGTGAACCTAACAGTGTACATCATAGTGTACGGCACAGTGAACGCAACAGTGTACATCATAGTGTACGGCACAGTGAACCTAACAGTGTGCATCATAGTGTACGGCACAGTGAACCTAACAGTGTACATCTTAGTGTGCGGCGTAGGTGTACAGTACCGAACTATTGAAGGAGAAATCCAGTAGAATCGCTAACAACCGGACGTGGCTAACAGTGATTAGCTCGTGGTAGTACAGTGAAGGCATTCAAAGGTCTTTTTTAACCACTAATACTGCTCAAAATAACACCAATTCTCTGCAGTAGCATGAGAAGAGTCCTTACATATAAAACGAAGGAAAAAATACTTTTGCTCACTGTTACTCCTTAATACTGCGGCTGCTGACGGGGGCTGGACAATCTGGTGTGGCGCAATCAATTCTCAGCACTTTTCAGACTCGTCGTGGTGAAAACTGACCACATGGGACGTCGTCTGACTTCGTCCGGTTAATATCAAATGGCTTGATGTCAACGAGAAGCAAAGCCTGATACATTACATGGAAATCTGCAGCCCTGTCGGGTGCACGAGGCACCGGTGCGGCTGCTGGAGATAATGTTTCTCCAGCCGCAGCACAGCGACACCTGCGGACTCTCAGATTACAAGGAGACACTTAAACGTGTGTTTTCTTACATCTCCTCCGCTGTCTTTAAGGCCCAGGATGTTCGGGTGCTGGGACAGCTGCACCACAGCGTCCAGCGGCAGCTCCAGGCCCGTGTTGGCCGGCACGCTGTACAGAACCACCGGCACCGGGCTGCTGTCCGCCACCTGCAGGGGACACGCAGAGAGATGAGCCCGCGAAAGCACCATGTTTGAATCCGCACTTTCCCTTAAACCCTTGTTGTAAACTCGTTTACAATACAACCTGTAAAGGTGATGAAATGAAGGATTTGTGGAAACGACTGGAGGACAAATATTAAACAAAGTACAAATATCAGCGTTTAAAAAGATGTACAACAAAGTGCTTTTGCGAGGTATAGAAATGGGGACGGGGAATATATTGTATTGTATTATAATGCAACTGTGTCAGGGTGCTCATAAGTGTGTAAGTCAGGGCTGCCCAACCCTGCTCCTAGAGAGCCACTGTCCTGCATGTTTTAGGTTTCTCTCTGCTCTAACACACTTGAATCTAATGATGTGCTCATTATCAAGCAGCTGATGCTCGTCACAGGTTTGAAAATCGTTAGACTCAAGTGTGTTAGAGCGGGGAGAAACCTAAAACATGCAGGACAGTGGCCCTCCAGGGGCAGGGTTGGACAGCCCTGGTGTAAGTACACATGTGTTGCGGTCGCCGACGTTCGTGTAGAGCTGAAACGATTTGTCGATTAGTCGTCGACTGTTAGGACGACTGATTTTGTTCTGCTTAACAATGCTGCTATAGGCCGAGTCTGCTGGGGGATAATCCTTTTCCTGATCCTCTGAGCTTCTCTCCTCTCTGTTTGTATCATTCATGTCTCATCACTGCATGTTACTAATTCAGCTTCTTCCCCGGAGTTGTTTGTGCTTTGTCGTCTCGCAGGTCTCTGCTGATGGTGGTGGTGCCTGCTGCCGTGGTCCTGTGTGCAGGTCTCTGCTGATGGTGGTGGTGCCTGCTGCCGTGGTCCTGCATGACGCTTCCTGCTGCTGTTATAATCTATCACCTCAGCTGTGCTTGTTTCTACTGTTCTGCTGTTTTAATAAGTCATATTCACATTACTATAGATATTATTATAGTTACTGGAAGTGTGTCTGTCTCTGTCTTTGTCTCTCTCTGTCCATCTGTCCGTCTTTTCTCTCTCTCTCTCTCCTTTTCTTCCTCTCTCCGGTGCAGACAGATGTCCGTCCTCCACAGAGCTGGGTCTGTCTGACGTTCCTGTCTGTTATAGTGAAGGTTTTCAACGCCACCGTACTCTACGGGGGAATTGTTGGGTCTCTGTAAATCATAAATAAGTCATAGAGTGTGGTCTTTACCTACTCTGTAAAGTGTCCTGAGATCACTTTTGTTATGATTCGACACTATAAATAAAATTGAATTGCATTGACGTCGTCTTGGCCTTCGGGGAAACACACTGATCCACATTTTTCACCCGTTTCATCGAGCGAAACGGCGAATAGACCCAACGAGAATAACCCACGGGTGACCGGAGAATGAAAACGACCATTAGTTAGTTAGCTGCGGCCCTACCTTCGTGAAATGCTGCATCAGAGCGCGGCCGTCCATCTTGCCCTTGTAGAAGCAGGGCGTAACCACGAGGACGACGTCGGCTCCGGCTG
>NC_139827.1:4422865-4447865 GCF_963691815.1 Echiichthys vipera | reverse complement strand
ATTACGCTTTGTTAGATTTAGAACAAGGATAATTGAAGAATGACAAATGGAAGTTATTATTATTGTTAATATTACTTTATAGATATATAAGTGTTATTTCAGTAACATTGATTAAAAAGCGGTGGAATTAAATACGTTTACACTTCTTCCCGCTCCTTTTCGGATGTAAACAGAATTTATATTTGTCATTTACTTTGTTAAACTTTGTTATTGTACATTTATTTTGCTCTCTGCCAATTCAAGTAGGACCATTTTGTTTTTTCACATATTCGAAATCTAAACTAAATAATAACCTTAATGGTAAGTCATTCAAAACTGTACTTAAGTAGACAGTACTGGACTTAATGCACTGTTATATGAACTGTTATTAGTATCAGCAGTGGTAGATACAGTCAACGGTCTAAGGCTAACACTGCAGCAGTTTCTATACAGACTAATGGTTTCAGTACAATTCACAGCAGCGGGAGTTAAACTATATTTAAAAGTGCTACTAATATTAATATGGAAGCCCATTTCTGACAATGTGATGGGTTTTTTTTTATCTCAAAATGACTTTTTATCTTAAAATAATTACTTTTTATCTTAAAATAATAACTTTTTATCTTAAAATAATGACTTTTTTTACCCAAAACAAATGACTTGGAATAACAAAATGCTCATTTATCTCAAAAAATGACTTTGTATCACAAAGAAATACATTGTTATCACAAAACAATGAGTGTAGGCAGACAGATGTGCGTCCTCCACAGAGCTGGGTCTGTCTGACGTTCCTGTCTGTTATAGTGAAGGTTTTCGTCTCCACCGTACTCTACGGGGGAATTGTTGGGTCTCTGTAAATCATAAATAAGTCACAGAGTGTGGTCTTTACCTACTCTGTAAAGTGTCCTGAGATAACTATTGTTATGATTTGGCACCATAAATAAAACTGAATTGAATTGAATGGTGTCTACTGTGATGAATGAAACCTGTAGCAGCGACAGGAAACCACCAGGGGGCGACAAACACCCGCAGGACTCCGGGGGGGATTTTGCGTTTTTTGCTCGGTGCTGAACTTTGTCCTCTGTGCCGTGGTCCCTAAACAAACACTGAGGACTGGCAGCACACTGGGAAAAGTGTAACGAGTTGATGAGTCACATATTTGACAGAATCACCAGAGAGAGGACACCTGCACACTGCTGTTTAATTGGCTGTTCTCCAAAAAGGACCCCATCTAAATCACACACCATGCACCTGCTCCCATACACTCTGTGTCCCTGTGCAGATCCCCTAATGAAGCTCTCCCTCGGGCCTGACCTTTGAATGGGATCTCGGCATACTTCTGCAGGTTCCCCTCCAGTCTCTGGTAGTCCACGTCCTCCCGGGCGGTGAACGGAGTGGCGATGGGCGGATAGATCCCGCTCAGATCCAGCCTGGGGGCAGCTGTGTGGCTCTGGGGTCGTCTCCATACTGACAGGCGACCTCCACCACCTCCACCACCACCACCACCACCTCTGCACAGGGGACTCAGACCTCTCCAAACCCGGGCGCACAGCATTGTGAAGCGGACAGGAGTGACCGAGCTGCTCCCTGACCCGTGTGCGTGCTGGGACTCTGTGCAGCTGCCGCAACCGACTCACCGGTTAATCACTAACCCGCTTTTGTAAATATTGACCCAAAAAATGTTTGATTGCAGAGAAACTTTGGAACTGTCTCAACTTGAACCGGTCGGTGGATGCAGAAGCGGGCTGCAGAAGGGCTGTTAACCGCGCATGTTCTGCTCAGGGCGCCGTGTAAAGACGTTTTGTTCCGGTTGGCTTCACTCGGTTACCTGCACGGCTGCTGTCACCTGTTGGAAATGTTTGACACGCGGGTCCGAACAACGACTTCCGACCACCAAACGCAGCAGAGAGTGTGCTGCTGCAACACACACGAAGCCCCGCCCAGGACCAGGGAGGGCTCATCCACCAGCGGCCTGCAGGACTCTTACTCATTTTGTTTGAATTGTTAATCTTGAGGAGTTCATCCTAATAAATAAACTTGTATCATGCTTTATCAGAAAAAAGTGATTTAGTGCATGCATAATATTACACAGTCCACATGCACACACTGATACAGCGTTTGCTATAAACAGCAATGCAACAGCAGAGGTGTTCAAAGCGGATGGTAACAACTTTTGGTTTTCCTCGGGTTCAGGTTCCTTTATGTCGTTTAGGTCGTTTTCTGCAGTAGATCGTGTTTTTCTTTCTGTCGTTTTCTGTGTTTGTTTGTTTTTTTACGGCGGGCCTGAAGTGCAAAACACAACAGCATTAACTTCTACCAGATAAAGTAGGGCCTATGGACAAAAGGTCCGTCTGTCTGTCTGTCTGTCTGTCTTTTAACAGGAAGGAGAGGTGAAGGACAGACGGAAAAGCGCTTGTTTTGAAAACACGAGTTCTTCCGAAGATACGTTTGCTATTATTATGAATTCTTTTGATTCAGGATATGAGTTGATATGTTGTCAACCAATCACGACATAATGATGAGTGTTGTTTTGGTTGTTGTTGTTGTTGTTGTTGTTGTTGTGTTTTCCTATTTGCTGTTTTAATTTGCACTTAAGGGCCACCGTACAGGTTTGCGCACTTTGTCACACTTTCATATTTCATTTTTTGCTGCTATGCCGTCCAGTAACAGTGACGTGTTCTTTGAAAAATAAATATTTTACAGTCCCAGCCTGGCCCTGGCCCTGGCCCTGGTCCTGGTCCTGGTCCTGGTCCTGGTCCAGTCCCAGCCTGGTCCTGGCCCTGGTCCTGGTCCAGTCCCAGCCTGGTCCTGGTCCTGGCCCTGGTCCTGGTCCAGTCCCAGCCTGGTCTTGGTCCTGGTCCAGGTCCAGTCCCAGCCTGGTCCTGGTCCTGGTCCAATCCCAGCCTGGTCCTGGTCCTGGTCCTGGTCCTGGTCCTGGTCCAGTCCCAGCCTGGTCCTGGTCCTGGTCCTGGTCCTGGTCCTGGTCCTGGTCCTGGTCCAGTCCCAGCCTGGTCAGATGCGTGCATGAACTGATGAAGCCTCTTGGATGAGAGGTGAAACGTCTTCCTAGACAAATAACCAAGTCCAGTTGCTTTTGACTGAAATTGCTTTGAGGATAACGATGACCTGGACGAATGAGAACATTCACAGGGTTTACTTTTTAACTTTTTTTTATGGCTGATTGGGGATAATTGAAATTATCAAAAATGGTCTGGCCAGTCTGGGGACCCCTCAGCTGCAGCCTACTGTGCATTAATCCACGTCTGAACATGAACCAGTTAACATCTGTGCTGCAGGACCAAATACTGAGCACATATTGAGGTGGGATGATACACTACTGGTTCTCAACGCCTTTATAATAACTTTATGTTATTTTAAGATGGGTCAAAGATTATGAAACATGCTTTATTATTATTATCTCATCTCATCTTCAGCCGCTTATCCGGGGTCGGGTCGCGGGGGCAGCAGCTTTAGCAGGGGACCCCAAACTTCCCTTTCCCGGGCCACATTAACCAGCTCTAACTGGGGGATCCTGAGGCGTTCCCAGGCCAGTGTGGAGATCTAATCTCTCCACCTGGTCCTGGGTCTTCCCCGAGGCCTCCTCCCAGCTGGACGTGCCTGGAACACCTCCCTAGGGAGGCGCCCAGGGTTCATCCTTACCAGATGATCCTGAACCACCTCAACTGGCTCCTTTCAACGCAAAGGAGCAGCGGCTCTACTCCGAGTTCCTCACGGATGCTGAACTTCTCCCCCTCTCTCTAAGGGAGACTCCAGCCCCCCTCCAGAGGAAACACATTTCAGCCGCTTGTACTCGCGACCTCGTTCTTTCGGTCATGATTATTATTATTATTATAATTGGAGTAGGGAACCTGAACAAAATAGTAAAAAGCCATTTTTATAAAAGCCTCTTTACAGAGATTACATAGCAATGGTGTCTATAAACAAATACCTGCATTTCATTCTTAAATCATGAAAATAGAAAACTCCAAATCATCCTGTCAGCTTGTGAGATGTTGTGGTCTTGATAACTCTGAGACTTGAAGACAAGGTTAGTGGACACGAATAGAACTAGAATAAAAACTAATGTATGAGTTCTGATTAAAAATGAGCCGTCAGATCAACAACAACACAAAAAGGAATTAAAAGAAAACATAAGATAATAGAGACAGAAAAAAATGTTAAAGGATGCAAATTAAAAAGCATGTAGACAGAAAAATGGGGCAATTACTATTATATAAAATAACTATTAGTACTACTTAATTAGGTATATTAATAGAAGTATATTAGAAGTAACATGATTGAGTTGTGAGCAAAACAAACCTGTCATGTGATGTGTGATGGTCCCCCACAGCCTCTGATAGCCTTTACACTACTGCCACCGTGTGGACAATAGTTGTTTTGCACTTACTTTGAACACATTACTGACACTTCTGCAGTTTGGGGATGTGTGTAAGTAGTACATGCATGTCTGTACAGTAATGTAACACATAAAGTGCAATTCAGAATATAAACGTGTAAGAAAAATTAGGCTTGTGTTTATGTACCACCGCAAGAAGATGCAAAATGTCTAAAAATAGATGCAAAACCACCACAAAAATGCAAACTGACTACAAACAGATGCAAAACTACAGATAATAGATAGAAAACTACCACAAAAAGATGCAAAATGACTAAAAATAGATGCAAAACAATCACAAAAGATGCAAATGTCTAATATAGATGCAAACCCACAGCAAAAAAGATGCAAAATGACTACAAATAGATGCAAAACCAGCACGAAAAAATGCAAACTGGCTACAACAAGATGCAAAATGACTAAAAATAGATGCAAAACCACCAGAAAAAAGATGCAAAATGACTAAAAACATATGTAAAACCACAGAAAAAAGATGCAAAATGGTTAGAAATAGATGCAAAACCACCACAAAAAGATGAAAAATGACTAAAAATAGAAGCAAAACCACCACAAAAAGATGCAAAACAAATAAGAATAGATGCAAAATCAGCACAAAAAAAGATGCAAAATGTCTAAAATTGAAGCAAAACCACCAGAAAAAGATGCAAAATGACTAAAAATAGATGTAAAACCACAGCAAAAAGATGCAAAATGGCTAGAAATAGATGCAAAACCAGCACAAAAAGATCCAAAATGACTAAAAACAGATGCACAACCACCACAAAAAATGCAAAATTACTACAAAAAAGCAAACTGATTTCAAAAAGATCCAAAATTACTAAAAATAGATGCAAAACCACCACAAAAAGATGCAAAATAACTAAAAATAGATGCAAAACAATCACAAAAGATGCAAAATAACTAAAAATAGATGCAAAACCACCACAAAAAATTGCAAAATGATTAAAAAATATTTGCAAAACAATTACAAAGACATACAAAACAACTAAAAATTGATGAGCACAAAGATGTTTTTTCTACTTTTGGGTTTGAGGTGAAGGAGGACGTGGTAGATCCTTCCTCTCGTCTCTGTGTGATGTTCCAGGTCAGGCTTTTTGTGTTCACATGACCTTGTTTAGACAATAACACGAGGACGTGGTGATCTGCGGTTATCAGAGCACATGGGTTCATACATAACAACACCTTAACTAAGACTGAAGAAGAAGACGCAGGTGAAGCTCCCGTGTTTTGACACCATGTCTCTCATCTCCCTGCTTATGTTTGGGGCTTTCCTTTAAAAAGAAAGACGCTCTACATGTCATTGTAGTGAAATGTCACCAACCAGGGGAGCAGATTTAGTTCTCCTTTAGTCTTAAAGGTTTGGAAACAAATGCATAAAAATGAAAAAAAGTGGATTTTTCATACAAATATTTGCAGCCAGTAGAAGTCACAGAATGATAGTTTGACACATGGAGACAAACGTATTTTATAATGCCTTTATGGATCAGTTACAAGCTATGATGAGAAACAGTTTGGGGTTGCCAGGTTGTGTAAATGTTTGTTATTGCAGCTGATCCAGTCAGTAAGTGACCCGTCCCCAAAGGCAGCAGCTGTAGACGTAAATGCATTGTTAATAATTCTGCACTCTTCGGTCAGTTGGAGGCTTTTCCCTGTGGCACGCTGCAGGAGGATAAACACCAGCCTGAGGGGATTCTGCACAAACTGCAGAGGAAAAGGCCTGTTTATTTTTGTTTTTATTATTTTATTTATAGCCTATACGTGATCTATAAAGCATTAGTAAGTTATTTATCACCCAATGATAAAGACATATATGTGATGGAGGGTTGATAAAGCCATACAAAGGTTTTTGTTTCCATATTTCTCAATATTTAATTTAAGGCAAACACAATACTTCTTCTCATGATCGAAAGAACGAGGTCACGGGTACAAGCGGCCGAAATGGGTTTCCTCAGGAGGGGGGCTGGAGTCTCCCTTAGAGAGAGGGGGAGAAGTTCAGCATCCGTGAGGAACTCGGAGTAGAGCCGCTGCTCCTTTGCGTTGAAAGGAGCCAGTTGAGGTGGTTCAGGATCATCTGGTAAGGATGAACCCTGGGCGCCTCCCTAGGGAGGTGTTCCAGGCACGTCCAGCTGGGAGGAGGCCTCGGGGAAGACCCAGGACCAGGTGGAGAGATTAGATCTCCACACTGGCCTGGGAACGCCTCAGGATCCCCCAGTTAGAGCTGGTTAATGTGGCCCTGGAAAGGGAAGTTTGGGGTCCCCTGCTAAAGCTGCTGCCCCCGCGACCCGACCCCGGATAAGAGGCTGAAGATGAGATGAGATGAAATGAGACAATACTTATTCTCTATCTCCTGCAGAGTGGAAACGCATATCCTCCATAACATCACTTCACATGCTTAAAAATAGATTCTTCTAGGTGTACATGGATGTATCCTGAGCTACACAAGCACAGAATTGTGATTTTGCATCTATTTTTAGTCATTTAGCATCTTTTTGTGGTGTTTTTTTTATTTATTTTATTCATTTAGCTTCTTTTTGCTGTGATTTTGCATCTTTTTTTAGTCATTTGAACCTTTTTGTGGTGGTTTTGCATCTTTTTGTGGTGGTTTTGCATCTCATTTTAGTCATTTGCATCTTTTTGTGGTAGTTTCGCATCTATGGCTGGAGGGAGGGGCAGTGGCTCAGTCCATATATAGGGACTTGGCTTGGGAACCGAAGGGTTGCCTGTTTAAGTCATTTTAGGTCTCTTTGCTGTCCTTGTTACTCGTTTTGTGTGTACTTGTGCTCATTTAGCATCTCTTTGGGATCACACTGTTCCCTGTAGCCCTGTTCAGTAATCCATCCATGTAGGTGTACGCATGTGTGTGATGGGGTTTGTGTGTTGATGGTCTTAGTTGCTGTCTGTTGTTTTGGTGTCTTTCCTTTTGCGTTAGTGTATTTAGTTCATGGCTTGTTACTCATGTTTGTATTGTATTAATCTCGAGGGGTTTTGTCCTAATACATAAACTTGTACAACATCACAACAGTGTGCTTTAGAAAATCAGTGTGGACAGAGTCACTTCAGGGGTCAGGGAGGAAAGATATGGATGTAAACGCTTCAATAAGTGTCATAAATACACTTAATTATCCTCACTGTAATAAGGCTGTTACAGTGACACAGTGTCTGAACGTTATACTATGGACCAGAGTCGTTTAAAACACCAACTGATCATAAAACACATGACACGAACTACAAATTGAACCCAATAAACCAAACTCCTGGGTTATTACAGTCATTTTTCATGGCGGTGAGCTCGAGGCTATTATTGGAAAGTTACGTCACGGCACAGCGGAGCGCGCGCCTCTCTCTCTCTCTCTCTCTGTCAGTGCAACAGAACATCATCATCACCGTGAGAGCAGAGCTGCCCCCCCCCCCCTCCTCCCACATGGACCGGAACCACGCAGCACCCACGTGACCCACGAGCTCTGGAGCGCACGGGCGTCTCAGCTCACACCGCATCATGGCTGCGGAGGATGCGGCAGCGCGGTCCCGATCCGCCGGGGCTCCGCTCTCTCCTCCCCGCCTGCTGCTGCTCTCCCTGTCCGCCTGCACGCTGCTCCCCGCCCCGGCGCTCGGCTTGCTCGGCTTTCGGCCGGAGGAGACCGGAGCGGAGCTGTCCGTGTCTGACGGGGTACTGAAAGCCACCGAGGGGACCCGCTTCATGCTGCGGGTTTACTACTCCACCTCCCCGCAGAGGCTCAATCGCACCGCGGCGACCCGCGCCAACAACGCCGCGCCCTGGATCGCCTTCATCGAGGAGCCGAGTCCCGGGAGAGAGGGACAAGTTCACCCGAAGCGGAACATGTGCGTGGACAAGAACGCCAGGACGTCCGACATCGAGGTTTTGGGTTCCTTCAAGTCCGCGTCCAGTCAGAACTCGGTGCTGGTGGAGCTGCTGGCCAAGGACCTACGGAAGGGGGAGAAGATCAAATACTACTCCATGTGCGCCTTCGACGGCTCCAAATGGGAACACTACCGGACGCGGGATTTCTGGGTGGCCGTGGCGGAGCGCTCCGCGGTGCCGGAGCTCTGGC
Organism: Echiichthys vipera; assembly: GCF_963691815.1. Lineage (NCBI taxonomy): Eukaryota > Metazoa > Chordata > Actinopteri > Perciformes > Trachinidae > Echiichthys > Echiichthys vipera. The sequence continues at coordinate 4,439,399 of NC_139827.1, read as the reverse complement.
TGCAGGTGCTGGTGTCCGTGCTGCTGCTCGGGCTGTCGGCTCTGTTCAGCGGGCTCAACCTGAGCCTGCTGGCGCTGGACCCGGTGGAGCTGCAGGTCCTCCAGAACAGCGGCACCGACAAGGAGCAGAACTACGCGCGGAAAATCGAGTCCGTGCGTCGGCACGGGAACTACGTGCTGTGCACTTTACTGCTGGGGACCGCGATCATCAACGCCTCGCTCGCCGTGTGGATGTGCCAGATCCTGGGCATGACCTGGCTCTCCACGGTCATCTGCGCCTTCGGCATCTTCTTCATCGGGGAGATCCTCCCGCACTCGGTGGCGTCGCGCCACGGCCTGGCCATCGCCTCCAAAACCATCTGGGTGACGCGGCTGCTGATGGTGCTCTCCTTCCCCATCTCCTACCCCATCAGCAAGCTGCTGGACCTCATCCTCAACCAGGAGATCTCAAACTTTTACACCAGAGAGAAACTCCTGGAGATGCTGCGCGTCTCGGACCCGTACCACGACCTGGTCAAAGAGGAGCTCAACATCATCCAGGGAGCGCTGGAGCTGCGCAGCAAGACCGTGGAGGACGTGCTGACGCCGCTGAGCGACTGCTTCATGCTGGCCTCGGACGTCGTCCTGGACTTCAACACCATGTCGGACATGATGCAGAGCGGATACACGAGGATACCGGTGTTCGAGAACGAGCGCTCCAACATCGTGGACATCCTGTTCGTCAAGGACCTCGCGTTCGTGGACCCGGACGACTGCACCCCGCTGAAGACCATCACCCAGTTCTACAAGCACCCGCTGCACTTCGTCTTCAACGACACCAAACTGGACGCCATGCTGGAGGAGTTCAAGAAAGGTGAGGGGTGTGTGTGTGCGCATGTGTGTGACAGTGTGTGTGTGTGTGTGTGTGTGTGTGTGTGTGTGTCTTTGTGAGTGAGTCTCTCTGTGTGCATGTGTGTGTCTGTGTTTGTGTTTGTCTGTCTGTGTGTGCGTGTGTGTGTGTGTGTGTCTGTGTGAGTGAGTCTCTCTGTGTGTATGTGTGTGTCTGTGTGTGTGTGTGTGTCTGTCTGTGTGTGTGTGTGTGTGTGTGTGTGTGTGAGTGTGTCAAGTCATGCTGTAGAGCAGGTATATTTATAAAAACCCATTTCATACACAGACGCTACTCAGGGTGTTTTACATAATCAAGTTTTAAAACAGACTGTTATGAGAAATAAAAGTGCATAAAACTTTTTTCATGAAGAAATACGGAAATAAAATTAAAGTTTAAAGTAGATCAAAGATGATAAATAAATAGGGATCTACAGACGGGACTATTTAGGGCCGAGGCCGATCTTTCCGATATGTACTGCCGATTTTCTTGAGCTGATATTTGGAGCCAATACGACTTCTTCTCCCTCAATTTACATCATAAAATTTACACAATGATGATAACAAATGTTATGAGTCTTGATTTAAAAAAACAAAACATTTATTGAACTTAAAAAGGCGTCTCCAGCGACACAGAGCTGCCCCTGGACGCCTGTATGCAAATAATGCCGGGGAAAAACTATCGGTGAACGCAGCCGCCCGCATCGGCCGATACCATACACCTAAAAAACGCAAATAACAGCTGATAATATCGTCCGGCCGATGTATCGCTCTGTCACTAATAACAAATATGAAAAACAAAAGTGTGATCTCTGCAAATTCACTTAAAGGGCATGAAAGCCATGAAATTCAAAGTGTTTAGCTTTTTCAAAACTTCTCGTATGAAAATTGAATTTGCTGTTGTCAAAAATGTTACAAACAAATTCCAAACGTCAAGGCTCTATCGACAATTCAATAAGGTACTTACATAAATAAATAAAATAAAATGAAGTGCATAGTACGTGCATCTCATCTCATCTCATCTCATCTCATCTTCAGCCTCTTATCTGGGGTCGGGTCGCAGGGGCAGCAGCTTTACCAGGGGACCCCAAACTTCCCTTTCCCGGGCCACATTAACCAGCTCTAACTGGGGGATCCTGAGGCGTTCCCAGGCCAGTGTGGAGATGTAATCCCTCCACCTGGTCCTGGGTCTTTACCGAGGCCTCCTCCCAGCTGGACGTGCCTGGAACACCTCCCTAGGGAGGCGCCCAGGGTTCATCCTTACTAGATGATCCTGAACCACCTCAACTGGCTCCTTTCAACGCAAAGGAGCAGCGGCTCTACTCCGAGTTCCTCACGGATGCTGAACTTCTCCCCCTCTCTCTAAGGGAGAGGGTGAGAAGGTGAGCCTGAGCACCTTCAAAGGGTGCACTTCCACTGTCCGTCCGTCCTGTGCCCCGTGCTTTAGGGTCCTTGTCCCCCCCTCCAGGCCTGTTTGTACTCACACTACCTGGGCCTCGGAGAATGCTTCTTGCTGCCTATACGTCATCACGCCGTAACACGTCACACGCATTGATGACGTCATTGCGATGCGTGGCTTTGTTTCCAGATCTTTCCATAGACCTCGGAGTTTTTGAGCGTCTTGTCGACTGTTTTTGAATCTTTTCATCGACCAAATCTGCAGTAAACACTCCACCTCCGCATCACACCAACGTCAACCTTTCACCACCATTGTTGTTGTTGTTAAATGTCCGCGCATGGTCCGTCCTTCTTTTTTCTATGTCCCAACAGGCGCACATAAATGTCGTGAGAGCCGCCGTAGGCCTCGTGCTCGTACACGTGCGCACGCTCGTGCTCGTACATGTGCAAACGTGCTTTACAAATGCCCACCTCTCCGAAACGGTCCGTGGCCAGCAAGCGTTGCACTCACACTGGTCAAACGAACTAGACTTTAGCCTTGAAACGTGCTTAGACACGGTACGGGTGGACAGTGTGAGTGCGCCCAAAGAGTCTAAAATCTCGAATGATGATAGGAGGATGTGACCTTTACCTGAACGTGTGTCTGTGTAAATTAGAGCTGGAGAAGAGCTTGTAGTGTGCGTGGCCCTCCTCCCCCCTCCCCCCACCCCCCCCCCACCCCCCTGCATCAGGAGCCTAAAAGAGTTCAACCCCAGTGTGCAGAGCTGCTGCAGCAGAGCACTGCTCCGCCTATAAGGAGTCAGCTGCATCCTGCAGAGTAAAAAAGATGGGTGGGGTGCTCACCGGCCAATCACAGGCCTCTCTGCTCAGTCACTGCTTAGTCAGCTTTTTCTTTTTGCTGGGTTAGTGGTGAGGACAGGAAGAGACAGAGGTAAACAGAGAAGGACACGGTGACCGAGGCTGCCTCTGTTTACAGGAGACAAGTCAGCTCATGCTTCTACACTTCTGCTTATTTTGTAACCAATCAGCTGTCACGGAGATGTCATGTTATCAGGATAAGTCTTGTTTTTAGCTTTTCCACAGTGAATATGTTTTGAAAACACAAAGATGCCGTTCTGCAGGGCAATCTTATATCTCCAACATCCAGCCATCCAGCGTGACCTTCATACTCCCCTCTGACTTAAACCTCCGTGTGTGTGTGTGTGTGCGCGCGTGCGTGCGTGCGTGCGTGCGTGCGTGCGTGCGTGCGTGCGTGCGTGCGTGTGTGTGTGTGTGTGTGCGTGCGTGCGTGCGTGTGTGTGTGTGTGTGCATGCGTGCGTGCGTGCGTGGGTTTTGTATGAATTCAGATGCTGTCTGAGTCGTATGATGAGATGAACCTCTGACTTTAACCTCCATATATGTGTGTGTGTGTGTGTGTGTGTGTGTGTGTGTGTGTGTGTGTGTGTGTGTGTGTGCGAGTGTGTGTGTGTGCACGTGCGTGTGGAGGGTTTTGTATGAAGTCAGATGCTGTGTGAGTGGTATGATGAGATGAACACTGTTCCTGTGTCACTGTGCCACAGAGGGGTCTGGATGAGAGGGTTAGAAACCACCTCTTTCCTTCTGTCTCTCTCTCTTTACAACAACACTTTCAGGCACTGCGGCAGAAAAAAAAAGCCAGTTCCCTCATTTCGATGGGACCCCTGCAGCAGTGGATGCAAGCTCCTGGGGGCTGAAACACACCAAGGAGCTGTGTAGCATCTTAGCGTTTAGTAAAGTGACTTCCGCGTTCCTTCCTCTACCTTTTCCCTGGAGCAACACGCGCACAATCGAGCAGCTTTGTGTTGTTCTGAAGCGCGTCACTGCTGTGGTTCTGACGCAGCAGTGCAGTGCTTCTACAAACCCACAGTTTGTTTTGCACATTAAAGAGAAGAAGTAAAACATCCATTTACAATGTTCGCTGTGTATCATAAGGTTTGCATTACCAACATTTTTCATCCATCCAGAGATTTGATAACATATAAAATCAACGAATATTCCTTTAAAAGCCAAACTGTTTGAATGCAATCTCTGAAAACAACAACTCAGCTGATTATCCTCTGAGGGCCACGTCTAACATTTCATGTAGTCAGCGGACATCGGGGGCCAAGACTTCCTCTTCCGAGCGGCGGCCAACGTTTGCGGTCTGATTAGCAACTTGAGCCGCAAGAAAGTAGCTGGAGTTGAGAAATGTCTTTAAACAGATGTCTGCATATGAGTGCAGATGAAACCATAACAAGGAGAAAAGGAAAAGCAAAATCTCCGCAGGCGATAGCGGGCGGTTTCCGTGGTTGCACGACGGTCGATGCGTTCCACCTCGTTTGCTCTCCACACCGACTGTTTACCTGCACGCAACTAAACCCTGCTCATGCATGGTTGGTCGATGTTACTCAGAGAAACAGAAACAGATCGATTACGCTAATCTTGTCCCAGTGCTACAGATTCTACGTTCATGTGCAGAATGATTCATTTAAACCTGACTCAAAGGATCCTTGTGCAGCCACAAACATTACATTTTTACCTCCACGTGCCATCTGCACTGATCTCCACAACGCATTCTCTCCTCTCAGCTTCTGTTAGAAAGATGGAACTTATTATTATTATATCCCTTGATTGGGAAATTCAATTTTTACACTCCATTGTTGTTACATTCCACTCATATAGTGTATACAAGTTGACTTTTATTTCTATAGCACAGTTAAAAAGACCTGTAACAGTCGTCCAAAGTGCTTCACACAGCAGAGACATTTAAAAGAAACAAGAAAACATGCTTGTTTCTTTTCGCGATTCATGTGATTCATGTGATTCATGTGATTCATGTGATTCATTCGCGATTTGTGTCGTGAATGGTTCCTTTTTTTTAAACGGTTTGGATTTGCATCCCTAGACTGAATCCATCCTGGTTGAGGTGACTCACAGCTCCTGTTAGTGAAGACAGAGCTGTTTAACTGCTGTTATTCTCTGATTTGATTGCCAGCAGGTTAGCTTGCTCACTGTAATTCTGTCTTACAGTTGATTTGTCTAACTGGAGAGGCTCCAAAGGGTACAGGCAGAAGTGGTACAAAGGCATCTAAAAAGCAAAACTCCATGCTTACAGGGAGGGTTATTAAAACACAGATTCACTGCATCTGAAGACACGGCAGAGGTGCCACAGAGACTCATAGGGATTCTTTGGCCTGAATGCTAAGCAGTTTGTCGGGCACAAATGAAACCATCCGAATAACACTTTCCCCCTGCTGGGAGGAACAGCAGCAGCGTGCTGGTACGGAGAGCCTCATCGGTGCCAGGGGGAAGCTTGGTAAGACAGATGGGAAGCTGATCACTGAACATTACACACACATCCTGGAGGAGAGTCTGCATTGCCCCCGCCAGGAAGCTCACAGTAGAGAAGTTTGTTTTTCCACGATGTGCCAGAACACACTACGGGAACAGCATTAGCTTCAAAATCAAGATAAAATATGTCTCAGTGTGGCCAATTAAGAGCCCTGACTTCAATCGGCAGTGAGATCTTAAACTTTCTGGAGAAGAAGCAACCTAATATGTTTCCATCTCAGAGTTTAAGGGCAAAGTTCCAGGGGCCCAAAGTGTCAGGATAAAAACAATGAAAACAGAGATGCTAAATGACCACAAACATACACAAAACGATGATAAACAACACAATTACCACAAAGAGACACAAAACAACCAAAACTGTACACAAAAAGGACTACGAACGACCCCACATGAAATGCAAAAAGATCAAGTTACACAAAATGACCACAAAGAGAAATTACTGAGAGGCACAAAAAAACTAAAAATAGAACAAATGCATAACCACCACAAAAAGATTTAAAATGACTTAGAATAGATGCAAAATCACCAAAAAAAATATGCAAAACGACTAAAAATAGATGCAAAACCAGCACAAAAAGATGCAAAACGACTAAAAAAGATGCAAAACCACCAGAAAAAGATGCAAAACGACTAAAAAAGATACAAAACCAACACAAAAAGATGCAAAACGACTAACAATAGATGCAAACTACCACAAAAAGATGCAAAACAACTAAAAACAGATAAAAAACCACCACAAAAAGATGCAAAACGACTAAAAATAGATGCAAAACCACCACAAACAGATGCAAAACGACTACAAAGAGATGCAAAACCACCACAAAAAGATGCAAAACAACTAAAAATAGATACAAAACTACCAGATAAAGATGCAAAACGACTAAAAACAGATACAAAACCACCACAAAAAGATGCAAAACGACTAAAAAAGATGCCAAACCACCAGATAAAGATGCAAAACGACTAAAAACAGATAAAAAAACACCACAAAAAGATGCAAAACGACTAAAAAAGATACAAAACCAACACAAAAAGATGCAAAACGACTAACAATAGATGCAAACTACCACAGAAAAGGTGCAAAACAACTAAAAACAGATAAAAAACCACCACAAAAAGATGCAAAATGACTAAAATAGATGCAAAACCACCACAAAAAGATGCAAAATTACCAACAATAAACTCTTTGAGACACTTTGAGTCTTCCTAATGCATCCATGGTTTTACTCTACACCCTACAACCCTGTCCTCTCTCTCTGTCCTTGTCACCGTACGGACTCCCAGGAGGCAGAGTATTAAATATTCAGTGTGCTTTATTTTCCAGTTTGTCTCCCTGCCATCTGTTCTCTGTGTTCATGTTATTTCTACAGTATGTGTTTCAGCTCAAAAACAAGTCCACGTAAATGACAGCGTGCGCACGTATCCATAGTAATCTAGAGCTTTTCAATAAGCAGAGGCCGTGTGTCTGAAGTTGTTTCTGTTCCACTGAACCTGCTCAATAACCTGAACTCTTTTTAAGATTCATAGAAATCTGTTTGTTTAGTTTTGATCGCTGTTAAAAGAATAGTTTTGATTTTTGGAAGTGTGGTTGTACGAGGTCCTTATCCATAGTCAGTGTAATGTACGCTATATTTAGAATATTTTCACTGCTCTGCCTCCGTCAGACAGCCCTGTTTAAGTGAACGAGGGGTAAACTAAGACCGTTCTATGCTCTCTTCAAAGCCGCCAGACTCCATTGATAAAAACAGTCATTTTACCTCGCAGTGCACGGGAACAGCTGGCCGACTGCTGCCTCGATTGGTTTGTTTGTTTTTGTGTTTTGGTGGGATGTTGGCGTTTTAAAGTGTTAGGAACTCAAAAAACGAGCAAAACTAACCGAACGAGGAAGCAGGAAACCAGAAACGTCCGAAGCAGGAAACCAGAAACGTCTGAAGCAGGAAACCAGGAACGTCCGAAGCAGGAAACCAGAAACGTCCGAAGCAGGAAACCAGGAACGTCCGAAGCAGGAAACCAGAAACGTCCGAAGCAGGAAACCAGAAACGTCCGTGTTCTGTGAGGTCAAACGACTGTTTTCATCAACAGAGTCTGGTGGCTTTGAAGAGAACATAGAGAACAGCTTCAGCTCCACTTGGTTAAACTTAAACAGGCAACTTAAAAAGGCAAAGGGGTGAAAATCTTCATATATCTACATAGGTACACAGGCTAACGACAGATGCTTGTGACATTCATCTAAATATTTAGTTCTCCTAAACCAGGGATCTGCAACCTTTACTATCAAAAGAGCCATTCTGCCTCTTCCACCAGGTAAAATGTGTCTGGAGACGCAAAACATGTTTGGCGTCACAGCTTTTAAAGGTTTGTATAAAGTTACTGTTACCTGGCATTATTACCTGTCATAAAATTGTGGTTATTTGCTAATTTCTCACCACATATCAAGCAAACAGGGAAGCCACCATCATGTGAAAGCAAATGAAAATGCCCACGAAACACTGTTTTGCTTCGCTAATGTTTTGGGGGGTTTATCCAGCAGCAGTGCAGGTCACCAAGTCAACATTAGCCCCCTGCAGGGAAAGGCTCTGGGCCCTACACCAAGGATGTGACGCATATTTTAGTTTCACCTAATATTTGTATATCACGTTGAACTCCAAGATCAAATGTTTCCCCTTCTCCACTGTGCAAAAAAAACACGTTATTTACACACTGTTTAGATAATTTTTTGGCAAAACTACAGGGAGCCACTGAAAAAGAGGCTAAAGAGCTGCATGCGACCCCGGAGGCGTGGGTTGCAGACCCCTGTCCTAAACTAACAACTCCTCTTTGCTAAACTATCATTGTCTAACCCTGGTTTTTCCTGCACACGTCATTGAAGTGATTTTCTTTTCAGGGACCTTGTGTCTTTTACACACAGCAGACAATTTGACTCATCAGCAGGAAAAGCAAAGGTGTGACCATATTTTTAAATTGTTTGTTATTGTTTATTCGTTTTCGAATTAAATTAAGATATCATTCCTCCATTCATTCAGAAAACTTAAATGGGGGGGGGGGGGGGGTCAAAGAAATACGAGGAGGCAGACGAAGTGTGAGGGAGACGCACTGATGGAGACTCAGAAAACAGAGATGTGGCTGTGACGTCTGCAGAATACAGAGAGATCGAACGTGTGAGATATTAGCTGCAAGTGCTCTCTCCTCTGCCTCCCACTATTCTGTATGTAAGGCTGACCTATTTAGCTGAATGCAGCTCTGCCAGAGTGGTGTGTGTGTGTGTGTGTGTGTGTGTGTGTGTGTGTGTGTGTGTGTGAGGGAGAGAGAGGGAGAGGTAGTATTTGGCAGGCAGAAAGAATCTCAGTGAAGTTGATTTAGAGCCAGACTGTTGAGGAGGAGCCACAAACAAGGATTCACTCTGTCTTCTGTATGTGTGAGTGTGTGTGTGTGTGTGTGTGTGTGTGTGTGTGTGTCATTGTGAATTATGCAACGGTGGGATGTGTGACGCAACACACAACTGCTGCTGTCCACAGTGCAGCATCTCGTTAGTCGTTCAGACACAAATTCTTCTGCTTCGTTTGCATCTTGATTAAAATAAAATCCCTCTTAAAGTGTAATTTCGATGTCATCCCATGGTCTTTTTCGGCACTTACACACATCACATAAGCCACGAGACAGTTTTTTTAGTTTTTAACCACGAATTCTGCTCAGAATAACAGCAAACTTCTGCAGCAGCATGAGAAGAGTCCCTACACACAAAACAAAACACCAATGGGCTCCTTCCTTTTGGATTGACTTTGGAAATCCACTGTAATGGACTTTACTATGAGAGGAGCTGGTACAGGGGCCAGTAGGTAAGTCTTTAAAACATCCATGCATCCATCTTCTACCTCTTGTCCCTATCGGGGTCGCGGGGGCTGGAGCCGATCCCAGCTGACATCTGGCGTGAGGCGGGGTCCACCCTGGACAGGACGCCAGTCTATCACAGGACACATAGAGACAAACAGAGACAGACAACCATTCACACCTACGGGTGATTTAGAGTCATCAATGAACCGAACACCTGCACGTCTTTGGACTGTGGGAGGAAACCGGAGAACCCGGAGAAACCCCACGCAGACACAGGGAGAACATGCAAACTCCACACAGAAGGGCCCCAGCCGGGATTCAAACCAGCAACCCTCTCTGTGAGGCGACAGTGGTAACCACCACACCACCATGCCGCACCGTCTTTCAAACACAGGGGAGTGAAAGTCCAGGTTCACTAACTACGTTGTTGGGGCTTTGTTTTGTGTGTACTTACTCTTCTCATGCTGCTGCAGAGGTTTGGTGTTTTGTGCTGAGCAGGATTAGTGGTTAAAAAAGACCTTTGAATGCCTTCACCGTACTGCTAATCAGTGTTAGCCACGTCCGCTAGCTGTTAGCGACTCTACCGGTTTCCTCCGTTAATAGTTCATACATGAAAAAACTGTCTCGATGGCTTATTTGATGCATCTAAGTGCAGAAAAGGAATTACACTTTAAGACCCAGCGAGCTTTTCCTGTTTTATTTCTTTCATTTGTAAAAAAATCTATAATAAATCCGCTCCTCAACAAGTTTTCCCACCGAGCCGGTGCTCAGATTATTAATCCCTCCCGTTTATCTCGGACATGCCCCCCGAGCTTTTACCCCCAGAAACACACACTCATCATCCTGGATGTAAACACAGCAGAGGCTCTGCAGACTCTGGCGTGGGTTCAGGTCCTGGACCGTGTGTTATATTTCTGTGTGTTTTGTATCGAACCCTCCCCGCTGTTACGCCCACTCAGAAGGATCACGGTACCAATCATAAACCCACACATGCATACACATTATTGCAGGCAGCAGCTGCCAAAATGAGCTCATACCGCTGCCCACTCACTACTTAATCTTTCCTCTTATGCCTCCTGCATTTCAAACAGTATTTGCATTGTATTGGGTTTTATATAAAACCAGGATGACGTGTATATTTGTACCGTATGGGCTTGTAAATAGAATATAGTTATTTATACTGTTGATTATAGAATCGGTAGAGTTATTTATATGTATATTGTATCAGTTTATATATAAAATATGTATAATTATATTATTATTGTATAGTTTTATATTGTATGATAAAATAGAGAAATTGTTTATAGGAAACCGGTGGATTGCTTACTCCAGGTAGGGAATGAGTCCTTACCCCAAGTGAAGGAGTTCAAGTACCTCGGGATCATGTTCACGAGTGAGGGGACGATGGAGCGTGAGTTTGGCCGGAGAATCGGAGCAGCGGGGGCGGAGCTGCAGTCGCTCTACCGCACCGTTGTGACAAAAAGAGAGCTGAGGAAGGCAAAGCTCTGGATCTACCGGTCAATCTTGGTTCCTACCCTCACCTGAAGTCATGAAAGCTGGGTCAGGACCCAAAGAACGAGGTCGCGGGTACAAGCGGCCGAAATGTGTATCCTCAAGAGGGGGGCTGGAGTCTCCCTTAGAGAGAGGGGGAGAAGTTCAGCATCCGTGAGGAACTCGGAGTAGAGCCGCTGCTCCTTTGCGTTGAAAGGAGCCAGTTGAGGTGGTTCAGGATCATCTGGTAAGGATGAACCCTGGGCGCCTCCCTAGGGAGGTGTTCCAGGCACGTCCAGCTGGGAGGAGGCCTCGGGGAAGACCCAGGACCAGGTGGAGAGATTAGATCTCCACACTGGCCTGGGAACGCCTCAGGATCCCCCAGTTAGAGCTGGTTAATGTGGCCCGGGAAAGGGAAGTTTGGGGTCCCCTGCTAAAGCTGCTGCCCCCGCGACCCGACCGGATGAAGATGAGATGAGATGAGTTTTACAGAAGCAGGAAATGGTCGTGTTTGCAGTTATTTTTTAATGCCGTTTTATCGAGATCACAAGCTCCTTTGTTTCGTCACCTCAACACAAAGCTTTTTCCAGTGTTCTGTTGTTAATGATGTTTGACTGACACATTTTCTGTGTGTTTTTCCCAGTAAAGTATGTTTTTTTTAATCCATTCTGGATTGAAAGTGATCCTGAATCAACCTTTGTCATTCAGGGAAGTCCCACCTCGCCATCGTGCAGCGCGTGAACAACGAGGGTGAGGGCGACCCTTTCTACGAGGTGATGGGCATCGTCACCCTGGAGGACGTCATCGAGGAAATCATCAAGTCAGAGATCCTCGACGAGACGGACCTCTACAGTAAGCATGCATGCACGCACATGCACTCATGGAGAATATAGAGGAGTTTAGTGTATCCCCTAAGAGCTCACTGTGTGTGTGTGTGTGTGTGTGTGTGTGTGTGTGTGTGTCCTGTCAGCTGATAATCGTACGAAGCGTCGCGTCTCTCACCACGAGCGGAAGCAGCAGGACTTCTCCATCTTCAAGCTGTCAGAGAACGAGATGAAAGTGAACATTTCCCCTCAGCTCCTGTTGGCCACGCACCGCTTCCTGTCCACAGGTAACAGCTGCTCTGAAGGAGAGAGACCAGGGCTGCTTCTCCTCCAGTAGCAGTCCTTAAAGGGACAACAGATGAACCTCCAGCCCCCCTTTTCAGTGGAAAGACCACGTTTAACAACATTTCAATCACAGCAACGTGTATATATATATATGTATATATATACTTATTGCATGTGTCTGTGATATTAGAAGACATTTTGGAAAGTTTGGAATGGGTATATGATGTAAAACAACCTTAAATTGCTATTATATACAGTATATATATATATATATATATATAGTTTCAGTAGTTTTCTCCTCTCTCCTCCCCTCTTGTCTCTCTCCTCTCTCCTCCTCACTCCTCCTCTCCTCTCTTGTGTCTCCTCTCCTCTCTCCTCCCCTCTCTTGTCTCTCCTCTCCTCTCTTGTTACTCCTCTCCTCTCCGTCTCTCTCCTCCTCTCCTCTCTTGTCACTCCTCTCCTCCTCTCTCCTCTCTTGTGTCTCCTCTCTCCTCTCCTCTCCTCTCCTCTCGTCCCTCTCCTCCTCTCTCCGTCTCTCCTCCTCTCCCCTCCTCTCTCCGTCTCTCCTCCTCTCCCCTCCTCTCCTCTCCTCTCCTATCCTCTAATCCTCTCTCCTCTCCTCTTCTCCTGCCCTCTCAGAGGTGGAGCCCTTCAAACCAGCTCACATCTCAGAGAAGATCTTGCTGCGGCTCATCAAACACCCCAGTGTGGTTCAGGAACTCAAGTTCGATGAGAAGAACAAGCGGGCAGCGCAGCACTTCCTGTTCCAGCGCAACAAACCGGTGGACTACTTCATCCTGGTCCTGCAGGTATACCTGCTGCCCATACACAATAAAAACACAACCTGGTGGTGTTCATGCACAGAGGTGGGTCAGCTGAGGTGCTCTTTCTGTGTTTCCTCAGGGTCGAGTCGAGGTGGAGTTCGGGAAGGAGGCGCTGAAGTTTGAGAATGGAGCTTTTTCCTATTTCGGGGTTCCTTCCATCATGCCAGCAGGTACACACACACACACACACACACACACACACACACACACACACACACACACACACACACACACACACACACACACACACACACACACACACACACACACACACACACACACACACACACACACACACACACACACACACACACACACACACACACACACACACACACACACACACACACACACACACACACTTAACTGCTCTTTAACACCCAAACTAAGCCTCTCTCCTCTCCACTACACTACACTACGTCTTATCTACACGTCGACCACAGTACAATAAACTATTCCTGATTTTAATCTTCACACAAAACTGAAAACGTTTGCCTTAATTAAACCCCTTAAGTGACCAAACGTCAGAAAAAAAAGCTGTTTTGGATCTCTTCTTTTAAAGTACAGATGTAAAGAACACAAACACATACTGTAGAAAAGCTCGAGTGTAATAACTAACCAACAGAAATACAAAAGCACGCAGATCCAAAATCAAATCAGTCGATTTAGAAAGTGCAAAAAAATCTGAAAAACAAAAACCTCAAACGCTTCAGAGATCACACGTTTAGGCCCTGTTTACACGACAACGCTTGTGCCTTTTGTTTAGACGGCGACGGCGTTTTTGGGGCATAAAAATGCAAAAAAGTGAAACCACCTCCAGAGTGGAAATGTTTAAAATCACTCCACTGTTGTGTTTCCGTGTAAAGGGGTAAAAAACGCAAAAGTGCGCTCTGATCTGCTCACGTTGGCTCACGTTACATACGTGTTTCCGTAACATCCACGTGCAGAGTTCAGGTAAACAACAACAAACATGTCGGACTATGTCCATCAGTCGGACATCCAAGTGTCCTGGGTGGGAGGCTGCAGATCCCTGTCACACTGTACGACAGGGGTGTCAAACTGATCCAGTAAAGGGCCGTGTGGCTGCAGGTTTTCATTCCAACCAATCAAGAACACACCTGACTCGACTTACTCAATCACCTGAACTGTCTTCACACAGTTGATTTGTTGGACCAGGTGTGTTTTTGATTGGTTGGAATGAAAACCTGCAGCCACACACACACACACACGGCCCTTTACTGGATCAGTTTGACACCCTTGCTGTACGGCGTCCTGCTTCTCCGCTATTAGGGAGAGAAGGAGAAGGAAGTTTCTACGCATGTGCGAACTCTTGGTGGTGTTGTGTGGCAGTGCCTAACAGCACCACCTAGCCACCAGAAGCTCATACTACATCTGACTTTACACACTTTGCGTCACCGTATGCGTGCAGATTTCCCCCCAGAGATGCTCGTCAAAACGCGGAATACAAAGTGAGAACGCAACGCCACTTTTGCGTGTCCTTTCTAGATCGTCTCTGTCTAAACACGACCTAAACGGCTCTGAACAGCTTTAAATAAGCACTAAACACTAAACACTTCAGACTCATTTAACTACCAGAAGATCAATGAAGCATTCATGGAAGTGAAGGGACTTAAACGAATAAAAGGTTGAGCCCACCTCATCTTAAGAAGAGCAAAATGAAGCAGCATCCCTGAGCTCACTCGTTATTTTCTGATGCAATTTTTCGTAAACGTACTTCATGAAACATTCTCAGGTTTCTTTTTCCTCTTGCAGTCCACAGATCCCCCTCTCGCAGCAGTGGTTTGGACCGCTCTGAGTCCATGCTGTACGGAGGGAGCATGGGCCAACTGAACGGAGGAGGGAACGTTTACCTGCCGGACTACTCCGTCAGACAGCTCACACATCTGCAGATCATCAAGGTGACACCTGGATGTCAGGGAACCCTGGTTAGGGATGGGAACCCTCACAGGTGTTTTCAGTTAATCTGGCTGATTAGACCTCTGCCCAGGACAGTGTGGGAGTGTTTACTGTGATGTCATCCTGACCCTGATTTTCCCCCTGACGCGGGGAGAGCCTCGTTCCAGGGGCAACGCCCACCGGGACCTTTTCAGAAGCAGAGCGCTTGCGGAGCTCCATGCCTTTCCTATATCTGACTTCCTGCCTTGCTCCAGGTGCTCTGTGCAGCTTTATGCGGCTTCCGTCAAAAATAGACTTGGCGCGCATCTTCAGCAGAGCGGCGCACATGGTGGAATCACAAGCATTGACTAGTAGTTTGCTCCTGTAGCCACGTCTGGTTGAATTTCAGCTTAAGTCTCCCGTTAGCTTTGTTGAAGGTGTTAAGGCAGAACAAGTTACACCTTAATCATTCTTACTGGTAGATGGAGATCTGTGACCTCATAAATTCCCATTGAAGCTCCGCCCACCTTCAGCCCAAGGAGAGGTCTAATCAGCCACAAGTGTGACTTCATTTCAAAATTAAAGAAGGCAACAGTGCAGCTTGTAATGTCTGAACAAATCGTTTCAGATAAGGGTGGAAACACCAACAACACGCTCAAACATGTTTCTGCTTCTGCTACCGAGCAGCACGCCTGTTATCGGGATAAATATCCTGTTTGTTCCTTTGACTAAAAAACCTAAATGAAAACAAATGCAGTACAAATATTCTTATACTCCTTTAACTTAAACTGTGTTTAGTAAAACAGTTGCATTGATGCTGAAAACCTTTAAAGGCCTTTTCCCCCACAAAGAAAGTAGAATTGATTATTCTGTTCCTGCCTTTTATCATACAGTATGTCCTCAGTTCGACAAAAGAGGACCAAACCTCTACCTCAACATCACCTTAAACCCTCAATAATACCCATAATCCTCTGCTCCTGTGTGCCAGATCACCCGGAGCCACTATCAGAATGCTGTAACAGCCACGCGCATGGACAGCTCTCCTCAGACGCCTGACGCAGACGCCCGTCTGGCAGAGGGCAACACCCCGACCCCGGCCTCAGAACACGGCGCCTCGTTGATGCCCCCGGAGCACACCACCACTACCACAACCACCACCTCCACCTCCACCCTCATGCCCCCGCCCAGGGAGCACGGCCGGCCCAGCTCGGCCCGAAGCAGAGGACAGCAGTCCAGCGTCCCGCACAGCACCTCGCTGCTGAACGAGAAGAACCGCATCGTCCGTGAGTATCCTCGACGCCAGAGACACACAGGAAATGACTGGAGGTTGACCATTCAGACTGAAATAAACAGGAGATGACTGGAGCCATCAGAGGCAGACGCACGACAAATGAGTTTCTCTGAATTCATTAGGGCAAAAATACTCTGAATGAATTGAGTTCAACAACCTCATTCAAAACTGCAAAGGGATGTTTTCAAGCAGCTGAGAGATAAGAGACAGAGAAGTGACTGAATATGAATGAGGTGATAAGAAACCAAAGGAAAGACAGCAGGCTGCACTTTCTCAGTGTTTTTGTTTGGGCTTGTTCTCAGATCCCAGTGAGGAGTAGTCCTCAATGCTCAGAGCTGTTAGTCAGTAATGGGTCTTTGAACGCACCACCGGGAGGAAGAACATAAACATGAATATTGATGACACCGCTGCAACTTTAATTACTTTCTAACTAAAGTGGTGAATCAAAGATGTCCCTAATGGAGACAGACTGTGTGTGAACA
>NC_139827.1:4385050-4422665 GCF_963691815.1 Echiichthys vipera | reverse complement strand
AGAATAATGTACAGCTTACAGGCCGCATAGAGCTTTCCAAATAAGATTCAATCTGACTTAAATCCTTTCAAACTCTTGTGTCTGCACCTACACACACAGGGTATCGGAAGTGTTCGGGTTTGCGTTTGTAGTCCGAGGAGCGCTGACCAATCATAGCTGAGCAGGCTTTGGTTGCGTGCAGGTAGACGGCGTGGAAAGCAAAAGAGGTGGAAAACATGGCTGTAATGCAATCTCCGAGCGTCTCAGATTGGCTGTCGTCTGATGAAGATGTAGCTTTTTTTGTAACTGGTTGCTTGACGTCAAAAGCTCTAGATGGAGTGTGGCGCTTAATGAGGTTGGATAAATAAGGAGGAGCTAGACTATTCAGGCTTTTAAAAACAAACAATAACATTTTGAACTTAACCCTAAACTGGACTAATCTGAATCCAACAGATGTATTGATTCGCATGATTCTCATTTGCTTAGCAGATCCATCTGGGAACTCTTGTTTGGAGATCTTTTGGGGAGGGGTGAAAATACTGGTTGCTGATTGGATAAACCATCTGTCTATCACCAACATACGGGCCAAATTAACCAATCAGATCAACGAAGCGCATGACGTGCTAACAGCGTCGAGGCAAAGCTCAGAAAGTAAACAACATGTGGGTAAATGATATTTGCCATCTGTGTAACGTGAATTTACAGATCAAAGGCCCAATTTCAGGAGCCCGGTCCATATTCAACAGAAGGATCCAAGAGGAAAAGGAGTTAGCGAGCGGCTAACTCCATAGCTGCGCTCATCTCATTCGCTGAAGACACCATGTTGTTTACACTGAACAGTCGCTTCTCGTTTCGTCACACTTAAATCTGCCTCAAAACCAACGCTAATTGGTTCGGTAGCTTGGTTAACTTCTCCAGATTGTCTCCGCCGCGCGTTACCAGACTGATCTGAGAGTAAAATACAACGGAGCTCAGAGATCAGGACGGTCTCACGAGGCTAAAACTTGACAGAAAGCCAATCAACCAAACTCGCCGCATTCACCTGCACGAGCTAGAGTCTGTGTTTCCTGAATCTTTACAAACAGACGTGAGAAGTTAGCGTAACCCGTAGTCAAAATGGACACACTTGTGAGAATGAAGAAAGAAATAACAGCATTTATATTGAACTGTCCCTTCTCAGGCCACAAGAAGAGGAAAAAATCCCGCGAAGGTGAAAAGACACCGGAGGACATTTCCGAGCAGCCGCTGGTGAAAACCTAGCAGCGTGTGTGTGTGTGTGTGTGTGAAACGCACCTGAACACTCTTCTTTAAGATGTTTGTGAGGACGACGTGGTCGGTGAACTACAGCTATCAGAGTTTTATCTGAAAACAAAACACACACTGTACACACACACACTCACTGTCCATCACCAGGACTGTATGAACACACAGATGGAAGACACCGTTTTATAATAGATTTTAAAAAACAGGGGGTCGCAGCTTTGGCAGTGTGCATTATAACGTGTCGCTCTGCAGGTCTGTCATGCTGATGCTTGTATATAAAGGAATGACTGTGAATGTAAAGTGTTTGTAGATAAAATAAGAGTTTTTATACCCTGTATTATACCCTCCCTGTGTGATCACCTCTGCGGTGGAGCTGAAGGGAATAACAGTAACACAGGAACCGGATGGAAGACACCAAAGACGTTGCTGTTGTTTGTACATACTGCTCCTTACCTGCACATCTCAACGGAACAGAAGCAAACAGGCTTCGTGTCTTCAGGCCTTTCATGTGAAAGGTGCCTCGGTTAATGTTGTTTGTTACCTGCAAATAAGATCTATAATCTAACACGAACGAATAACAATTATAATTCTTCTTTTTATTTATGATCTCACATTTTAAATCCAGATTCAGAAATGTTTTTCCCTTTGGCACACGTGGCGCATACTCATCCCAGGGTCTTTTTCGGCACTTACATACATCAAATAGAATAGAATAGCCTTTAATGTCGTTGCATTTGCATACAATGAAATTGGAGTGCTACTCCCCCTTGGTACATTTTTAGAAAAATAAGATATAATAAAACAATAAGCAAAGTATAATATAAGCAATAAAAACACAATATAGTATAAACAATATAATAATGTCGACAGTATAAACAGATGGGGAACAGTATAAATAGATGGGTGGAGAACAGAAACTATACTAAAATATGTATATTTAGAGTGGAGCATGTTATTATTGCACAAGAATTTATAAAATAAGCCATCAAGGCAGTTTTTTTCATGTAACAACTATTAACAGAGAAATCCAGGAGAGTAGCTAACACTGATTAGCTCGGAGCAGTACGGTGAAGGCATTAGAGTTGCTAACAGCCAGACGTGGCTAAAACTGATTAGCTTGAGGAATGACGGTGAAAGCATTAACACGTCTTTTTTAACCACTAATGCTGCTCAAAATAACACCAAACCTCTGCAGCAGCATGAGAAGAGTCCCTACACACAAAACGAAGCATCAACAACGTAGTTAGTGAACCCAGAGTTTATTAAAAGAGTGTTTTGAAGACTTACCTACTGGCCCAGGTATCAGCTCCTCTCATAGTAAAGTCCGTTCAAGTGGATTACCAAAGTCAATCCCAAAGGAAGGAGCCCATTGGTGCTTTGTTTTCTGTGCGGGGACGCCCCCTGGGCGCCTCCCTAGGGAGGTGTTCCAGGCACGTCCAGCTGGGAGGAGGCCTCGGGGAAGACCCAGGACCAGGTGGAGAGATTAGATCTCCACACTGGCCTGGGAACGCCTCGGGATCCCCCAGTTAGAGCTGGTTAATGTGGCCCGGGTAAGGGAAGTTTGGGGTCCCCTGCTAAAGCTGCTGCCCCCGAGACCCGACCCCGGATAAGCGGATGAAGATGAGATGAGATGAGACTCTACTCATGCTGCTGCAGAGGTTTGCTGTTGTTTTGAGAAGAATTAGTGGTTAAAAAAGACCTTTGAATGCCTTCACCTTACTGCCCCTGCTAATCAGTGTTAGCCACGTCTGGCTATTAGCGACTCTCCCTGATTTCTCTGTTAATAGTTGTTACACCAAAAAAAACTGTCTCGATGGCTTAGTTGATGGATGTAAGAGCCGAAAAAGACCGTGGGAGGATTTTGTGCCAGAATTACACTTTAATGCAACAATATTTCGACTTTACATCAATATTTTTGTATGTTAGGAGAAAGAAAAGGGTGTTAAACACCAGGTCCTGTGTTCAAAAAACCTCTTTAGGCTCAAAGTAGCTCCAAACTTGCTGATTTAGGAGTAACTCTTAGAATAAATGGGCGTGTCAGACCTCATTCTAGGACATTTTTGGTCTAAGAGTGTTTCACAAAGCGTTTTAGAGCTGAGAGCGACTCAAGTGGTCAAGAAAGCGTGATCCCGCCAACATTTTAGAAACCTTTAATGATATTGGGAAAGACGTATTTGGTTCCAGGCATGTGTTCTCCCTCGCTTCGTTTTTGTCTTTTGCAGTCACATGACTCTGAACTTTCCTTGTAATAACGTCCTTCCTTTCATGCACAAGTTGAGCAACAAGTCAAAGCTGTTATTGGTGTCCAGTTTGGTTACTGTAGTCTGATCATTACCAGGCTTCTTACATGGATACCTGATGGTTGTTAGTCATATACTTGACTAGTCAGCTGCCCATATTACTCTTTGTTTCATGTTAAATCAGTGACACTTTGACACTTTTATGCCTACATTTGAGTTTACATCTTTTTTGGATAAGGCACCATCCCTCCTCAGTCAAAGTTGGGCTGAGCAGCTTCGTGAAGAGGTTTTAACAGGACGCTCTTATTGTCTTCTGTCTTATTCAGGAGTGTTTTGTAAATACGGGCCCAGCTCTGTATCATCGCAGCTCATTACTGTGTTCAAACAGCTGATCTCTTGCAGATGAAGCTCGTGCATCTGGCTATCTAACAGATGGATTTGAGCGGTTGTTCAGTTTTAAGTTGCTTATTCTTACTCTTTGTGTGGTGAAAGTCATCACTATATTACCCTTCTTGTTTTCGTTTGTCTCCTCTTTTTCAATATTTGAGCCGTTCCTGTTGAATCGTATTTTTATACCTCGTAAAAATGTCAGAGAGCTGTTGGACTCAGACGTGGATCCAAGAGACAGGAGCCGCCGCCTGTCTGCATATAGATTTTTAGCAATCTTGGGTCAGCTTTCCGTTTCCCTTATATTGTTATTCATCGCACGATTTGTGACCACTGAACCTCTTTGAGTAATCGTCTCCTGAAGCCGAGTCCTTTTCATCAGATCCCTCTCAATTATAAATGACTCTCGAGCTCCCTGGCTTTTCTTTATTGGAGGTGACGTGGAAATGAGCTTCAGTCTGCAGCGATTCTTCAACAAAACACAGGAAGTGAGATCACAAGAATGCATGTTATCGGGTGTGTGAGGCCAGCACCTTACGTATGAACTGAACTGGACGCGCGGACCTGTACGTGGCTCTACTGTAACCTCTGTAACCTTCACCTGTCAGTTTCTCCGATGATTTCTCAACCTGCATGAAGACATTACAGACGACTGGCTTAAGCTCGACACGACCTCATCATAATGGACTTTTCAGCCCCTGAACATCCACACAGGTGTTCTCAGGTAACCTGGTTGATTAGACCTCTTCTCAGGACTGTGTGGGTGTGTCTACTTTGATTGATTGACGTCTTCCTGAATCTCCTGTCAGCTTTGTTTTACCTGTTAAAATGGACAAAGTACACCTTTATCATTCTTAGTGGTAGACGGACATTTATGACCTCATAAATTCCCATCAAAGCCCCGCCCACCTTCAACCCGAGCAGAGGT
This sequence comes from Echiichthys vipera, assembly GCF_963691815.1. Lineage (NCBI taxonomy): Eukaryota > Metazoa > Chordata > Actinopteri > Perciformes > Trachinidae > Echiichthys > Echiichthys vipera. Next base: position 4,417,868 of record NC_139827.1, on the reverse strand, counting down.
CTAATCAGCCAGAGTACATGAAAACACCTGTGTGGGTGTGCAGGAGCTTTAACACTGAAACTGTTGTTTTTGTTGGTTTGAATCGTGTTTAAATTTCAGCTTTTTTAAAAAATAAATTTCCACATTGGCAACAAAAACAGGATTTCTGAGACATAATCTGAGATGAAGAATGAATCCAGAATGACTGAATATCTTCCTAGCTATTCTCTTTGCCTCCTTGCTGCATGGTGTGAATTTAAGGGTTAATTGATGGTGAAGGCAAATTAAGCCTTAAAGGTTGAATATGGAGAACGGGCAGAACACCGTCAGACCCGGCTCAGTAGGACACACATGAGACCGGAGTCTGTTTGAGCCTGTTTGAACCCATCTCCTCCGGCAAATCGCACCATAAAAACAAGCATTAGAGGAGTCTGACTGACAGTTAGCGTTAGCTGTTACAGCTAAGTAAACATGAAAGTTAGCTTACCGATCAAGGAGAAATGTAGCCATTTGGGCGTGTGTTTTAATGCCGTTGAACTCCTTTATCTCAGTCCATGGAGTGAATGCTCGGCCTATGTTGACTCTGGTTGTTGCCCGTCTCCGCTCACTCAGCTGCTGGGACAAATAAGCAGCTGCAGGATTGGCTAACTCCATTTCACCCAGTGCCAGCCTACAGTAGCTGCACCCAACAACAGACAACCCTGGCAACCTGCAAAGCCCAACACTATCGGGTGCTACAATGGAAACAGAACGTCCCAGAAAGTCACTGTCAAACCCGTCAAAAATACACTAATATACTATAATATATAAAAATACTTTCATTCTGTACCCCTCAAAACGCCCGTGGGTGTATAATTTTTTTAAATAAATATAGCTTTTAATAAAGATTCTACATATTCAGCCTTTATTACAATAATGTGTTTAAATATAGATTATGGGATTTTTTTCGTGCACTGGTTGCAGATGCTGCTGGAGTACTGGCTCTTATTGCAGCGAGACCTCTGCACGCTGACTTCTTGCAACCCAGAATCCTTCACTTCTCTCCCCCCTCTATCTGTGCATCGTGTTCTGACTGCGTGCCTGAAGATGCAGCGTGCTCTGGACTTTTTGTGTTTGTCTGTGTGGTGTTAAGGGGGACGGGACGGACGGACGGACGGGTGTGGCTCCATCTGACTGAGTTTGCAGGATCAGGATTTGTGGCACTGCAGTACAGAGGAGGAGGAGGAGGAGGAGGAGAGGGGGGGGGGGGTGCAGGAAGGATGGGAGAGAAGCAGATAGTGGTCTGACGACTCAGGTGTGACCAGTATGGAAGCTGGTATTGGTCTTTTAATTAGAATCCAGTCAGAATAATCCATAGACTTTAGGTCCCTGCCTGAAGTAAACTGCTGTATCGCTCGTTTCATTGGAGGTTTTAAATATTTTCTGCATCGTTTTTTGTGAGTTTTCCATCTTTCAAAGAGAAGAAGTTCCTTGTGAAACAGTTTGGATGTTTGTTTTTTCTAGCGGTCCTAAATACTGGCAATAATTATCGCTGTCATCCCGGCATCACTGGCTTACACCCAAACGGATCCATCGCAGCCTGGAGAGGATGAAAAAGGAGGAGGGATGCTTTCTAACGCAGCTCATTGGCTTATGTACGTAACGGGCGGAGGGGGGGGGGGGGGGGAGGGGGAGAGAAGCATCCCTCCTGGGTGCAATACATCAAACCTGCTGAGTCACTTTTGCTGCATTGGAGCGCCTGAACACAGCCAATCAGCGTCCTCCTTTGAGGTCAAAGACAGAGAGTACCTGATTCTGCTGCAGGGAATTTAGTTTTGATTTGTTCAGATGTATTTTTACTTTGATCTTCGGTTATCAGAATGTTTTCATCAATCAGTATATTCTCTTATTGCTGCTTAGTAGAAGTGTGTATTGTTTGCAGCTCTATGATCAATAGTGATACCTGAAATACTTAAAAATAGAAACATTTAACAGTTTATAAAAATAAGTCTGGTGATAGTTATTTTCGTCTGACTGTCAACAAATCCCCTGAAAACACCAAAGTGAACACTGAACTGATTCTACAAACACACATTATCTGTGCAGGTAACAGCAGTGGGACGTAACTAACAACATTTACTCCAGGACTGAACTTGTATACGCGAGTATTTCCTTTGTATTTTACTGTTAACATCTACTTCATTACTTTTATCTGACAGCTGGAGTTGATATCTGTGACCAGCTTTAAAATGCTGCGGACATATTAAAGGTTGAACATGGAGAATGAGCAGAACACCGCCATCTGGTGTCTGAAGATCAGAGTCTCAACAACTAAAAATAACTCCAGCAGTCGGGCTGCCAGGTTCGTTGCCAAGTGTGTGAAGCGATCAGTCTGTTCCATGTCAGTGATGAATCATACAACCACTTATTTGACTCTCGTCTTTACACACGTAGAGATTTTAGACACCGCACAGACTAGGGGAAAAAAACAAACAAGCAGAAAGCAAAGACTTGGTTCCTGTGGTTTATAATTTATTTCAGTAAGAGCACACGCACTGATGTGTGACATTACAAACAACACCACGTAACGGGAGTTTGGATATGTGGCTAATGGGTGTCAGGCAGGCTCCGAGGCTTTCTGGATCACAATAAGGGCACTGCGGGGTGGAACGAAAAAAACAACACCAGAGAGAGAGAGAGGAGCGGTGATTTTTGTTCACTGATGGCACAAAGTCACTAACAGTATGATCGTTTATTGTAGCTGCGCGGGTGCGACAAGGCAAAAACCTACGACAAGAGGCACATGCATTTACCTTTCAGTGAATGGAACGCGCCCGATAACCGTTGTACTCTAACCGCCCTTCTTTTAGGCTTCGACGTGATGATTTAATCATCAAATATACACATGATAAGTTCTGAGAGCTGCAAAAGAAAAAGGAATCCGGATTTTCTTTCCTGATTCGTTTCGCGCTCAGAGCAGAAGTAAAGTAGGCGGGTGTGCTTCAGTGCTTCTGCAGGATATAGTAGGACCTCTAACAGCGATTACATCTATTTACAGTAACGCGGCGTTTTGTTCGATTAAGACACATCGTATCTCATCCCTTGAAGTGCGAGAAATGACGGAGGAAGCAAATAAAATTCAAGTGACTTTGTAACTTCTACACATTCGGGTATGGAGCTCTGCTAAGTATGTGTGTGTTCAAGTGTCTCCCTGAAATCATTGCACCTCCCGAAAGGTTTCATACCTTCATGTGAGAACATTAAAATCATCTCATCCTCCCGTTCGACTGCAAAAATTCCCTGCTGCAGTTTAACCAATCAGAGGGGAGGATGAGCGGGGCGGGCGGGCAGGCGGGCAGGGGGGTATAAGGGCACAGACATGACGGTGCTTCCTGTTGGCGCACGGGAGGCAGGAAGTGGGCGGACAGAAAAAAGGCGACCCTCTACTGGACCTTGGTGACGGCATCGTGGATGGACTGAGCGACATAGTCGATGTTCTTGGTTGTCAGGCCGCACATGTTGATGCGACCGCTGGCCATCAGGTACACGTGCTTCTCTTTGATCATGTACTCCACCTGTTTGGCTGCAAAGACACATTTACAAAGACAGTGACGGTCACCCAGAGTGAGGAGGCTGCACGCTTCTCTTACACGCTAGGATTCACTTACTAGAGTTTTATGGAATTATTAACAAGGACAAGATGGGACTTTATGAATCCTAAACTGGGAACATTTTACAATTTTAGCTAACAGAGGAAAGAGCTGAAAGAGACCCTGAGTTTGATTCGTTTCTGTCAAACTTGCACACTCAAGGTGGGTTTTCTGTTCAAAGTGTTGGGCATCAGTTCTATTGAGAATAAGAGTAATGTACTCCTTAAGTTAAATACTGAGATCTTAAAGAGGAAAAGAAACCAGAAAAGGGAAAGAAACACAAGCAGTCAAACTCAGGGTTGCAGATCCAATGTCAGGGTTGGGGGGGGACACAGAAGTGATTTTTTTTTTTGTATGCAACTCATACCCTGCCACAATAAATCACAACTCCCTAGAGACTCGCCGTATCATTCAAAAAGTGCTGCACATGGAATCATTTACTGTGCTCACCTTTCCTGTTTATTTGTCCTAAACAGCACAACAGTGATTATCACTGCTTACTTAACTGTTATATAAGTAAATCATAGTTTTAAGGGTCTCGGGCGTGTGAAGTCTACTCACCCCCAGTTATTCTCACCGTCTTACTTTCCTCCCAGTGTCTGGGACTACTTTATGCATGATTAACAGATGTGGATGCATATCAAAATATGAATCCCTTTTTTTTAAAAGCCTGCTGATCATCAGCGTCTGTGTAAGAAACTACCCGTTCATTTGCATCGTAGTGGAAGAGAGACCTTTCAAAACAAATGACAGTGAGTGGGTGTCATGAAGTCCTGTATCTGGCCCTTCAAATTAAAAGTCCTCGGGCCTTTTAGGTCAGCTGCCAGTCACATAGATTTTCACTAAATTTTGACAAAAAGCGGCTCCAAATGTTTCTTTTTTTCCCCGCAACCAATGAAATTGGTCTACTGATTTTTTTTTGGTCGACCAGAGCTTGGTTGACTATTTGGGGGCAGCCATAATAAAGAGTTAGAAATGTTTAGACTAAATGTTCAGTTAGAAAGGTTTATGAATGTCAGTGTTCAGTACATTCTTAGGAAAACTGACAGAAATGATGGACAAAATTTTAAAAACATATCCCTAAGAAAGGTTCACTGTTTAAGGCCAGTTTGTAGATCGCCTGTTCTCAGACCAGACTTTCTGTCAAGTAAACAGTTACTGCATGACTTTAGGAGTCTTATGTCAATATTCTATATAAAGTTCTTTATTTGTTGTATGAACAACAATTACAAGGGATGTAATTTTAAATGTAAAATATTCAAAAAAAATCATTAAAAGTAAAACCGACTTGACACAGAGAGAAGGTGGTGTCTTTATTCTACCAAGCAACACTCATATTTCCAGTATTTCTATAATAACAGCTTGATGTGTGTGCTGTGTTTATGTTAAATGCATTTATATGGCGCACACCCCACCGCTAGGAGACTACTTTGCCAGTGGGAGAGCAGACGTCTCTGAGATCAGCAAACTTTCTGTTCACCTTAACCCTCATGTTTCCCCCGCAGCTGGAACATATGCTAGAGGAAACACTGGTGTGATGTGTGTGTGCGTGTGTGCTTTCCCACTCACGGTTCAGGCCGGTGAAGCTGAACATGCCGATCTGCTGGGTGATGTGGTCCCAGGTCCCCGGGGTGCCCAGACCCTGCAGCTTGGTTTTCAGCTGATCCCTCATCAGCAGGACACGGTCTGCCATGGTCTTCACGTTAGCCTTCCTACACAGAGAGGAGCAGGGAGGGGGAGAAAAGAGCGCTGAAGGTGAGATAAATTTAGCAAACAGGTGCTTGAATATTTTAAAAGAAACTTGTAAAAGATTCATGTGGGCGTCAGTGGGGGGTGCAGCATGTAGACTTTTCACACACACGTGCAGCAGCGTTCCCACTCTTTTCACAAGATCTTTTTCCAGGACTTTTCCGGTAATGATCTCGCTCGTATGACAGACATCTTTGGGACCATATATTTGTATATTGCATATTCTTTTCATACTTTGTACTGTAAAATAAAATTAAACCATCAGTACCATCTGCCAGTATTTAGTTACAGTTGGGCTCCCATTCACTGTTTTACCCCGGCTTCACTTTCATTATCCAACTCTCAACACACATTTAAAAACCACCGCTCATAGCTGTTACAGTTGAATCACTAACTTTAAACCTTTGCAGCCAAAACAAACAGCAAGTGCATCAACTTTAGCGACTGCACCAATTAAACTTTGTTCAACCGTTTAAAACGAGTTGTGAAGAAAGCACCGCTAAGCTGTATACATGATAGAAGCTACCAGTTACCAGCGGTGATTCATTCACATTTTAGGGCTCAAAACAACTCTTATTTTGTAATGTCATCTAACCTACATGAGCTACCATGTGATGTGAGCGAGCCTTCACAGTACAGCGCGTAATATCAGGTCTCAGGTACCTATCAGCTCCCATTTATGTTTAAATCACCAACTAAAAGGTGCAGAAGTGAGCTAGCTAGTGCTAACTGGCTCGTGCTAGAGCGTCACCAGCAGCTCAGTGACCTGCGACTCTGAGACCTGCGACTCTGTGACCTGCGACTCTGTGACCTGCGACTCTGGGACCTGCGACTCTGGGACCTGCGACTCAGGGACCTGCGACTCAGGGACCTGCGACTCAGGGACCTGCGACTCAGGGACCTGCGACTCAGGGACCTGCGACTCTGGGACCTGCGACTCTGGGACCTGCGACTCAGGGACCTGCGACTCTGGGACCTGCGACTCTGGGACCTGCGACTCTGGGACCTGCGACTCTCGGACCTGCGACCCTGGGACCTGCGACCCTGGGACCTGCGACCCTGTGACCCTGTGACCTGCGACTCTGGGACCTGCGACTCTGTGACCTGCGACCCTGTGACCTGCGACCCTGTGACCTGCGACCCTGTGACGGTCAGGAGCGTACCATTCAGCGAAGAGCTCAGGGCAGTTGAGGGTCTTGCTGACGATGCGCGCTCCCTGAGACGGGGGGTTGGACCAAGTCGTCCTGACAATCTTCTCCATCTGGGACAGGATGCGGCCCAAGTTCTCGTTGTCCTGGGCGACCACGGTCAGGTTGCCAACTCTCTCGTCTGATAACAGCGGCAGAGAACAGAAGGGCCACTTTAGGACATGTGATGGGCAGGAGTCATGTTTCTAGTAACAATATGAACACTGCATGTATAAACAGTAGTCCTTGTCCTAAACCATCGTACATACATACATGTGTGTGTGTGTGTGTGTGGATCACGTGTACTCACTGTAAAGGCCAAAGTTTTTGGAGAAGGACTGAGCTACAAACAGCTCAAAGCCCTCGGAGACAAAGAAGCGGATGGCCCAGGCGTCTTTATCCAGGCTGCCAGAGGCGAAACCCTGATAGGCCGAGTCGAAGAACACAAACAAGTTCCTCCTCTAGAGAAAAAAATAAAAAGATATACAAGATAAGAGATCGGTCCAAGAATACAATTTGAACTAAAAACACCTTGGAGCAAAAATGACGGTAATAATGGTTCAAAAAGGTAAGAATCCAATAAACGTATGGAGGCCTAGTGTCCATAGACTTTTTAAAAAGACATGCACGTGTTGATGGCTCTAAATCACCCGTAGGTGTGAATGGTTGTCTGTCTCTGTTCGTCTCTATGTGTCCTGTGATAGACTGGCGTCCTGTCCAGGGTGGACCCAGCCTCACGTCCGATGTCAGCGTGGATCGGCTCCAGCCCCCCGCGACCCCGACAGGGACAAGCAGTTGAAGATGAATGAATGAATTAATGAATGTCTGAGTTTTTGTATGAGAGTTGTATGTGTAGGCGGCAAAATGCAGCCTGGAAATGGAATTTACGATAGTTTTGTATCCTAAATATGTTCAGTATGCTAAAACAGCACTATCATATATAACCATAACCACACTGTTCACTTTTTAAAATGTAACGTTTACATTTTTACTGACCTGCTTTGTACTTTTACTCAGATACATCGGGTACTTTTGCCATTACTTGAGAACAATAGTCTAGTACTCTTTCCACCTCTGCCATTAACGTGCGTGTGATCCCAAACACCCGTTCTTACCTTCATGATCTCTGCGATCATCTTCCACTCCTCCTGGGTCGGGTCGGTGCCGGTGGGGTTGTGCGCACAGGCGTGGAGGACGAAGATGGAGTGTTCTGGAGCTTTCTGTTGAGAAAGGAAGCGTCGTATAAAACACCAAAACTGACATCCTGATTCTAAACAGGGTTTGATGTTTGCTGAGGGTTTGAACGCTGCTCTCAGAGAATGACAGTCAGGAGGGAGGGAGGGAAACCATGTTGTGGATTTTGGCCCTAAAGTGATTAATGACATGTAGTTTAAGGTGTAATATCAAATTATCAGTGTTTGTATGTGCTGACGATAAAATTCTACTTACGATACATCACTGAATAGGAACAAAAGTCAGAGGATCAAGTGAGAACAGATCATTTCAGGGCGCACTTACACTGTCCATCCGTACCGTGCCCAAACAGGTTTTACGGGTAAAGTCTAGTTCGTTTGACCAGTGTAAGTGCAACCGCACCGCGCCTAGGAGCGGTACGGTTGCCGGCCGCGGACCGTTTGGGAGAGGTGGGCTTTTGTAAAGCATGTTTGCACATGTACGAGCACGAGCATGCGCACATGTACGAGCGTGCGCACGTGTACGAGCACGAGGCCTACGGCGGCTCTGAGGTCATTTCCTGTGCGCCTGTTGGGACATAGAAAAAAGAAGGAGGGACCATGCGCAGACATTTAAAACAATGGCGGCAAAAGGTTCACGTTGGTGTGATGTGGAGGTGGAGTGTTTACTGCAGATTTGTTCGATATTCAAAAACAGTCGACAAGACGCACAAAAACTCTGAGGTCTATGGAAAGATTGTTAACAAAGCGTCGCATCGCGATGACATCATCAATGCGTGTGACGTGTTACAGCGTGATGACGCATGGACAGCAAGAAGCATTCACCGAGGCCCAGGTAGTGTGAGTACTAATGGGCCTGGAGGGGGGACAAGTACCCTAAAGCCCGGGGCACGGTACGGGCGTACAGCGTGAGTGCGCTGTACGTCACAGTCTTGTCACACTGACTCATCTTAAGAATCTGTCACATCCCATAATTAACCTTTTTCTTCTTAGATAAATCACAAATATGGTCAAACAGCTCAATCTACAAGAGCTGCTGTATGTATTTCACTTAACAGTGGCTTTTCCCTCCTTGGAATCCATCAGAAGCTCCTCATTTTAGTCAAACATTCTGGTTTTATTTGATATTACAGAAAGAAATGACCCGTTACCTAATATCTTATAAACTGGGGATGACTAAATATTACATATTGATGTTTTTTCATCATGTAGCAGCTCTTCACTCGCCACAGTCGTCCCTCCTCACCTCCAGGTCATCCAGGAGCCCAGCGAGGTCCAGTCCCCTCTTAGCAGCATCCCAGTAGTGGTAGGGCCGGATGTCTTTGAAGCCAGCGTCAGCGAACACAGAGTTGTGATTCTCTGGGAGGAAGAAGAGAGCGCAGGACATGATTAGATTTTTAAAAAATTAAAAAACAACAGGAGAACATAGCAGTAAAGTGTTTCAGGGCAGCAAAAAGTTCAAAGAAGTTTAAGGGAAATCGGTGTTTCTGTATTAACTCAACATATTCTTGCTTTAAGGCGGTCTACTAACCCCAGGTGGGCGCTGAGACGTAGACGGGTGTGGCTGTGTTATTGACGCCGTTGTACCACCGTCGCAGGAACTCTGCCCCGATCCTCAACGCACCGGTCCCACCCAGGGCCTGGACCCCTCCCACCTGAGAGAGGAAGACAGCAGGATGAAATGTGAGAAGAACAAAAGAAATCTGATCCAAAAAAACAATAAGATTACAAATATCTGTTAAATTAAATCCTAGATCTACGTATTGAATCCAAGGCACCTACAGCCGAAACTTTCCAAGTACATGTACAGCACAGATAGATAGTTATGACTTTATTAACCCCCAGAGGGAAATGAAATCATCATAGCAGTTTGATACAATAACATACAATAAAAACATTAAAATACAATAACAGTAGGTACATTAAAATACAATCAAACACAAATGCAGTAAGAAAAGGTGCATTAAAAAGGCATCGAGTGCTGAAGGTTAATGAGAATTAAAATGCACCAGTGCTCAAAGAACAATAAATAATTAAACACAAGGGTAATAAAAGCTGGTAATGTAAGAGATAAAGTCCAGTTAAAAGCAGTCCGGCAATGGATTTATGAGACGGGTTTAGTGTCTGTATCCTGGCAGAGGAAGATGAATTACAGTCTGAAGGCACCGCACAAATGATTTCCTGTATCGCTCCTTCGTACAACAGGGCTTGATGAGTCTGTTGCTGAAGGTGCTCTTTAGTTTACGACAGACATCGAGCAAAGCAACAACTTTATCAACTACTCGTACATCGGTAAGAACATTCCTCAAACGTGTACTGTGAAAAGAAAACGTTGCTTGCTACTCCTTTGATCTGGAGTCAGATGAAAAAAGCCTCAAGATTAATTTCATCTTTGAGCTAAGCTAGGCTAAACTCCAGAACATGCCACACTAGGTACACACTTCATCTGCTCCTTTGAGCCCCGCTCAGGCCAAAGAGTCGCAACGAGACGAAGCCGCTTTAGAACGTTACAGGGAAACGTTGCAGCGGTGTGAACTGGCCCGTCTCATCTCGACCCGACGCTGCAATCCTGCTCGTCAGGTTGCCAGTGGCTGGTTGTAGAAATGGGAAGAGAGTTTCGGACGGAGGCTCAACGAGCGCGAGAAAGAAAGAGAGACTTAAGCGAGCTAGAGAATAAATGAGGTGAGGGAGCGACGCAAAATTGAGAACAAAGCATTTTATCAGAGAAATAAAATGTTATTTTCGCTGTTCAAGCTCAAGAAGAACTGCTAGACATGCAGCTGTAGCAAGTACCTCACTGTCACTATCACCTCATTCATTTTTAAGATGTTAATTATATCCAGCTACGAAAAAGCCTGAAAAGTCAGAAGCTACAGAGGAAGTGCAGAGAGTCGTTGCTATGGAGATGATACATATTGGTGTTAACTGGCAGGTTCATTTATAAGTGCCACTGCTGTAAATCATCCACTGAACACCGTAAACACACAGACTCGTGTCAACAGCTTCATCTGAATCAAACAGTTTGTGTTCTCACCCTGTTGTCCTTGATGGCGGCGCTGTCGTCTCCGAGGGCGACCTTGGAGGAGGCGGAGCGGAACTCGGGCAGGCCGAGGATGGGCAGGTACTCGTGGTTTAGGCTGCTGTCCTCCACAATCAGCTTCTCCACCTTCTTCACCACCGGCAGCACCCAAGGCTGGCACTCATCCGTACGATAAGCTGGAAGGGGACACAAAGGGTGACGTGACACTTTTATCAGCGAGCCACAACAAACCCTTCTAGTTCCTACACTGGTGACAGGAGGAGTACAGACGGTTAGGCACAGCTGGATTTTAATTCCAAAAACAGAGGCTTTCTGCAACATTTTGGCATAAATACATAAAATATTCAATGCATCCATAAATCCCTGATGTGTTACGTGTAAAACCCACACCTTTTCACTGGTAAAAACGATATGTCACCCTATATATGTATTTTCTTTGCTTCACATATGTCAGATATAGTACGTTTCTTCTATTAGTTTATATTTTCTTTGCTTTTAGTTTATTCTTCTCTATTTGTAGGCAAAAATATCATTCTTTCACAGCGTATATGATCAGATCTACCACCCACACTCAACCATTTCTCGAGGCACTGCTGTATTTCAACCTATTTTATTCCAGGGAATGAATCTTAAATGTAACACTAGCAATGACCTTGCAGCCTGACAGGATAAAAGCTGAAGAGAGACGAAGAAGAGCGAGTGTGCGTAAGAGAAAACAGTACTATTTGATTCAATGTAGTGTCACATGCACTCTGAAGGTCACCATTAATAGCCAGAAGAAACTACTGCAATCGTGCATGTGTGTGTGCGTGCGCGTGTGTTGCACATATTTGACTCCTTAAGAACTCGTCCTCTCTTTATGGGGGTCTGTGCAGAGCTGTATCAAATATCAGGCCTTCACCGCAGCTGTAGACACACTGTACAAGGTCAAACACACATGGGTTGTTGGTCGTGCGTTGGATCAGTGGATCAGTGGATCGTAATCCCACATTCAGGGTCAAAAACACTGCAAAAGTCCATGACTCAAGGCTCTTGAGCTGCTTCCTGTCCCCACAAAAGATAAGTCAGTACAAATTGGGCGTAAGAGACAGCAGTAACCTCTGCTTATTAACTGATCCATTCATCTCTTTTCAGTTTCATACATGTCTGTACTGCTGCTCATGTGTCCCATTAAGGCCAGAGGATGCATTACATGGGTGAAGCGTTCTCCGGTGCTCATTATTTCCACGGCAAACTCGTTTGTTGCATAATGTTTTGGCAACGAGGTGCAGCTCAGGACTGGGTCCATGTTGCATGATACGACAAGGTAAACTTACATGAACCTATGAGTAAGGTAGTTACGTCACTAGAGCACTGGTTACAAGATGTTTGCAGGGTTTAAATGTTAAGTAATATAAGATTAATATCATTAAAAGGTACTAAATGTCCTCTGGGATTGTTATTGTAATGTTGAGATGCAGCCGACACATTGTCTCTTGAACTTGCTTGCTTCACTTTCTATAAAGTTACAAAGTTTTCTAAAGTCAGTCATCTGTTAAGAGATGAATGAAGTGATAAACAAAGAACTGTCACTTTGGTTCTTTTTGTTTAGTGGACATTAATGCACACACAACTACACATGACATGACATTTAAAAGTCAACACCAATAATAGTTGTTGCCCTCTGTGTGAAGATGCAGGAGCCCGACTGCTCAGGTTACATACAAACGGATGCAGTCAAATGCAAAATTATCAAAAAGTAAGTTGCTTTATATAAATGATAAAATCACAGTCACAGTCTTACACTGTCAGGTTTCAATGAAACAAGAATCGACGTGTTGTTACTTATTGTTTAAATCTACAGAGATCATTTATTTTCTCGATTAACAGATTATTTGTTTGGTCTCAAATCCTCAAATGTCTGTAGTTCTTGTGTGTGTGCACAGTTTACCATTAAAGATGATTCTGATTGTTTTGTCCACAACTCAAAAACATTCAGTTCACTGTCACAGAGAAGTAAAGAAATCAGAAAATATCCACATTAAAGAAGTAGGCATACAATTAATCAATTATCCAAATAGCTAGCGATTAATTTAACAGTTGACAACTAAATCCATTCATCTTTACATCTTTCAGTTGATAGTTTTACAGTAAGGAGGCTGGAGAAATGGAAATAAACTAACAGAGAGAGCTCATCAGGACTGTGCCACAACAATACTTATAGTTGTTTGTCAGTTATGCTGCAAAGCAGTGAGAGACAGATACATCGGCCGGACGATATTATGGGGCTGCTGTGTTCGCTGATAGTTTTTCCCCAGTATTATTTACAGACAGGCGTCCACGGGCAGCTCCGTGTTGCTGGAGACGCCTTTTTTAAGTTCAATAAATGTTCTTTTTTGGGAAATTGAGACTCTGAACATTTGTTTTTATCATTGTGTCATTTTTATGATGTAAATTGAGGGAGCAAAAGTAGGATCGGCTCCAAATATCAGCTCAAGAAAATCGGCAGTCTGTATCGGTCATCGGCTACGGCTGATGAAAAAAAAATAGACATCGACATCGAACCTAAAAAAATCCATATCGGTTGATCCCTACTGCAAAGGCGTCATCTCATCCATAACGCACGAGGACCTGACAGCTTCAAAACAAGCAGGAGTAGCCAGATGAGATCCTAAATGTAGCTGCTTTGAAGTTAGCTAAATGAGATGATAAATATCATTTATCTTGTCAATTCAATTCAATTCAATTCAATTCAATTTATAGTGCTAAATCATAACAAAAGTGATCTCAGGACACTTTTGTTCTCACCACACTCTATGACTTATTTATGATTTACAGAGACCCAACAATTCCCCCGTAGAGTACGGTGGCAACGACAACCTTCACTATAACAGACAGGAACGTCAGACAGACCCAGCTGAGACTATTACCCTGCGGTAAAGGTAGAATCCAATAAACGTATGAAGGCCTGTGTCCATAGACTTTTTAAAAAGACATGCACGTGTTGATGGCTCTAAAATTGCCCGTAGGTGTGAATGGTTGTCTGTCTCTGTTCGTCTCTATGTGTCCTGTGATAGACTGACGTCCTGTCCAGGGTGTACCACGCCTCACGCCCGATGTTAGCTGGGATCGGCTCCAGCCTCAAGCGACACCGTTGGAGATGATGGATGGATATCAGACCATGACTGCTTATATAAATATAACTCTTAATTTGTTTTTAACTGTGCACATACACTTTTATTATTATTATGTTACTATGCATCTGTTATTGACGCTTTTGCACTATCATCTTTGGCTGCTGCTGTTGTGATAGATTTACTTCCTCCTGACCTTTCGTTCTACATTAACCCAAACAATGTTGGGACTTACGGTCTTCGGTCTGGGGACCTGTTCCTGCTCCCTGTCCCAAAAAAAGTCTCAACTGAACTGGGAAAGAAAGCTCCCTCAGCCTGGAACAGTTTACAGACACTTTAAAACAAGATGAGTTGGTCTCACTGAGCACTTTTAAGGGGAAAATGAACGACCTGGAGGCAGAAACATTTGGCTGTAGATGTTTTGGCTGTAGATGTTTTGCCCGAGGCTTGTATTTTGGTAACTGACCTGTGTTTGTTTGTGTGTGTGTGTGTGTGTGTGTGTGTGTGTGTGTGTGTGTGTGTGTGTGTGTGTGTGTGTGTGTGTGTGTGAGACTACGCTCTTGCCCTCTTGTAATGTCAATGAGTCTTTTGTCCTGGTTAAATATAATAAATAACCCTGAAAATGTGAAACTGTCCCCACTGTGAGACTGATAACAGATGATTTTAGGAGGAGAATGGTGCGTTCAAGGACACCGCTGATACGGTGGGAAAAGGTGCCTTTATGGGTTAAACGGTGAAAGTCACAAGGCGAGGTTCTGCTGTCATTTCTCTCCGTGTCATCATTTCCTGTGGCAGCGTTAGCATTTATGTGGAGCTGACAGCTGTCAACGTGAAGCTAATTATGTGCTCCAGCTCGTTAGCTTCACTGCTAGCATGTAGCGAAGGTCAAATCAAAACAACCGCTATTAGTTTGATAGCATAACAAGGGGGCACTCAGAGCTAACAGGCTAACCGAGGCTAACAAGCACAGCCGTTGGAAGCACAGTTTGTTGAGGCTAACTCAGTACCAGCTAGCTAATTTAGCATTAGCATCTCTCACCTCCAACTCCCAGATTCACCTTCTGTGCGTGGCCGTCCTCCCTGAAATCAGCCGACAGTTTGAAGACCGCCACCGGAGGAGCCTGCGGGACATCGCTGAATATGGACATGGCTCTCGGAGGTGATCCCGGTGCACGAAGAGGAGACGGAGGGGGAGAGGGTGCTTCCAGTGACGGGTGAAGAGAGAGAGAGAGACGGGGCCAGGGTTCACCTTCACTTCGCCGGTTCAGGACAGACAGCAATAGAGGTGTCAATCAGGCAGCCAATAGGAAGGCGCGTAACAGCGAGGTGGACCTGAGACAGCCAATGAGAGAGCAGTGTTGTTGTTATTCAGAACCGTTATAGATATATATAAATATATAAGTATCTAGATGGTTCTGGTTTTATTTATTCATTTATTTTATTTAATTTTTGTATTTTTTAACAACTTTGTGTTTAAAATAAATACAAGGGAAAATTGTAGCAGCCAGGTTACGTCACGTTACATAAATAAAAAAATAAAAACCGTAAATAATAATAATAATAATAATAATAATAATAATAATAATATATGAATAGATACATAAAAAGTAAATAAATACATTTCATAAAAAATGTTTGGTTGCTCTCTATGTTACACCAAGTTCATAGAACAGTTTTTAAGATTTTGACATTTATTGATATATCTAAATATATAAGTATCTAGAAGGTTCTGGTTTTATTTAATTATTTATTTTATTTAATTTTTGTATTTTTTGACAACTTTGTATTTAAAATAAATACAAGGGAAAATTGTAGCGGCCAGGTTACGTCACGTTACGTAAATAAAAAAATAAAAACCGGAAATAATAATAATAATAAATGAATAAATACATAAAAAGTAAATAAATACATTTCATGCAAATGGTTGGTTGCTCTCAATGTTACACCACGTTCAAAGAACAGTTTTCAAGATTTTTACATTTAATGATATTTCTAAATATCTAAGTATCTTGAGGAATCAGGTTTTATTTATTTAGTATACATTTAATATTTCTTTGTATCTTTTAACAACTTTGTATTAAAATAATTACATGGGGAAATTGCAGCAGCCAGATAACGTCAAGGTACATAAATAAAAAATGAACAAATAAGAAATAATAATAAATAAACAAAAAACTAATTCATTTATTTATTTGCTCAATTTTGTTTTTATTTGTTCATTTTTTAATTTATGTAATTTTTTGTAATTTTTTGTGTTACATATCAAAAAGATAATACAAATGGTTTGTTTCTCTCAATGGTACACACACACACACACACACACACACACACACACACACACACACACACACACACACACAATTTTCAAGACATAGATAACCATTAAGGTCAAAGATAGGTAACAATAAACAGACTTCCCAAAAATGTGCAGATTGTAAATGAGAGTACATACGTAAATATGTTGTGACACATGCAATAATCCAGTTCCTTCTCTCTCCTCTGAACTGAGCTTTACACAAACATGTATTAGATAATCTGAGTGTGTTATTAAATCATCAGGCTGAGGTATTAATGAATATCTGAGCCTGAAGCGTGTAGAGTCACTTCCTGTGATCTGCCACAGGAGGTCAGTGTGACCAAGCAGGAGAAGGTGCACATGAGTCACAACCACTTTCAAAAAGCCACATTCGAGTCCCTGTGTGGACCATGAATGGAGCTTCGACTGGTGGCTGGAGAGGTGCCAGTTCATCTCCTGGGCACTGCCGAAGTGCTACTGAACAAGGCACCGAACCCCCAACTGCTCAGGGCGCTGGTCACTGGCAGCCCCCTCGCTCTAACATCTCTCCATTAATTGCATGTATATAGGTCCTGTTTGTGCATGTGTGTGTGTGTGTGTGTGTGTGTGTGTGTGTGTGTGTGTGTGTGTGTGTGTGTGTGTGTGTGTGTGTGTGTGTGTGTGTGTGTGTGTGTGTGTGTGTGTGTGTGTGTGTGTGTGTGTAACATGAAAAAAATAATAGTGAAAATTGAATTTCCCCATTGCGGGACAAATAAAGGAATTCTTCTTCTTTATCTAAGTTTCCTGCCACATGTTGAAATTATTATGTAGACTGAAGACAGACTGAAATAACATGCACACAGTCACATTATATTCTTTTTTTTCTCACAGTTCGATCCTCATCTGTACCTCGTCTCGTGTGAAACATGCACATTCTTTACTAACAGCAAGTAAAAGCAACAACAGCATAATGTGTGTGTTCAATGGGTCTTAAGTAGACGTTCATCTGCAAAAGTGTAATCAACCAAATGGACTTGAATAGTGTATACAAAACAAACAAAACATGAACAACTGCACTATATCATGTGAATATTTATATATGTCTATTTCTTCCCTTTTAAAATTTAACTTTATTGCTTATTTTTGCATTTTCTTTAAATCTTATTTTGTAATATGTTTCTGCTTTGAAATATTCTGTTGCTGCTGTGACAAACGAATTTCCCCGTCTGCGGGACATTTAAGGTTTTCTGATTCTGATTCTGTATTAAAAGTAAAAGTATTTAAAGTGAAAGATGGCCCATTTTAGCTTTGTATTATGTTATATTAGGAGCTTATTATTGTTAGTGCATTGACATTTAAGCAGAAAATAATGCATCATATTTCATGAACTTCTTGTGCTCTGAATGAAAAATAATCTTAATATGCAAAGTGAAAATGTATGGATCTCTGAACCAGTGGGGGAGGAAGCTTTAACTTAAATAAAAGTAACAACAGAAGTGTAGAAACAATCTGTCGCAAGTAAAAGTCCTGCATCAAACTCTGACTTAAGGAAAAGTCCAAACGTATCAGCATTAAGATACACGCAAGGTACCAAAAGTAAAGGTGTATTATAAAGAATAGCCCATTTCTGAATAATGTACATTAGATAATATTGTATTAGTATCATTATTTGATTTGATTTATTAAATTGTATCATAAATGCAGTAGTGAAATAGAGGATAAACAGTAGTTTAGGTCTTATTTCCACTGTGGTCCTCGACACAAAACACCGGGACGAGACAGACGTGTGTGATAATCAATAAAACAAATGTTATGTTGATGTATTTATGTGTTTGTCGCTTTAATGCTGCAGCTGGTAACGGTGGGAGTCCATTTTACAGACCTTATTAACGCGAGCTTGAACATTTCCTTGGTTTTCTTGTCACATTTGATCATATTTTGTTTTATCAATCAATCAGCAAAGTACTTTAGTTATGAAGTAAATGAAGTGGGAGTCAAAACTACAACACTGAACTGTAGGTGCTTCATGTCTCTGCTCCGTCTCTCTGTTCGGACACTTTGAACAAAATCCCAGGTGTGTGCCCCCCCTCTCTCTCTCTTTCTCTCCTTCCCTCTCCTCCTCTCTCTTTTTTCTCCCTCCCCCTCTTTCTTTCTCTCTCTCCCTCTCTCCCCCTCTTTCTTTCTCTCTCTCCCTCTCTCCCCCTCTTTCTTTCTCTATCTCCCTCTCTCTCTCTCTCGCTCTTTTTCTCCCTCTCTCTTTCTCTCTTACTCTCTCCCCTTCTCTCTTTCCCTCTTTCCCTCTCTCCCCTTCTCTCTTTCCCTCTTTCCCTCTCTCCCCTTCTCTCTTTCTCTCTCCTCTCTCTCCCCCTCTCTATCTCCCTCTCACTTTCTCTTTCTCCCTCTCACTCTTTTTCTTTCTCTCTCCCCTCTCTCTTTCCCTCTCCTCTCTCTCTCTCCCCCCTCTCTCTCTCCCTCTCTCCTCTCTCCCTCCCCCTCTATCTCTCTCTCCCCCTCTCTCTTTCTCTCTCTTTCTCCCTCACTTGCTCTTTTTCTCCCTCTCTCTTTCTCTCTCCTCTCTCACCCTCTCTATCTCCCTCTCACTCTTTTTCTTTCTCTCTCTCCCCCTCTCTCTTTCTCTCTCTCTCCTCTCTCCCCCCCTCTCTCTCTACCTCTCTCCTCTCTCTCCCCCCTCTCTCTCTACCTCTCTCCTCTCTCTCCCCCTCTCTCTTTCTCTCTCTCTCCTCTCTCCCTCCCCCTCTCTCTCCTCTCTCCCCCCCTCTCTCTCTACCTCTCCCCTCTCTCCCTCCCTCTCTCTCTCTCCTCTCTCCCCCCTCTCTCTCTACCTCTCTCCTCTCTCCCTCCCCCTCTCTCTTTCTCTCTCTCCTTCTCTCCCTCTCTCCCCCTCTCATGTTTGATCTGAAGTGTTTGATGAATAGCCTCAGCTTCACTTCTGTGTAGCCTCCACTTCCAGCCCTCCTGTAGCTAAAGTAGCATGTTTTCGTGTCAGTGAAGTGTGACTGACACACACACACACACACACACACACACACACACACACACACACACACACACACACACACACACACACACACACACACTTTTCGTTTTCGTTTCTCTTCCTTCAAAAATATCTCAAAAACATCGAAAACACCAAATTATTTTTAGTTGACAGCAGTACACACACACACACACACACACACACACACACACACACACACACACACACACACACACACACACACACACACACACACACACACAGTTCTTCACACATCACACATTCCTCCCGCTGCTCCCCTCTCACTCTGTCATTGCCAGAGATGATGATGAGGCCTCCTCCTGTCCTCCACTTTTTTCCTTTCCCTCTCCAGAAACACTCCGCTGAACCGTCAACAGTGTTGGATTTCAAAGGGGCGAGGGGCTAATGCTCCTGCATGAAGCTGATTGAGTCAATTTGTCAAACATGATGGACCTTTCGTGGCCTCGGTTCCTGCTCCCCTGTTGTCTGCAGGCTACGGGGCTGATGGAGGGGGCTCACTGAGGCAGAGTGTTGCTGCTCAGTGAGCGGCGGAGGGCAAACCACCTGCTGCAGCAAACCTTCATTTGATAGGAAAGGGAATCTGACGGAGGTTTGTAATTTGCCAAATGCATTCAGGGCTTCCAGATCCAGTCTAAACATGAGCACACTATCATCAGCTGTGTCAGAATAATGGAGGACATCATGTTTAAAGGGTTGGTCCACTCAAATTACAGAAATACATCATTATGCCTCTTTCCCTAATGGAAAGCATTCATTTGGTTTGCCTTTATCTGATTGGATCTTGACTGGACGTCATGCATTAACCCACCTCCCTGCTCTAAGAAGCACAGCCACAGTGGTTGGCAGCAGCTCTTTACAATGCTATCTTCACTGAGCATAAAACACTGGACGATACCACCTCGTCCCTTCCACACTGAGCCTTCTCGCTGAGAGCGTTGGGAGTCTTTAACTTAGGGTTTAAAAGTCGTTCCAGGGACTGAAAGTGGAAGAGGAAATGGTACAAAAAACAGTGCATGTCCAGCACACACAAACATATAAACTCTCACACACAATTCACTCACTCACTCACTCATCTTCAACCACTTGTCCCTGTCGGGGTTACGGGGGGGGCTGGAGCCTATCCCAGCCGGCATCGGGCGTGAGGCGGGGTCCACCCTGGACAGGACGCCAGTCTATCACAGGGCAACACACAATTCAATTCAATTCAATTCAATTTTATTTATAGTGTCGAATCATAACAAAAGTTATCTCAGGACACTTTACAGAGTAGGTAAAGACCACACTCTATGACTTATTTATGATTTACATAGACCCAACAATTCCCCCGTAGAGTACGGTGGCGTTGAAAACCTTCACTATAACAGACAGGAACGTCAGACAGACCCAGCTCTGTGGAGGACGCACATCTGTCTGCACCGGAGAGAGGAAGAGAAGGAGAGAGAGAGAGAGAAAAGACGGACAGATGGACAGAGAGAGACAAAGACAAACACAGACACACTTCCAGTTACTATAATAATATCTATAGTAATGTGAATATGACTTATTAATACAGCAGAACAGTAGAAACAAGCACGGCTAAGGTTACAGATTATAAGAGCAGCAGGAAGCGTCGTATATAATTGCACCGGCCCGGTCTGAATGTAGGTCATGTCTCACTTGATACCGTGTAGCTTATCTTTTTTATAAAGGACAAATAAAAGTAAATGGAGTAAATGTGTCCGTCAAGACTCACTGGCACAACCGTCAGTGCAGAAAGAAAAACTGTTTAAATGTAAAAGTTAACTGAATCGTGGATTAAGAGAACTGTGATCCCACTAATTTATAAACAGTCTATGTGAAACGTGTTTAAAGCAGAATGGAAATTTGTTTACTCTGGACAGCAACGTTAGAATTTCCCACTGTACATGAACACTCCACTGGATGAACGAGTGGTTGAAACCTAAGAACCATCAACGAGAGGAGATGATAATAATAATTAGTGTCTGATAATCTGATTTCCTCCAGTTTGAAAAGAGATATTTCTACAGCTGCTTGTTCTCCGTCAACACCCGTTATCATACAAGGCCCTGTGTGTGTGCGTGTGTGTGTGTATGTGTGTGTGTGTGTGTGTGTGTGTGTGTGTGTAGGGCATTTAGGGGGCAAAGCACCTGCATAGTGCTTTCCCTAGAACACACATACACACCCCTCGCGCCAAAACTTTCTTTCAAGTTTCAGATGTTTTCATTCCTCTGTAACATGTTTCATGTGTGACGCATCTGAGGAATGATGGAGCAACTGTGCGTGTGTGTGTGTGTGTGTGCGTGTGTGTGTGTGTGTATCATATATGGAAAAGTAAAGGAGGTATCTAATATGTCATTTATGTGTGTCAGCCACTGTACGTCTGTTTAAGGCTAAACCTATAGGGGAGGTCTGGACACAGGGGGTATCAGTGGGTGGACGGGGTGGGGGGTCAGGGGTGATTCATTGTCAGGTCAGTAATTATCAGATTTGCCGAGGCCCCAGGAGGAGCAAGACACACACAGACACACACACACACGCGCGCACACACACACACACACACACGCACACACACACACACACGCACACACCTTCACCAGCCCCGGGCCAGAAGAGGCAAAGCTGCGAGAAAAGAGCCGTCAGTGGGACGAGTTGACAGGCCGACCCCCAGGGGGAGACGATAGCCAGCGCCGCTCTGACAGCTGCTTAGTGGGAGATTCTGCCTGCTCATGCTCAGACACACACATATACAAAGACACACGCGGAAACACACAGGAATGCATTTACACATCTAGATATAAACATCAACATATGGACCGTACACTTCTACTACTACTTTTTCTGCCTCACTGCTTCTTCTGCCACGATAAGAAACTGGATTTGTGCACCAAGATGGCCCCTCATTCGTTCCAGTTTAAAAGTTCCTCAGGCGCGGCTGAACTAAAGTCATTTACTCCCCAGAGCCTCGGCACTTGAGGCTTTTAAAATTCTTGAGTTACAAAACAGAAAGTAAAGTTCCTAATGTGTCATTTTCAGTAGTTTTCCCTCACTGTCACCCTGTGACACCCTGCATCACGCTACGTAGTGCTCGTTGCGTTGCGTTATGTTACGTTGCGTTATGTTACGTTGCATTGCATTGCGTTGCATTACATTACGTTACGTTAGGTTGCGGTACGTTAGGTTGCTTTACATAGTGTTCATTACGTAGTGTTACGTTGCGTAGTTTTACGTTGCGTAGTTTTACGTTGCGTAGTTTTACGTTGCGTAGTGTTACGTTGCGTAGTGTTACGTTGCGTAGTGTTTGTTACTTAATGTTACGTTACGTAGTGTTACGTAGTGTTACGTTACGAAGTATGTGTTACGTAGTATGTGTTACGTAGTTTTTGCTACGTAGTGTTTGTTACGTAGTGTTACGTTACGTATATTCGTTACGTAGTGTTACGTTACAGTTTTGGTAACGTAGTGTTGGTTACGTAGTTGTGTTAGGTAGTGTTACTTTAGGTAGTGTTGGTTACGTAGTGTTGGTAACGTAGTGTTGCGTTATGTAGTGTTGCGTTAGGTAGTGTTGGTAACGTAGTGTTGGTTACGTAGTTGTGTTAGGTAGTGTTACTTTAGGTAGTGTTGGTTATGTAGTGTTGGTTACGTAGTGTTGCGTTAGGTAGTGTTGGTTACGTAGTGTTGGTTACGTAGTGTTGCGTTAGGTAGTGGTGGTTACGTAGTGGTGGTTACGTAGTGTTGCGTTAGGTAGTGTTGCGTTAGGTAGTGGTGGTTACGTAGTGGTGGTTACGTAGTGTTGCGTTAGGTAGTGTTGGTTACGTAGTGTTCGTTACGAACAGTGGTCTCCTGGGTGAAAAGTCCTGTGTTTGTCCCTACGCGGACTTTGATTAGAAATGTATTTGTGAAACGTCAAAAATGTAATGCAGGACAAAATTTGTTTCCCTTAAAGGGTAAATGAGAATGCAGTTGAGTTGTATAGGAATGTAACTTTTAGGAGAAGGGGCTCTGCTGTCTCTGTGTGTCTGTGTTTGTGTCTCTGTGTGTCTGTGTGCGTCTGTGTGTGTCTGTGTGTCTCTGTGTGTCTGTGTGTGTCTCTGTGTGTCTGTGTGTCTCTGTGTGTCTCTGTGTATCTCTGTGTGTCTCTGTGTGTCTCTGTGTGTCTCTGTGTCTCTATGTGTCTGTGTGTGTCTGTGTGTCTCTGTGTGTCTCTGTGTGTCTCTGTGTGTGTGTCTGTGTCTCTGTGGGTCTCTGTGTGTCTCTGTGTGTGTCTGTGTGTCTCTGTGTGTCTCTGTGTGTCTCTGTGTGTGTGTCTGTGTCTCTGTGGGTCTCTGTGTGTCTCTGTGTGTGTCTGTGTGTCTCTGTGTGTCTCTATGTGTCTTTGTGTGTCTCTTATGTGTGTGTCTGTGTGTCTCTGTGTGTGTCTGTGTGTCTGTGTGTCTCTGTGTGTCTGTGTCTCTGTGTGTCTCTATGTGTCTTTGTGTGTCTCTTATGTGTGTGTCTGTGTGTCTCTGTGTGTCTCTGTGTGTCTGTGTGTCTCTGTGTGTCTCTGTGTGTGTCTGTGTGTGTCTGTGTGTCTCTGTGTGTCTGTGTCTCTGATGTGTCTCTGCGTGTGCTGCCATTGACAGTTAATGGGGTGTGGTCTGTCAGAGAGCTATAGGTCTCATTTCCTCGTCTGTCAGACGTGTGCACACAACAACTTGTCAACACGACAATTTACACTGCTCTGCCGAGATCAAGACCTCAGAAAAGTGTGTGTGTGTGTGTGTGTGTGTGTGTGTGTGTGTGTGTGTACTGTATGTCTCAGGACATGCACACCCAGCACTCCCTCTCCGCTCTCTTGTCTGTGTTGAGTCTGGGTGATCTCTGGCAGGAAGTGATCCATGTCGCTGCGTACACATCAACAAACAGGACCTAGATTTGTGAGAAGGAGGAGGGGGAGGAGGTGGAGGAGGAGGAGGAGGAGGAATGAAGGTGGTGGACGGGGTCAGAGGTCAAAGTGGGAGGAGCCTGTTGACTGACAGCCTTCAGTAGCATGTGTCTGCTGTGTGTTCGACCGGAGGCCTGTCCTGTCATCAGGGCTCACCCCGATAATGAAGAGGATGGGTGTTGGGTGGAGGTGGAGGTGGAGGTGGAGGTGGAGGTGGTTAAAGTGAAGAAGTGGTTAATTGAAGGATTAGAAAAAAGGTTGTCATTTGGTTTTGTTCTTCCAGGACACAAACACTAATCCACGGTGTGTGGATGTGCAGCCTGGTCTCACCAAAAGGCGTGTGAATGACACACTATTTCTCTCAAGCCATCTCGCGTATAATTACAACGCATGTCATGATTTTTGCGTGTCATTTCACGCTATGTAGTCTCAATTGACTTGTATTGTGCAGAGATGGCGTTGTCATTTCACGCACAAATGGTTTTGAGGGAAAACCCACGTGTTCGTATTTCTCCGCTACTTTCCGGAGAAATACGAAGTGGTGGAGCTTTCTGTCAGAGGGTTGTTTTTAAATCAATATTTCATGTGAGGGACGGCTGAAATAACGGGCGTGAAATGCCCTAACCCTAACCCCTAACCCCTAACCCTAACCCTAACCCTAACCCTTAACCCCTAACCCTAACCCTAACCCCTAACCCTAACCCTAACCCTAACCCCTAACCCCTAACCCTAACCCCTAACCCTAACCCCAACCCTAACCCCTTACCCTAACCCTAACCCTAACCCTGGGGAACTACGGGCGTTAAATGACACGCAAAAAGCTTAATATGCGTAGACATGCACGCGAAAAGTCATGAAAGTCATGAAAAGTGGCGTGCTATTTATACGCCCTCCCATGAGACCACGTAGGGATGTGGATTTACTATGAATCTCAGTGCTTTACATTTCCTAGATCAACCTGATGTTTTAAACCAAGAATCACGCACCAGGAGTAAAACATTTGCTTAAATCGTCTCGTCTCTGCGGCGACCGGTCTTTTATCCACTGATCGTGCAGTCATACCTCACCCACACTGGCTGCTGGTATCCCTGAACTGTCCAATGGGCGGCGTCTGTCCTCGGCTGACTGATGGCCTCATTGTTGCCATCCCAACCGGCGGTTGTCAAGGTTGCGGAGCTGCAAGATGGCCCAACTCAGGGAACAGTCAGCTGCTATTTTGGGGTCTTCAGGGCCACTTTCCTAGGGGAACTGACAAGGCCTCGCCGGCAGCTGATGGGAACTGAATCGTGTGTTCGTGTGTATCCTAAAGTTGGCGTGCAGCAGTGAAACACAGCAAACGCATCAGATATCAGGGTCAGCAGGATTGGGCGGGTTCTCTCCACTAGAGGGCATGTCACTTAAAAAACAGCAAGAACCAGCTCACAGGAGTAGAACATGAAGACGGAAAATGACACTGAAACATGCATAAAAAGGATTAAACAGAGGAGGAAGAGGGAGTTTTCCTCTGCGAACTCATGTTAGAGATGCAGATAAAAGTCCTGCAGCAGATCGAACCAGTGCAGGAGAAGCATCAAGACTCGATTTACAGCCTCTTCTTCATGTAAAACTGTGAATTAGCACAAAGTGCACATAAATGTAGCTGCTTATGGCAAATAAATAATATTAATTTGAATGCTATATTTCCATTATTTTGCATTTTACATTTTTTTAGATATACATTTTTTGGTTTAAGGAAAGAAAGAAGGAAACAGAATAAGATAATAATAATATAAAATATATTTATGAAAAATAAAAAGAAATCAAGCACTTCTTCTAAAAGCATCACCTGTACAAAATGTTTAATTAACTATCTCATCTTCATCTCATCTTCATCTCATCTTCATCTCATCTTCATCTCATCTTCATCTCATCTTCAGCCTCTTATCCGGGGTCGGGTCTCGGGGGCAGCAGCTTTAGCAGGGGACCCCAAACTTCCCTTTCCCGGGCCACATTAACCAGCTCTAACTGGGGGATCCTGAGGCGTTCCCAGGCCAGTGTGGAGATCTAATCTCTCCACCTGGTCCTGGGTCTTCCCCGAGGCCTCCTCCCAGCTGGACGTGCCTGGAACACCTCCCTAGGGAGGCGCCCAGGGTTCATCCTTACCAGATGATCCTGAACCACCTCAACTGGCTCCTTTCAACGCAAAGGAGCAGCGGCTCTACTCCGAGTTCCTCACGGATGCTGAACTTCTCCCCCTCTCTCTAAGGGAGACTCCAGCCCCCCTCCTGAGGAAACACATTTCAGCTGCTTGTACCTGCAACCTGTCCACTCAAATGTCTCATTTGGTATTGAGCATTTTGGGCAGAGAAGTGATAAAAACGCAGCTTTTTGTCACCTATTGGGTATGATTCCAATGATTTACCTTAAGAAACTCAAAGAGGGAAAGAAAACAAGATTTAAATGTCTAAATTTAAAAGCAAAGTAACTGTAAAGTAAATTAAAAGCGGCCGAAATGGCCGCTTTTAATTTACTTTACAGTTACTTTAACGAGATGAAATGTGTGAAAAGACTGAAAATAAAATGTTTATGCCACAAAAGGTCAGGGAAGCACGGATCTAAATTCTTTTCTTTCCTGTATTTGTTGTTGTAAATGTTAGCAGGTGATTCATTTATTGTTTTTCAGGATATTTTGTCTAAGTTTTTATTATTATTTATGTATTTATGAAGGAAAACAGGCGATAAATGAGAAATACAACAACAAACACTTAGAAAAGTTAAAAAATCTCCAGCAAAACTTGTTTTTTAACCTGATTTCAGATTATTTAAATAAGAAATAAAGAAAATCTTTAATAATCCACACAAAAAGAAGCTAAAACCTTTCTTTTCACTGGTTTTCACAGAAGAAAATAAAAACGTATTACCCTGGCAAAACTTTCTTTTAGATCTGTTCTCATCTCATAAACAAAGTTTGGATCAGACGTAAAAAAAGGACCAGAATTCTTTTTTATCTCACTTTCCTCCGTGAACTTCAAGAAAAGCTCCAAAACAAAACACGAGAAAGTTCAGATGGATGTATTTAAAATGCTGCTGATCCCAAAGTTACCAAACGTGTCTGACAGGATGAATTTGCTGGAATATTGATATAAAATGAAACCTGTAATATCTCCATTAGAAGAGATGGTGCAGGGAACCACAACCCGGGACCAGCCCCGGTGTGTGGAGAGTGACAGCGCCCTGCTGGTGTCAACTGTGACCTCCTGCGGAGTGAGTGCTGGAGACCTTGGAGCCTGCTGCGCTGCGTCCGCTGAGGATCAGACGGGGCTGCAGCTGTGCGTGTGTTTACGTGGGACGCGTTACTGGCCTCATATTTTTTTATGCGTAGTTTACTGTCCCTGAATATTTTGGGGGAAGAGCATGAAAAAAAAAAAATGGCAGCATCCAGACCCAAAGCGTCGACTCTGCGGTTCTTTATTTACAGCGTTGGCGTGTGATGGAGGAGCCGCGCGGTTGCTCCCAATAACAGATTGTCATTTTGACGGCGACGCCACAGGGGAAGAGAGCAACAGCCTGAGTCCATCCCTCTGAAACACTGTTTACTCCCTGGAAGGTCACGAGGCCGCACCAGAGCACAGGGACACACACACACTTCCATGCACACGTACACACACACACACACACTCACATACAAATGTTACGCTTTCTATATCATGCAGATTCATTACCGTGGTTTTTTTTTTGCGTTAAATGCGGATTCTCATTCAATTACAAAGACGTAGAGCGTCCAACCTCGTTAATCCATCATGTAAACGAGCATTTTTAAAAAGAGGAAATCCAAATGATCCATCATCATTCGCTGTCTCGGCTCGTTATTCTGTGTATCTCAGCGTGCGACAGCGAGGATGCATGGGAGTTTTAAAGTGCCCCCGCAGCACGATCAATCACAAACAGAGTGTAGTCTATAGATAGATTTGTGTAAACGTACAGTCATTAGAACACGCGGATACACGCACACACACACACACACGTACACAACAGACAACTTCCTTTCACATGAGTTACGGCCGCTCCACAATAGCTCCAATAATAGTTTCCCATCTCTGCGCCGATGACAGCGGCGACCCCTCCCTGACCTTTCGGGTTCTGGTCGCAGGGGCGCTCGACGTCGCTTCTGGTTTCATTCATACCAACGAGGCAGTGAAGAGACGGAGCATTAAGGAGGTTTTTTAAACCGGGCCGCGCAGCGTTTGTCCAGCGGAGTCGCTGCGGGACGACATCTGTTTTGGGATTTATATGTCACGATGGATAACCCCGAAAAATCGTTCTGGTGGGAAAGATTCAGATCCAGAGACCTGTTTTGTTTCTTGCTCATTCAGCTCTTCCTTGTCTAAACCCGGTGCCTACACTACCCACAATGCAACTCAACCACCAGCAGTTATGTGAGAGATCCAGGCGTGGGAAAGTGAAATCATCCCAGGGTCTTTTTCTGCAAATACACTCATCAAATAAGCCATCGAGACTATTTTTTTCGTGTAACAGCTATTAACGGAGATATCCCCGACAGTCGCTAACCGCTGAATGTGGCTAACACTGATTAGCTCGGGGCTGTACGACGAAGGCATTCAAACGTCTTTTTTAACCACTAATACTGTTGAAAATAACAGCAAACCTCTTCAGCAGCATGAGAAGAGTCCCTACACAGAGAACAAAGCACCAATGGCCTCCTTCCTTTGGGATTGACGTTGGTAATTGACTTGAATGGACTTCACTATGAGAGGAGCTGGTACCTGGGCCAGTTGCTAAGTCTCTTCTCATGCTGCTGCAGAGGTTTGGTGTTATTTTGAGCAGTATTAGTGGTCACTGCCGACCGTTTACCATCTCTATGGCCTATTTGATGAGTGTATTTGCCGAAAAAGACCCTGGGATGATTTTACACTTGAATTTCACTTTAAGGTTGCGGCAAATGTTCCCTCAAGCTGCCAACCCCAGGCAGACATGAGAAGCGGGCGACTCCAGACCGACAGATTCTCGAAGCTGCCTCCCACAGATAATCATTACTCTGCAGGTCTCTCGCCAACCAGTTGCATTTTAACTCCAAACAAGTCTTTGAAATCCCGGAGCAGCCTGACACCAGGGTTTCAACTGACTCCAATGTAAAAGTATAGACTTTAATACATTATAGACGTTCAGTGCAAGTGGTACGGATGTCCGATGATGTTGTAAAACAAGCCCCAAACTCCATTTAGAGTGGGGGTCGGGGTGGATGAACGGGTCAGACACAAAGCAGCTTTTGCTGTGTTGATTTCATTCATTGGTGTTGTCTGGCAGTACTTCAAAATAAAAGTCCTCTGCTACTTTCATGTTCTTATGGGGGCTGGAAAAATGCACATGCTCTAAATAAATGTCGTCTCGCTGGTCTCTGGTGATCGTGGTGGTGCCTGCTGCAGTGGTCCTGCATGACGCTTCCTGCTGCCGTTATTGCTATTACTCATCTATACTGTCTAGATACACATGTCGCTGCATAAACAAACAGATAACTAAGAGTATCCAGGAGACATGAGAGACTGGTATTTAT
Organism: Echiichthys vipera; assembly: GCF_963691815.1. NCBI lineage: Eukaryota > Metazoa > Chordata > Actinopteri > Perciformes > Trachinidae > Echiichthys > Echiichthys vipera. The sequence goes on along the minus strand of NC_139827.1, from coordinate 4,388,191 downwards.
TCTTTCACGTCCCACAACAAACCCCAGGTTTAAAGCTGCTTCTCTGCTCCTCACACGAGAAAAGGTGAGTAAATAAAGTCTGCAGCTTCGTTTTTTGTTCTTTGTGCAAACAAATCAAACTCTCCACTGACAGAAAAGATGCATCAGGGATTAAAGTTTCTTTCTTCGCGGAATAAAAAAGGAAACAAAGAGGAAACCGAACTCATCCCGCAAAGACGATGGATTCACCACGAACACGTGTTTACACTCAAAGCCTGAAACCACAGGTGGGAATCACCCCGAGCTTTACTTTGATCCGACACGCTGTGGATCTTTACACTCTGTCGACCTTATTTCACGTCCTCCTTTATGGAAACTAAATACTTTTTACTACTAATAACTGTTGTTATGTGTTGTTGGGGCGGCAGTAGCTCAGCCCATAGGTGACTTTGCTGGGAACTGGAGGGTTGCTGGTTCGAGTCCCTGTGTGGACCATGAATGGTGCGTGGACTGGTGGCTGGAGAGGTGCCAGTTCATCTCCTGGGCACTGCCGAGGTGCTGTTGAACAAGGCACCGAACCCCCAACTGCTCGGGGCGCCGGTCACTGGCAGCCCCCTTGCTCTAACATCTCTCCTTAATTGCATGTATAAAGGTCCTGTTTGTGCATGTGTGTGTATTTCGGGCCTGTGTGTGTGAAGTGACAATTATTCTTCTAACTTTCCTTTTTGTTACCAGTTAGTTTTCTTATGAACGTGACGTGTTTTATTGTGTGAAATACAGAATTTCATGGCAAGTGTCGTTCTTAGTTTCGGGGGAAGCTTTTATTGGAACATACTGTATATGAATAAATAAACAAACTGAATCCATCACGATTATAATGAAATTAAAACATCGTTTGTAGCGTGTATTAATGTGTAATATGGAAAGGGTTTTGTACGACACACATGTGGGAATTTTGACCCACATCTGTGACTGACTAAAACTATATTTCATGCAAAAAAAGGAATTTGTTCAGTTGGAATTTCGTCACACTTTGCAATTAGGTTCGCAACCCCGTCTGGGGCCCTTCTGTGTGGAGTTTGCCTGTTCTCCCCGTGTCCGCGTGGGTTTTCTCCGGGTTCTCCGGTTTCCTCCCACAGTCCAAAGACGTGCAGGTGTTCGGTTCATTGATGACTCTAAATCACCCGTAGGTGTGAATGGTTGTCTGTCTCTGTTCGTCTCTATGTGTCCTGTGATAGACTGGTGTCCTGTCCAGGGTGGACCCCGCCTCACGCCCGATGTCAGCTGGGATCGGCTCCAGCCCCCCCGCGACCCCGACCCCGGGATAAGCGGTTGAAGGTGAATGAAAAAATGAATGGTGCAATTATTTTCTAACAAAAAAATAGTGTTTTTATATCATTGATAACATGAAACTGATATGTAATTTCTTCCAGTGCATTTCTTCCAGGCTTAAATAATTATATATTTCCAAAATACATATTAATCATATTATACAGTTGCTGAGGACATTTCTTAATCACGCAGCTCAGAATTCATGAAAAGAGACGCTGAAACAAGCAGTCGACAGAAGATGAATCACTGATTCGTTGGTCTTTTTAATCAAACATCTGTTAGTTCCAGTCATTCATTTTGTGGTGAGGTTTCTTTTAAGCTATTTTGTCACATTATTAAACCTAAAAGGACCTTTGTTGTCTGTACAGAATCATTCTGATCTACAACATTTTGTAACATACAACAAACTTCAGTGGTCAGACTGTAGCGTGTGAGACGCCCTGCTCCGTCTCAAGAGCAGCAGCACAAACAGCCTGACTACTGACGACTACACACCTGCTGCTGCTGCGTGTGTGTGTGTGTGTGTGTGTGTGTGTGTGTGTGTGTGTGTGTGTGTGTGTGTGTTTGTGTGTGTGTGTGTGTGTGTGTGTGTGTGTGTGTGTGTGTGTGTGTGGGGTACGTCCTGAGGGAGTCCTGTGGTTTCCCACATCCTGCGACAGCTGAGCTCCCAGGTGCCCGAGCTCGGTCCAGGGGAGCAGGAAGTGCCGGGACATTTTTCTCCTCCAGCAGAGAGATGACGAGGAAGTGATCCATTACACAGACTGGAGAGAGAAGAGAGGGAGGGGGGGGAGGGAGAGGGAGAGAGAGAGAGGGAGAGTGAGAGGGAGAGAAAGATAGAGGGGGGAGAGAGGGAGAGAGAAAGAGAGAGGGGGGATGAGAGAGAGAGGGAGGGAGGTAGAGAGATGGAGAGGGAGAGGATGAGAGAGGAAGGGAGGGAGAGAGAGAGAGAGGGAGGGAGAGAGAGGGAGAGGATGAGAGAGGAAGGGAGGAAGAGAGAGGGAGGGAGAGAGAGAGAGGTAGGGAGGGAGAGAGAGAGAGGTAGAGAGTGAGAGAGAGGGAGAGTGAGAGAGAGGGAGAGAGAGAGAGAGGGAGGGAGAGAGAGAGGGAGAGGATGAGAGAGGAAGGGAGGAAGAGAGAGGGAGGGAGAGAGAGAGAGAGGTAGGGGGGTAGAGAGTGAGAGAGAGGGAGGGAGGGAGGGAGGGAGAGAGAGAGAGGTAGGGAGGTAGAGAGAGAGAGAGGGAGAGGAGAGAGGAAGGGAGGAAGAGAGAGAGGGAGGAAGAGAGAGAGAGAGAGGGAGAGAGAGGGAGGAAGCGGCCACTGTCCTGCATGTTTTAGGTTTCTCTCTGCTCCAACACACCTGAGTCCAATGCTCTGCTCGTGATCAAGCAGCTGATGCTCGTCACAGTTTGATCATTGTTAGGGCGCACTCACACTGTGTGTCCGTCCCGTGCCCTGTGCTTTAGGGTCCTTGTCCCCCCCCCCCAGGCCCGTTTGTACTCACACTACCTGGGCCTCGGCGAATGCTTCTTGCTGTCCATACGTCATCACGCCGTAACACGTCACACGCAGTGATGACGTCATAGCGATGCGTCACTTTGTTTCCAAATCTTTCCACAGACCTCTGAGTTTTTGTGCGTCTTGTCGACTGTTTTTGAATCTTTTCATCGACCAAATCTGCAGTAAACACTCCACCTCCGCATCACACCAACGTGAACCTTTCGCCGCCATTGTTTTAAATGTCCGCGCATGGTCCCTCCTTCTTTTTTCTATGTCCCAACAGGCGCACAGGAAATTACATCAGAACCGTAGTAGGCCTCGTGCTCGTGCTCG
>NC_139827.1:4375050-4380050 GCF_963691815.1 Echiichthys vipera | reverse complement strand
AAATGAACTGGCGGGTTCCGTGAGCGCTCAACCCGCTGCAGAGCTGCAGGGAGGGAGTCAGTCCGCCCTCAGCGCGGATTCATCAGGGCTGACAGAGGTCGTGTGAGTGGAAACTTTCTCTGCTTCTTCTGAACAAAGCGAGCTCCTGCAGGAACACCACGGCAGTTTACTGCGGGGCCCTGGAGCCCCGCGTGTCCGCTGTTCAATAAACACCCGACTCGTGGCTCATGCAGATCCCGGGGGGCACGTGTAATACCCTTAATGATTCAGAATTAAACAAATGTACTTTATTTTCTGACTTGACAGTCTTCAGATTTTAGAGTCACACCTGAAGATAAATGAGTTTAATGGTGGGGGAAAAATAATGTTGCTTGTGTTTTATTTATTTATTTATTTATTTGAGTTGATTGTGCTCATTCATCTAACTGTGTTTTTTTTTACAACTGTTTACAGCATAACTTGCATTTTAAAAGCGTGATTAGTTATTTTACACAACTTGGTTAGGGCTTCATATTTTAATATTCCTCCGTATCAATGAATCATGCATAAAGTATGATGTGTCCCACACACTGGGAGAAAGGGAAGGCGGTGAAGAACTGGGGGTGAGTAGACTTTACATGACCCTTAAAATAAGGATGTACTAATACAACAGTTAAGTAAGCAGTGATGTGTCGGCTGTTTAAACAAGGTGAGCACAGTAAACTATTCCATGTGCAGTTCCTTTTGAATGATGTGGCGACAGAGGATCTGCACCCCTGCCTCGACTTTTTCCAAGTGTTCCCTCGAAGCAAAAAGGATTCGGTGGCAAAGGAACATCACAACACAGCAATGTTAAAAAGACCGTGCAGCGAGGAGGAATGTAAAGTTCCTCTTTTAAGGTTGGACATTTAGAGGAAAAAGGCCAGACGTTGCAGCCACTCAGTAAAGATTAAAAGCATCAATTCTAACGGATGATGCATCGAAGAGAAAGCAGCTGGTGTATATATGCGCCCTTAACTGAGAGAGACGAGGTTCCCTTCATTGTGTTTAGGGAAGGTTTTCGTTTTGGTTGGAAGTGTGTCTGTCTCTCTGTCTTTTGTCTGTCTTTGTCTTTTCTCTCTTTCTCTCTCCTTCTCTTCCTCTCTCCGGTGCAGACAGATGTGCGTCCTCCACAGAGCTGGGTCTGTCTGACGTTCCTGTCTGTTATAGTGAAGGTTTTCAACGCCACCGTACTCTACGGGGGAATTGTTGGGTCTCTGTAAATCATAAATAAGTCATAGAGTGTGGTCTTTACCTACTCTGTAAAGTGTCCTGAGATAACTTTGGTTAGGATTTGACAATATAAATAAAATGGAAGAACATTTTTCTCTTTTTCTTTGCTGCGTGCTTCAAATGCTGCTTTTACACGCGCGTTATTTCGATTCAAACCACTAAAATTACGCATAGGCAGACATTTTATATCTGTAAAAGAGTCTGCAGCGTGTCCGGTTTTGGTGACATCCAGAGAAGCACCCTGACAGACACACACAGAGAGAGAGAGAGAGAGAGAGAGAGAGAGAGAGAGAGAGAGAGAGAGAGAGAGAGAGAGAGAGAGAGAGAGAGAGAGAGAGAGAGAGAGACTGCATGAGTGCATGGGTCCGGGCCTGGTGCAGCTCAGCACCGCAGTGATTGATGGCTGAAACCCTCGGCAGGTTGTAAAGCAGCCAGACTGGACGCTTGTTTGGGAGATAGAGAGCTGATAAAGGAGAGAAAGAAGGGGCGAAGGGGCTCTAATGGTGCAGGAGGGGGAATCCGGACTGTCTGCGCCGTGATGGAGTGGTCTGTCTCCCCCCACCCCCGGAGGCACTAATGCCCCTCCAGTTTATACACAGACAGACACACAGACATACAGACAGACAGACAGACTTCTGTAGAGTGGATGGGAGGAATCATCGGTTTGTCTCTATCTGGGGGAAATTAGTCATCCTGAAAACGCTTCACTCCTCGAGAGCTCACGAATCCCTGCGGTGTGATAAGACTAAAGAGCCTTAAAAGACCCTTTCTGTTATTCCCAGAGACCCTCGGTCCCTCGGCCTCTGCCTGAGCCTCTGCCTCTGCCTCTGCACGGTTTCACCAAATCACAGCAACAAGCCTCTCTGGACATGTACAGTACACAACGGAAGTGAGTACACCCCTGTGCAATATCACTTACAGTATCCCCTTCAATATCCCCTTACAGTATTTGCATTATTTTCTTAAGTTTACACACTTATAAACAATCAAAAACCAAAATATTAGAAAGACTATGTTTAAAATAGAGGCCTCGAAGTAGAAACGCAATGACACAAAAGTGAATACACCTTCATTTCAGGCAGCATTCACTACAGTAGCATTTGCACTTCTATTCTATTTTTTTTTACACTGTTTAGTTATATATGTATTTTTGTTTCATTTGTACTTTCTTTGTGACCAGGGAGATGTGCACAGTAAGACTGTTATCGTGCAGTGTGACCTCTGTCTTAACTGAACATATGACAATAAGCATCTTGAATCTTGAATCTTGCATCTTGCACAGAAAGCAGCAACGTTTAAATGTAATTTGTGCCTGAAAAAGAGCGGGAAGAAGAGAAATACCTTATGTATACCCCACCTCCTTTTCTCATCAAGTGTCTTAAACCGAATGTGTGTCGTCACTTCCTGAATTCATGCAAATAAATGCACCTTTGATTTTGATTTTATTATTATATCACTACTGCTGTTACAAAATAATTTCCCAGTCATTAAAGTAATTCTATTCTATTCTTTTACTGACACCCGAGTTAGGAAAGCTGAGATCACTGGAACAATATTGAGCATACCTGAGGTTTCCAATGAGTCTATGTGCGTGACCATGACCGTGGTTATAAACTGACCTGTGAACACCGGAGCTTTCTCAGGGTTGGAACTTTGGGCTGCGTCCATCTGCGCGTCGGCATCACGGCTCCACGTGGAAAAGAATTGCCAGAGGAATTGAAACATCGGGTTGTGCGGCTTCAGAAAGATGGGGAAGGAAACAGGAAGAACTTAAAAAGTCAGTGCAGTAATCAGGAGGTAAAGACCCAGACATGGCCGCCCTCTCAAAATGACGCCACGGACACTTCGCTTCTTGCACAATCTAGAAATCTGTGCAACACCGGTGTGCTCCGTGCCAAGGAGGATCGAGTCTGTCACAGAAAAATAATGTGCACACACGAAGTATTGACAAAGATTTGAATCTCAGTGATGAAAGGTTTCTACTGGGCCTGTATTTTCAATATATACTGTAAAAAAACATAAAACGTCTGGCAGTAAAGTTTCCAGACACATACTGTGAAATTACAGTAAAGAACCGTAAAAAAGAAAGTCAAAATCAGTTAAATTACATTAAAAATACTGTCATTTAATATGGTTATCTATTGTAATTTCACAGTTTCCTTCTGGACAATTCGCCACCATTCATTTCACCGTATTCTTACAGTTCATGTTTTTGCAGTGTAGAAATCAGCCTGTGAATGTTCTCATGTGTCCAGGTCGTCGTTCTCCTCAAAGCAATTTCAGTCAAAAGCAACTGGACTTATTTGTCTAGGAAGACGTTTCACCTCTCATCCAAGAGACAACTAATAGTTGGTCCAGTCCCAGCCTGGTCCTGGTCCTGGTCCAGTCCCAGCCTGGTCCTGGTCCTGGTCCTGGTCCAGTCCCAGCCTGGTCAGATGCGTACATGAACTGATGAAGTCTCTAGTAATCCAAACTTATTTTTTTAAATTTTAACATAAGAGCAAATACACTGTTCACATCAGAAGTGGTGCAGTGACTCGTGAGGTGATACCATTTTGAGTGATTTGACACTGCAGCGGTGTTGCGCAGGGGTGTGTTCGCTTCTGTTGCGCACCGCGAGTCCGCAAACAACACGGTCATAAATCAGCGCGCCGCGGCTCTAACGACCCGTTTCCTCCGCAGTAATAACAATGGAAGTGGAGGCTTTACGAGCCGACATATAGTGGGCGGCGGTGTCTCCCTCTCCCTCTCCCTCTCCCTCTCCCTCTCCCTCTCCCTCTCCCTCTCCCTCTCCCTCTCCCTGCATCCAGCCCGAGTCGAGTCCTCCTTCGTACGAGCAACAAAATAACAAAACACACACATCTATCACGGTGGAGGACGGTGCCTCCTCTCCTCTGGCGCGTTTATATACAACTCTCCCGGTCTTAATGGTCGCGGGGTGGAGATCATTTACTTTATTTGCACGGTGAAGAGGAAGAGAGAAGAGGAAAAGAAAAAACCCTTTCGATCTCGTTTTCATTTCCCACATAAATCAGGAATTCCTCTGCCGGTAAAAGTCGCTCGTTTGTCAGCGGGGCCTGGCGTGCCGCGTGACAGACAACGAGAAACAGAAGTCCCATTAGGTAAACCATTCAACGCCGCAATTTATACACGGCTTCATAAACACAGCCGGTTGCGTCATGTGCTGTTATTTGTGTGTGTGTGCGTGTGTGTGTGTGCGTGTGTGTGCGTGCGTGTGTGTATGTGTGTGTGTGTGTGTGTGTGTGTGTGTGTGTGTGTGTGTGTGTGTGTGTGTGTGTGTGTGTGTGTGTGTGTGTGTGTGTGTGTGTGATATAGAGACCTGTCCCGACCTTTTAACGACTCGGAGCTCTGACTGAGAGCCAAACGCACCAGCAGAGCGGAGGCCGCGCGTCTTTTTTTTTTTTTTTTTTAAACGAAAAAGGAGTTCTGAGTTACTTTAATTGTTTAATTAGTTGTGTTTCCATAGTAACAGGATACATCCAGGCGGTATTCTTGGAGACTGGAGCCGTATTTTGTGGAGATGTGTGTGTGTGAGTGTGTGTGTGTGTGTGTGTGTGTGTGTGTGTGTGTGTGTGTGTGTGTGTGTGTGTGTGTGTGGCCGCCGGTCGTGTCCTGCTGAGCGGACATAGACGTTACGGATCACTGAGATAGCGTCTTCCCACTCCGCTTAATGGAGCTATTACTGGCTGCAGGCCTAGGCTATCTAAACACACGCAAGCACGCACGCA
>NC_139827.1:4282550-4370050 GCF_963691815.1 Echiichthys vipera | reverse complement strand
CTCAAATCAGGTGTGTTCGTGCTTGGTTGGAATGAAAACCTGCAGACACAGCGACCCTTCACTGGATCACTTGTGATCCCTGTGCTAAAGGTTAGCTACATACTGTATTTTGCTGTATGATTGGGAGGACGTGAGTTTGTCCCTTGAGAACTCCCGTATAAGACTTGCTGTTTACACTGGATTCATTTCAGTAGATCAGCATCTTTTGGTACGTTTCTTTCACTTTATGTTGTTGTACCCACTTGGTTGAACGTTTAAGTCTACGTGGTCTCATGGGAGGGCGTATAAATAGCACGCCACTATTCATGACTTTCATGACTTTTCGCGTGCATGTCTACGCATATTAAGCTTTTCGCGTGTCATTTAACGCCCGTAGTTCCCCAGGGTTAGGGTTGGCGTTAGGGTTAGGGTTAGGGGTTAGGGTTAGGGTTAGGGTTAGGGGTTAGGGGTTAGGGTTAGGGTTAGAGTTAGGGGTTAGGGTTAGGGGTTAGGGGTTAGGGGTTAGGGGTTAGGGGTTAGGGGTTAGGGTTGGGTTAGGGGTTAGGGTTAGGGTTGCGGAGAAATACGAACACGTGGGTTTTCCCTCAATGACATTTGTGCGTCAAATGACAACGCCATCTCTGCACTATACAAGTCAATTGAGACTACATGGCGTGAAATGACACGCAAAAATCATGACATGCGTTGTAATTATACGCGAGATGGCTTGAGAGAAATAGCGTGTCATTCACACGCCTTTTGGTGAGACCAGGCTGTTTAAGTTGCTTGGATAAAAGCATTTTCTTAATACAGTAATGTCATTTCAGTCGAGGTGATGTTTGTTTCTACTATTCACTGGTTCGGTCTACACGGGACTCTATCCTGGGAACACTTCAAGGACCCCTGGAGAACCCTGAACCCCAGTTTGGAAATCCTAAAATAACCAAACCCATCCTGTCACTTAACTTGAACTCAAACAGTTTTTATTCTATTTCCAATAGCTGCTGTAGAGCGTTGGCCCATCCGCCACGGCGCTCAGCCTGGCGTCGTTGGATTTAATGCTTATTTAAAGTAAATGGAGGCGTCCAGTGTGCCAGTCTAAACACTCTCCTGCCTTGTTTGGCACTTTTTTACGAGGACGCGCATGATGATGATGAAGCGCGAACTGGAGAGTCGCCGGGGAGTCTGTACAGGGACAACCACACGTATAATATATGTGTGTGTGTGTGTGTGTGTGTGTGTGTGTGTGTGTGTGTGTGTGTGTGTGTGTGTGTGTGTCTGACTCCAGCAAACGTAGATCATAGAGCTGCACATCAGGAGTTATACCCAGCTCAGCTCTGTGAGAGGCTCCAAGCAGGATCAGGATACATTTATCTTTACAGTATATATTTTGTTGTTTGTGGGGGCGGCAGTGGCTCAGTCCATAGGTGACTTGGCTGGGAACTGGAGGGTCGCCGGTTGGAGTCCCTGTGTGGACCATGAATGGAGTGTGGACTGGTGGCTGGAGAGGTGCCAGTTCATCTCCTGGGCACTGCTGAGTTGCTGTTGAGCAAGGCACCGAACTCCCAACAGCTCTGTGCGCTGGTCAGTGGCAGCCCCCTCGCTCTAAAATCTCTCCATTAGTTGCATGTATATCGGTCCTGATTAATAAAGTAATTCTTCTTCGTTCTTCTTGTTGTTTGTATATTTGGTTCGATCCCCACCTCCCCCGGTCCACATGTCGAAGGGGTTCTTGGGCAAGACACTGAACCCTGAATTGCTCCCCGTGCTGTGCATGGGTGTGTAAATGTGTTGTGAAAGGTCAGATTAGATGGTCTGTAGATGTCCACTGCCATCAGTGTGAATGTCTGTGTGAACGGGTGAATGTGACAAACACTGTGAAAGCGCCTTGAGTAGTCAGAAGTCTAGAAAGGCGCTTTATAAGTACAAGTCCATTTACCATTTACCATACATGCAACAGTTGAGTGTATCAAAACGATGATAACATGGAGAAAACTGTGAAGCCCTAACGCAGGGGTCTGCAACCCGCGGCTCTTGGGCCTCATGCGGCTCTTCAGCCCCTTTTTAGTGGCTCCTGTAGCTTTGCTAAAAAATAACATGGAAATAAATGATGTGTTTTTTTGCATGGTGGACGATCTTTCAAAGGGAGCACCTGTTCTCTGGGAGTTCAAGGTGATTTAAAAAAAATATTATGTGAAACTAAAATATGCGTCACATGCTACGGCTGTCGCTCAGCACCTTTCCCTGCTAAACTGGAGTTTCTGACCCGCACTGTCAGGATGCTAACCGTGGATAACCCCCCCCCCCCCCCCCCCTAAAAACACTTATCAGAGGAGAATAGAGAGTTGCGTGGAGAGATCAATTTGCTTACACTGCCAACATTGATGGCTTACCCGTTTGCTTGATACGTGGTGAGAAACTAGCCAACAACTATTTTTTTATAACAGGTAATAATAATGATAATAGTAATAGGAATGAAATGTTCTATAATTTCATAAATGCAACAAATGTATATGTCATATAACTATATATACAACTTTATAAGCTGTGAGATCAAATATGTTTTGCGGCTCCAGACAAATTTGACTTGGTGAAGAGGGGGAAAAATGGCTCTTTTGACAGTAAAGGTAAAGGTTGCAGACCTCTGCCCTAACGTTTGCCTGTTGTGCACACGTAGAAAGATCAAATATGTGTATAAAAATATAGATATTCCCTGATTTGACGTCATCTTTGCACCCTTAAAAGTTATTTGTTCCAATACTTTATGACTGTAACATCGAAACCTTTGACCGATTTGTTCTGTGCACAAATTATTCTCTTAACTTCTCCTCAGATCACAAAGTTGGAGGATTAAAAGATTAGATGGAGCACGATCAGAATAAATGATGATAACAGAGAATCAAAGAACAAATGGCGCTCTTGTTTCCAGTTGGTTCAGGAGCGCTCAGATGTCTGCGGGGCCCTGAGGCAGCTCTGAACCCAGGCCATGAAACACAGTTGAGCTGTGTTTTTAAAGCCTGACAGGAAGCTTTGAAAGCGAAGGGTGGAATAATAAAAAAGCACGCAGCTGAACTTCACGAGTTGACGGAAGATAAATGACGGAGTTTTATGATCAGAAAGAATTTCTCAAGTTCTTGTTTGGGGCATAAACGATCTGATGAAAAACTGTCAGATAGAAGAGACGCTAAGGATGACAGCGGCCTACAATTTCAGAATAAAAGCATGTGTCTGCAATGACCTTTAAAGCTACACTACACATTCATTTACTGTGCGTTCTTTCTTATATTCTTATAGGGGCGACTGTGGCTTAGTGGGTCGTCCTCCATTCGAGGGATTGGCAGTTCGATCCCTAGCTCACCTGGTCCACATGTCGAAGTGTCCTTGGGCAAGACACTGAACCCTGAATTGCTCCCCGTGCTGCTCATGGGTGTGTGAATGTGGTGTGAATGGTTAGATTAGATGGTCTGTAGATGTCCACCGCCATCAGTGTGAATGTCTGTGTGAAAGGGTGAACGTGGCAAGTAGTGTCAGAAGACTAGAAAGGCGCCGTACAAGTCCATTAACCATTTATATTTAAGATAAACCTCAAAAAACTGTTGATCTCAGCACTTTCCTGTGATTCGTTTGGACAAAAAGATCGAGCTTCTCCTTAAAACACTGACTTCATGTCCATCAGTCGGACAGAGAGCAGGACCCAATGCTTTACAACATCATTGACTTTGATTTAAGAGTTAAATCAAACACTTTTGAGTGAGTTTAGTGTAAGGAGGGGATTTCTGGGGGTTTCTGTGGCTGATGTAATAAAAGGTCAATGTTGGAAATGCTTAAACTCTGACAGCAGCATCGTGTCTGGACCAGGGCCTCGTCCTCGCTCAGAGTTATGGGAATTTCAGGGGTTTAATGACATGAAGAGCATTTATACTCAGTAATCACACACAAAAACTTCAAATCTGACTGTTTTTCTAGACCCAAAAAAAGAGAAGAATGGAGAAAGAAGGGTTTAGTCGTCGGCAGAACCAGATACATGTAAAGAAGTCTGGGGAGGCTTTAAAGACTTTGTGATGCATTTAATAAAGAAATGAAATGACGAAATTACAAAGTTTTACTGAGTTTGGTTAACTCCATTAATCGATGCTTGTCTGAATAATAATAATAATAATAATAATAATAATAATAATAATAATAATAATAATAATAATAATAATAATAATAATAAGTGAATGTAGTAGCACCCTCTGCCCCTTTATCATTACACAGTAATATTGTAAAAAAAAAAAATAAATAAATAAACATGATAAGCTTGACATTTCAGTTATTAGAAATTATATTAATTAATATGATGGAGAATTTTAAAATAAAATATGGATTTTTTTATTTTTAACTCGATAAATCGATGCTTTTCTGAATAATAATAATAGTAATAACAGTAATAATAATAATAATAATAATAATAATAATAATAATAATAATAATAATAATAATAATAAGTTAATGTAGCAGCACCCTCTGCCCCTTTGTTATAACTGCAATATTGTAAAAAATAAATAAATATATAAAAATAAAGAAAGTTTTACTAAGGTTCAGTTTGCATGATTATTAATAATAATAATAATAATAATAAAAGTCCTTGTAGCAGCACACTCTCTCTCCCTTTATCATAACTTTAAGATTAAAAATAAATGAATACACTTGAAATATTAATGATTAAATAACATTAACTGTTTGTTTTCACTTGGGTTTTTAAACCGCAGGAGGAGCGGAGAGAGCGGAGAGTGCGCGGGGTGACAGAGGCGAGGGGTCCCGCTGCAAAACGGAAAGGGGAGCTGATAGCAGCAGATTAGCTCCGGCTAAAAACGTCAGCCACTTTTTCCTGGAGGAATCTTAATTGCCCCGGGGGGCCCCGCTTATCGGCCCAGGGCGGTTATTAATACAACACCCGCGATAAAGTGGACGGAGGGACACCGAGGGAGGGCGGCTGCTGCTGCTGCTATTGCCGCTGCTGCGGCTGCTAATGCTGCGGCTGCTGCTGCTGCTGCTGCTGCCGCGGCTGCTGCTGCTGTTACTGTTGCTGTTGCTGCTATTGCCGCTGCTGCGGCTGCTGCGGCTGCGGCTGCTGCTGCTGCTGCTGCGGTTGCAGGGAAACTACAGGGAGGTAAAATCCAACAGCGTAGTAATAGAGAACAACTTGTGTCTCCTGATCATGGAATAAACTTCTACAGCTCCATAACTGTGTCTCCTTCAGATGTGTGTGTGTGTGTGTGTGTGTGTGTGTGTGTGTGTGTGTGTGTGTGTGTGTGTGTGTGTGTGTGTGTGTGTGTGTGTGTGTGTGTGTGTGTGTGTGTGTGCGTTGTCTCTGTTGTCCCTTGTCTGTGCCAGTGTGCTCTATTTGTGTCATGTCCTCAAAAAGAGAATTAAGTTTCAAGTGACAATAAAATAAAATGAAAGGATAGCTACCTGAGTTCAGCTGAGAGCAGCGCAGCATCATGGGAACAGCATCTTTAGAAACATCTTAAATGTGGATGTCTCTAACCCGTGGAGCTTTTTCCTTATCTGATGTTTTTGTTAATGGAGCTTTCTCGTGCTCTGAGTGAAGAGTGAAACATTTAAAACTCAGCCAAACATGTTAATGGCTCCATTATTACATCAAACGGGGACGTTTGTGTCTCTGGATACTTTGGTATCGTCTCCTCTAAATATGAAGAGTAAACATTTAAAACGCTGAGGATGTCAACAGCTCCTCAGCTTTAGAACATGTCTTTGCAAAGGAGCCCCCGGTGGGAGCGGCCTCCGCTCGGGTTCACTCAGCGACCTGATGGGAAAATAGAAGTGCATCTTTTGGATCAAGAGTTCGGTTGTTGGAGGGGCTGCGAGGCCCATAGTTGAATATATAACCCTCAAATTCGCCATTTCCTGTCTGTGTCATTCATTTTGAACACTTTAAGCATAAGAAGAAACGTTCTGGTGGCTCAATCCTCACCTCTCGAGCCGAAATCCAACAATGTTTGTTTTGCGTAATGATGATGAGGCTGAGGTGATGGCACACTTTTACTTTACCATCAACTCTCTGGATGAAGTTAAACTACAGGGTAAAGCCCCCCCTGCCCCACCCACTGACTCTATTAATCCCATGACCTGACCGTTGACCTTCACGTGCCACAGAGTGCGCCGCATGCTGCGCCTCTCCAAAGAGCGCACAGATTTTACGCACGAACCGACACAAGGAGCCCGGTGTACAGACCGGTTAAAAACAGCATCTAACATGTTAATAAACACAATAAAACAGAGTTCATATGCAGGTCACATATTTGCAGTCACGGTGTAGAGATACTAACGTGCTTCTTGTAACAGAATGTGTGCGTAAAAAGGCTATGGGGTGGGTGGAGGTGGGGTGGGGGGGGTCAGTGAGTACAGAGGGATTAACACGGTCTAACATATCCACAGAAGTCCGAAAACAAAGCCAGTACGTGAACGTGCGTCACGTATGCTCCACCTTCCCTCCCTCGGTCTCTTTCTCTCTCTCTCCGAAATGCTTCCAGCCCACACGCACTTTCCATTTCACACAACCCCTCCCCCTGACATCAGAGGAGGCAGAGGCGCTCCGTCGTCCCGGGCCAAACTCCTCTTTACAAAGCCCGACATTATATCTGTCAGAGAGGAGACCTGCATGGACAAAACCGGGACTAATACCCGTGTTTTCGTGCGTTTTACGGCGATGAGGGATTCCAGGGGCTTAACGCACCTCCAATTACCAAAGAAGGGGCTATTAAGCTCAATTATTTGCTAGAAACGAGTGGAAAGGGAGAAGGGGTGTGCATGTTACTCGGCGGGCTTCATTTCCTCGGTGCTGCAGAGCAGGAGCTGGATGACATGATGCTGCAGAGTCCGCTCACCTCCACGCCGTTTTCTGTCAAGGATATCCTCAAGCTGGAGCAGCAGCAGCAGCAGCAACAACAACAACAACAGTCCGGGTCCCTGGAGCTCCAGCACCGGGCCCACACTCAGCAGCAGTTGACCGGGTCTCCTCCCCAGCAGCTTTTCCAAACACCGCCGTCCTGCATGCACGCCGGAGCCCGAGACAGCCCTCCCTTCTCGGACGGAGAGGACAACCTGGCTTACCTCAGCGCGCTGGCGGTGCGGGAAGAGGACCGAGGGGAGACCAGCCTGTCCCCGGACATGTACGTCCATCCCGGCCTGCAGGGAGCCAAGCTGGAAGCCGCCGAGCTGGACGAGCAGGAGAACAGTGAGTTGAAGCACAAGCCGCTACTGTACAGGCCAGACAAAAGGCAACAAAGGACGCGTGTAACGAGGATCATTTCAATAATACCGAGAATAATGTTTCACAGAGAAAATGTCCAAAGTGCTACAACATGAATTAGAAATGCAAGCGGCCGCTTTGAAACTACAATCTCACGTTTTCAAAGGCTACAAAATCATTTGCATGTTTAGCCTGAAAACAGCTCAACCTGTAACCTGAACCGTCACGGCACATTTGGAGAAATCTCCGTTACGCACACTGTAGTTTGTCAAATTAAAAGCACAAATCACACCAATAGAAAAATGACTGTTCCAGCCTAAAGCGTGAAAAACACAGAAATATCTGTTTTGTGTCATTTTCCTAAATTATCTTGCAGCTCTATTGTGGCTAATTATTCCATTATTTTAATTATTATTGCATTGTTTCGCCACTTGGATGAGCTTAAAGATGAAACTCCAACTACAGCCCAAAATAGACATTTAGCAAAAGTACAAACATATGAATTGTGCAGTGTAATAAAGAGAAGGTAGCGTGGACTGGAGAGATATTTCCTGATATGTGTAGAGCGGATTCCGCCTCCATGAGGCCTGTTCCACCTCCACACGCGTTATCCCAATAAAGAGCTATCAGAGAGGCCCTGAGACGAATCCAGTAAAGTCTGGAAACGTCAAACACTTTCTAGTGGTTCAGCCTGTTCCGTCTGTTATGATGTGTGGACCGTAAACCGACAATTAGTTTAAAGAGGCTTGTAAAAGAAGTGACACGGCGAAGTAGCGCCAGTAAACACAGTCCCGTCCGCCTCACATGCTGCAGAACTCATCAGGAGATAGAAACAGTTAAAATAAAAAGAGGTTTCAAGCTGTTCGAGTTCAGGGAGTCACTCAAATCTGAACTATTTGCCTGAAACTGCAATTGGCCCATTGTGTATTCTAGACAAAAATAGGAGTTTTTGTATTTGTATCTTTTATAAATAAGCTCACCTGTGTTTTACATCTATTGTCTCATGTTTGTATAAAAATCTGGTTGTTTTTTTGGGCACTTTGGCTAAAAATGTTGTTATTTTATAGGAAATTTCTAATCCATTAAAGGAAATGTCCCATGTGATTTTGGGGGATTTTTTGGGAGTTGGTTTTGAAGTTTAAAAGTGCCCTAGCTTCTGTTAAAAGCCTACCTCGTGAGAGTGAGGCTTTAGACTGAAAGAATTGGCATCTTCTTCTTCGTTTTGGTTTTTTTACGCACGGTGATTTGAGACTTCTAATGTGTCCTTCCAACCTACCCAGAGAGCTGTGGTTTGGTGTCCCGGGAGGAGGCAGCCGAGGGCGGGCAGGGCGACTCGGAGCGGCCGGCGCAGAAGCAGAGGAGCCGGCGGAGACCTCGGGTGCTCTTCTCCCAGGCGCAGGTCTTCGAGCTGGAGCGACGCTTCAAGCAGCAGCGCTACCTGTCCGCCCCCGAGCGGGAGCACCTGGCGACCACCCTCAAACTCACCTCGAACCAGGTGAAGATCTGGTTCCAGAACCGCCGCTACAAGTGCAAACGGCAGCGGCAGGACAAGTCTCTGGAGGCGGCGGGGCAGCAGCACCACCCCCCACCGCCTCGGCGCGTCGCCGTGCCGGTGCTCGTCCGAGATGGGAAGCCGTGTCTGGGCGGTGCGCAGAGCTACGCCGCCGCCGCTGCTCAGTACGGATCCAACCCGTACACTTATAACGGATACCCGGCCTACACGTACAACAGCCCCGCTTATAACTCCAACTACAGCTGCACGTACACCAGCATCCCTGCCCTCCCCCCGTCCAGCACCTCCAACGCCTTCATGAACATGAACTTGGGGAACGTGAGCGGCCTCGGCGGCTCCCCACAGGCCCAAACACATCAAGGGACAACGGTCGCATCCTGCCAGGGCTCCCTGCAGGGCATCCGGGCCTGGTAGCCTCCACCAGAACAGAACTGGGGTCTTTTTTTTTTTTTTTTAATGGAGCTCTTTCATTTTGGTCAACCCACAACTTTATTAGAAGTGTGTTAACTGGGTCGAAACGCCACACAGACAGTATTTCTTATATAACGGAAGTGAGTTTGGATTCACCTGACGGACGAGATGAAATTTCACTCACGTTTTCGGCTCCTTAAGGTGCATTAGAGCCGAAATGAGAGGTCGGGGACCACACAAAGGAACCCGAACAGTCCAAGTTTTTGGGTGAAATTTCATTTAGTGGGTCAAGAACGGTCGGTGCTCTAGTTTGGCACCGGTGGGACCGAAGCGCGGAGGGGGAAATTACGCACAAGCTCGACATTTCTCCTTATTTGAACTCAAAGAGATGATTCGGTTTTTTTTTATGTTTTGTTTTTAACATGGTATATTTTTAGGCTGTGGGGAGATTTGACTGCTTTAAAGTGTTTTGTTCAACAGAGAATTGTTTCAGTCTATTTCACATCTATTCAAATAAATAAGAGAAATGAGAAAAGGTGCGTTTGATTCTGTATCCGGGCAACAAAAGGGAAAAAGGAGGGTATCCTCTCTTCTGAGCTGTTGAAATAATAATAACGCAACACCGCCGCGGAAGAGAAACTATTTCCCATATGGAAATGAAAATAAATAACAATAATAATCCAATTATTGCCCTGCGTGCAGTGCTCAGAGGTGGATCAGATGCACGGAGCCGAACTCTGCTCGTAACTAGGTAGAGCTGCCGGAGGAGGCCCCGCGACGGGAACTTTGTCCCAGTGCCAGGCGACGTGAAAGGAGGAAGTTTCTCTCCATTTGAGGTCCTTTAAGGGACGCGATTAAGCACCTAAAATAGCCTCCGAAGAGCGAGCTGCAGCCGGGCCAGGGAGCGAGAATAATGGCCCTTATTGGATTGTCGGACAAAAGGTGTGTGGTAGGCAGAGCCGGGCACTCAGCAAAGACAAAAGCGCACAGGGGCCGTGAGATTGACGTCCTAATATTCCCATTTGAGGGACAGGCAGCGGGTTATTCTGCGCGGAGAAGGGGACACGGAGGGAAAATGTGGTCACTTTTGTTCCCCCTTCAGGAGGCTTTTTTTGTTCGCAGAAGAAAAGCTCTCCGAGGTCCCCAGCCGCGAGGCTTCAGGGGCAGCCGGGCTGGCGGTGATGGCAGCGGGGAGGCGTTTGTGTGAAAGAAGGGGGTATTATTGCTACAAGTTTCACCATTTGTCCCGATGTGGAAAATGGACGGGGGGAGATTTTGAAGGGGGAGCGCGGCGAGAAAGGCTATTATTTCACTTTAAGGGGTGTTATTTCAGCTCAGAGCCGTGTTGTTCTCACAGGTAACAGGCTAATGCTGGAGGGGGGGGACACGGCCGCAGTGGTGCTATAATAAACGCTATAGTTAGGAAATGTGACAAACATCAATAACGTTTCTGTAATTTCACAGGATCCGCAGAGCAGAGAGGAATAGGGATCATATAGGGATTTATGGATTCAGTGATTCTTTCTTTAATGCGCAAAAGGAGCTCAGAATGGGCACTTATGGATTCAATAAGCTAAATAATCCAAACCAAGTCAAATGGAGGGGTCAAAGTTTGGTTTGGTGCTGAAAGAATTAGTCATTCATCCGAAAAAGCAACATTTTGAGTCATTTACCAAACGAAAATGCACATTTTTTGTTTGTTTTCAGCTTCTCAAATGAAAGAATTCGCTGCTTTTCTGAGTTTGACATAAATTGTAAATTGGACTGTTGGTCAGACAAGAGCAGATTTGGATTCTAGGAAGTGTTTTATCACTATTTCATACATTTTCCCGACTAAATCATTACATGAAAACATAGTCAACAGAGGGGCGTAATTGGAAACTAGAGTTGAAATCATAATTTGTGTTATTAAAAAGATGTTTAGATGTAAAGAGGTTCTTTAGTTCAGGGCGCGCGGCCTAATTGGCCCCGTTAATGAGCCATTACGCACAAACGAGGGTTCAACTAATTACGCGCGGGGGTCCTCTTCAAAATCAAACTCTTTGTTTATTTCTCACGCGCGTGACAAATAAAAACTTAAGCCAA
Organism: Echiichthys vipera; assembly: GCF_963691815.1. Classification (NCBI taxonomy): domain Eukaryota; kingdom Metazoa; phylum Chordata; class Actinopteri; order Perciformes; family Trachinidae; genus Echiichthys; species Echiichthys vipera. The sequence goes on along the minus strand of NC_139827.1, from coordinate 4,358,807 downwards.
TTTATTCAACTCAACGATCCAAAAACAAAAACGATCACGGAAGTTAAAAAAAAAAAGTGCAAAGGAGGGAAAGCGACAATTGCTGTTTTTCTTTTTCCCCCTCTGCGCGTAATTGTTTCTCCTCCGGCCTCAGATCAGTTGTTTCCCAAACCCATTCTTGTATAATCACACACACACACACACACACACGCACGCACACACACACACACACACACGCACACAAACACACACACACTTCGGACCGAATATCGTCGCATTAATGCTCCACGTGTTGTAATATGTTAAGATTTGTCATTTAAATAAGTGATTATTTCCTGATTCCATAACTTTTACACACACTTTTCGCTCCTCTCGCTTAAAGGCACCCAAAGCTGATGCATTGTGACCCAGCGTGGGTCACTGTTATCGGCAGAGATCAGCGCGTCTCTCCGGCTCCTCTGTGTCGCTCTGGGGCTCAGATTGAGATCAGTCTGAGCTGTTAACCAGCTGATCTCCTGTTGGGGACACAACAGCGTTAGAGTGCACCAGAGCAGGGTAGAGCCGAGCCGAGCCGGGCCGGGCAGGCCGAGGCCTCCTCCGTACTAATGGGGATTAATTGAGAGGTAAACAGAGAGCTGATAAGCCGCGCGCCCTGAGGTGCTGCCCGGCTGCTGCAGGACGCAGAGGGACGGAGGCAAATAGAGACGAGACAGAGAGGCGTCTGCGGGTAAACACCGCAGCGTGCCGCCGGGACAGCCGGGGTCACAACAACAATAACAACAATAATAATGATAATAATACTACTAATAATCATCATCAACATAAATACATTAAACTATTATTTATTACTACTGTAGTTATTAATGAAAATAAGCAGAAATAACCTCAATTTTATTGGTTCTATAATAATATTAATAATAATAATCATAAATACATTAATCTATTATGTATTACTCAATACTTCAATAATAATAATAATAATAATAATAATAATAATGAAGACACTAAATTATCATTTGGTATTAGTGTAATTAGTATTAATAAAAAGAAGAAAAATCCTTATCACCTATTTGGTTCACTAATAATAATAATAATAATAATAATAATAATAACAAAACAGCAATAATTTAATAATAAATGCTTTATAATGACTGTAATTAATATTAATAAAAAAGAAAAATCCTTATCACTTAATAATAATAACAAAACAGCAATAATTTAACAATAAATGCTTTATAATGACTGTAATTAATATCAATAAAAACAGGAAAAATCCTCATCACTTTGTTCACTAATAATAAAAAGTAATCATGTAAATAACAAACCAACAACAATGATAATAATCATCATCATCATCATCATCATAATAAATACGTTAAACTATTATTTATAATTACTATAATTAATATTAATAAAAATAAGAAGAAATAATCCTCATCACTCTTTTGGTTCAATAATAATAATAATAATAAATATATATATAAATATATTTATTAGTGTAGTTAGTATTAATAAAAAGAAAAATCCTCATCACTTTGTTCACTAATAATAATAATAATAAAATATTAATAACAAACTAACAATAATTAAAAGTACTTCGTTTATTATAACTGTAATTATTATTATTATTAAAAAGAAGAAGAAATAATCCTCATCACTTTGTTGCCTCAATAATAATAATTATAATATAATAATAACCAAACAACAATAATTCAAATATAAATTATTTGTTATTAGTGTAACTTGTAATAATAAAAAGAAAAAATCCTTATAACTTTGTTAGCTCACTAATAATAATAAAAATAATAATAATAAAATAACAACAATAATCTATATTTTGTTTCTTTATGGTGAAGTGACAGGGACACTGTTGTTTAGTAGATTAAAAGTTCAACTTTAATAAATAAAATAATAAAAATAAATGTATTTACTCAACAACAAATCAGTGTCATCATTAAAAAAGTTACGCTCAAACAGTTAAAGTATCATTTTCAGACAGCGTCATCCAACCTTTACAGGTGTTCCTGTTATTTTGTCCACATCCTGAATATAATAATATATCTCTCATCTCTAAATCTAACATTTAATTTAAGCTTCCTGACCTTCTGACAATGATAACCAGCACTACCTGACACTGATACAACTATATTTATTATATATTATTAAACTAAGATTGATTTCTACCCCTGCTATCATCAAATATGGTAAAATAAATACAAATAAATACTCCATAAAGCAATAAAAGCCCCGCCGTCTAAATATTCTTAAAGCAGAGGTTCATGAGCTGCGTGAGCGAAATATCAAAAACATAATTATACTGGAACAACATGAAAATGGTTGAGCAGGCACTAAGTAAACAAGTACGATAGTCTTATTCTTATGTAAGAGTTATTTTTAAATAAGTGTATATGTGTGTGTTGTGTGTAGATATGCAGGGGCACGCACAGACTTTTGAAGGGCAGGGGCGCGTCCTCGCCACCGGAGAGGACACTTTAGCACACGTTTTGGCTCCTAGAGGACACTTTAACACACGTTTAGGCTCCTAGAGGACACTTTAACACACGTTTAGGCTCCTAGAGGACACTTTAACACACGTTTAGGCTCCTAGAGGACACTTTAACACACGTTAGGCTCCTAGAGGGCACTTTAACGCACGTTTAGGCTCCTAGAGGACACTTTGACACGATTAGGCTCGTAGAGGACACTTTAACATACGTTTACGCTCCTAGAGGACACTTTAACACACGTTTAGGCTCCTAGAGGACACTTTAACACACGTTTACGCTCCTAGAGGACACTTTAACACACGTTTAGGCTCCTAGAGGACACTTTAACACACTTTTAGGCTCCTAGAGGACACTTTAACATGCATTTATGCTCCTAAAGGACACTTTAACACACGTTTAGGCTTCTAGAGGACACTTTAACACACGTTAGGCTCCTAGAGGGCACTTTAACGCACGTTTTGGCTCCTAGAGGACACTTAAACACACGTTTATGGTCCTAGAGGACACTTTAACACACGTTAAGGCTCCTAGAGGGCACTTTAACGCACGTTTAGGCTCCTAGAGGACACTTTAACACACGTTTATGCCCTAGAGGACACTTTAGCACACGTTTATGCTCCTAGAGGACACTTTAACACACGTTAAGGCTCCTAGAGGGCACTTTAACACACGTTTACGCTCCTAGAGGACACTTTAGCACACGTTTATGCTCCTAGAGGACACTTTAACACACGTTTATGCTCTAGAGGACACTTTAGCACACGTTTATGCTCCTAGAGGACACTTTAACACACGTTTATGCTCCTAGAGGACACTTTAGCACACGTTTATGCTCCTAGAGGACACTTTAACACACGTTTATGCTCCTAGAGGACACTTTAGCACACGTTTATGCTCCTAGAGGACACTTTAACACACGTTTATGCTCTAGAGGACACTTTAACACACGTTTAGGCTCCTAGAGGAAACTTTAACATGCATTTATGCTCCTAGAGGACACTTTAACACACGTTTAGGCTTCTAGAGGACACTTTAACACACGTTTATGCTCCTAGAGGACACTTTAACACATGTTTAAGCTCCTAGAGGACTCTTTAACACACGTTTAGGCTCCTAGAGGACACTTTAACACACGTTTATGCTCCTAGAGGACACTTTAACACACGTTTAGGCTCCTAGAGGACACTTTAACACACGTTCAGGCTCCTAGAGGACACTTTAACACACGTTTTGGCTCCTAGAGGACACTTTAACACACGTTTATGCTCCTAGAGGACACTTTAACACGCTTTTAGACTCCTAGAGGACACTTTAACACACGTTTATGTTCCTAGAGGACACTTTAACACACGTTTAGAGTCCTAGAGGACACTTTAACACACGTTTAGACTCCTAGAGGACACTTAAACACACGTTTATGCTCCTAGAGGACACTTTTACACACGTTTAGGCTCCTAGAGGGCACTTTAACACACGTTTAGGCTCCTAGACAACACTTTTACACACGTTTAGGCTCCTAGAGGACACTTTAACACACGTTTACGCTCCTAGAGGACACTTTAGCACACGTTTTGGCTCCTAGAGGCCACTTTAACATACGTTTATGTTCCCAGAGGCCACTTTAACACACGTTTAGGCTCCTAGAGGGCACTTTAACACACGTTCAGGCTCCTTGAGGGCACTTTAACACGCTTTTTGGCTCCTAGAGAGCACAAAAAAATACAAAAATACTTATTATGCTGCAAAACAAGAAGCCGTATTTTAGCGGAGGTGGAGCTCATATTGTCAGAAATACACACGTTCGTCTGCGTAGAAAGCAGCAGAGCGTGGAAACGCCCCTGATGGAACTCAAACTTGTACTTAATTAAATGCACCACTGAAACTATTTGTGCTTCCACACTGAACTGTTACTTCTGCGACAACACCACTTGACACTAACGCCGCTCATTCTTACACTCACACTCACTCGCATCCTGCGTCAGTTTTTATTATTTGCTCCATCCGTGAGGTTGCAGATCTGTTTACACTCCGCCCAAACAGTCAACCGCAGCTGCTCTCTGACCGTCTGATCACTCATCGCCCCGTACACAGTGAACCGTGTGTGCACGAGGGTGTCATGTGTTTGATTTGTCTTCATTTTCAGATTGACTTCCTGCTGAAGGTTTTCCACAGAGGTTTGACTTTCATTTGAGGTCGACGGGGTGGGGGACGGGACTGTGAGTCCAAGATGCAACACCAGTCACACTGTTGTACACGGTTTAATCTGAACGCAGGCTCTTAATCTCTTAATCTGACCCCGACGAATGTGGTTTGTTTTGAGAGATCTGTGTTTTACGTCTCTGATCTGGGGACGTTTCCACCTGTTCATCATCTGTTCGGCGTATAAATCCTCACCTCCGTCGCTCATCAGCAGAACTCTTGGCTCCCAAACGTCGCACACGATGCTGACAGGCCCCCGATTGGGATTTTGCTCGGAAAATGGACACAAACAGTTCACAACTTTCCCTCGAAAGCAACAAAATAAACAGCACTTACAAATAAAAACCTGTAAATTCATTATTACTCATTAGAAGTTTTAATTTGGGTGAAAACGCTTCACCTGGTCATATTTTTGAACCAAAGATGATCTGTTACGGGCTTTAAAGCTCCTCTAGTTCCAGTAAATTTCATATTTGTTCGGAGCATAACTGTAATGATGCTAACGGTGCACGAATAGTTTAATACAAACACGATCATCTCCTCTGTTAGATTCAGTCTTTTTCTCCTACGTTTGAGTGCACGACTAAAGTAAACATGCATGGACTTGTACTGATAAAGCGCCTTTCTAGTCTTCTGACTACTCAAGGCGCTTCCACAGTGTTTGTCACATTCACACAGACATTCACACTGATGGCAGTGGACATCTACAGACCATCTAATGTAACCATGAACACCACGTTTACACACCCATGCGCAGCACGGGGAGCAATTCGGGGTTCAGTGTCTTGCCCAAGGACACTTCAACATGTGGACCGGGGGAGGTGGGGATCGAACCACTAATCTCTCGAATGGCGGACGACTCAATCTTCCACTGAGTCACAGTCGCCCCATGCACCATTGTTGGATATTTAGGGGATCATTTCCAAAAACCTAAACATCCTCGCAGTGCATCACATTAACTCACCACACCACCAACACCTGAGCGAAGTTACTTGAACCCCCAGAGACCCTAAAAACTGAGACACATATCTTATATTTTAGACAATAAAATGTTGTTTAAAGGTGAACAAAAACACAAAAACATGCTCAATGAGATCAGACGTTCTCAGCAGACACTCTTCAAACATTAACCTCGAAATAAAACGCCACCAGTTTACATTCAGTTCATGCATCAGTGATGTATACTGTCTTTACTCCAACCTGGGTACTGAGTCTTCACTTTAATATCACTCCGTGCTCGATTTAGTCTGATTTAAATAATAATAATCATAATGTGTGTTAATGTTTCTTGTCTTTTCGTATCACTGTCAGTTTGGAGAGTGTCTCCTGGCTCGCTCTCTCTCTTCTTCTGTCATTACGCCCACGTGTTGCTGCAGGAGGTGCCGTGTACGCTGCTGCCTCCGCTCACACGGCTCTCGTGATTGGTCATTAATGGAGCAACGCGCCTCCCATCGACAGACGACGGACTCTGGGCTGCAGAGACGAGCGCCGACAGGCCCGGGCAAGCTGCACTCACACAGACACTTGGAGCAGAGCGATCTCAACTTACAGCAGAGGCTCCACAACATGTACATGACGGTGTTATACTGCTGCTGCTGCTGCTGCTGCTAATGTAACCACTGACTGTACCTCTGCACTTCGACTGATTATACCACTGCCACAACTACTGGGGCAGAGATGAGGCGGTTTGCATTTTGTTGTCTAAACTTAACTGTCACCTTTAGTCGTCTAAACTTAACAGTCACCTTTAGCCGTCACCTTTAGTCATCTAAACTTTCTAGTTTCTTTCTAAACAGTCCCCTTTGTTTAAACTAAACCATACCAGTCACGTACCGTGCGCCATTTCACATCCTTAAATCAAACGTCGTATTGTGAAAGATATCATACGAACCCATTGATAAGAATACGTGGTTTGCAGATATTCATGAGCCAAGAGTGTCGTAACATAGCTGGTTAAAGACAGCGTGGAAAACTTTGCGTGATGAACACCATTAAAACGACTGTTAAGTGAGCGTTAAAGCTGACGGAATACAGCATACAGCTCGGACCGAGGAACACGCAGAGTCTTACGAGCTGAAACCTGAAAGTGTCACGCTGCGGTGATGTCTGTCCTGTCTTTGGGTTCTTAGTCTTGTGCATTTCCTGTTTTATTTTGAAAGATAACTCTCCTCTCGTTCCAGGTCACTCGCCGGTCTGACGTCGTTCCCTGATATCCGATTGTGTCCACCTGTGGCTCCCCTCCCCCCTCATGTGTATGAAGTCCGTGTCTTCCCCCTTGTCCCGTGCCAGATTACTTCGTACCTTGTGTCGAATGTATCCAGCGTTTTGTTTCCACAGTGTTGTTCATGCCTCCGAGTTTATCGTTTCCATGTTCTGCTGATAGCATTTCTTGTTTTGTCAAAGTAAGTGTAGCGTTTTTGATTTCTCGTGTTTTCCATTGTTTTTTCCTCCTAGTTGGAGCGTCCTTGTTTATTCAATTCAAAAAACTTTATTTGTCCCCGGGGGGCAATTCAGGGCACACAGAGCAGCAAATAACGACAGTGCAACTATACAAAAACATTTTAACCTAACACAAGAATAAAGTGTAAAAGAAGAGTTAGTGTCAGGATGTTAGTGTGTTAGTACAGGTTAGATACGGAGACCATCGTCGGCGTGAGATGTAGAAAGACATGCGTGTATCAGATGTAAGCAGACATGTGAACGGGTGTTTATGATGTAAACAATGTAAACATGCAGTAGACTGTTGAAACAGGTATGAACAGAACTGTAGTGCAGAAAAGATATAAGTGGACAGTGATCGGATTCAGATGAGATGAGTTTAATAAACTATTTTGTTCTGTGCCACGTTTCTCTTCGTCAAGTTAATAAATTCAGTTTGGATCCGCGAACCTCCGCATCCGAGTCCTCATTCCCGCCTGGACCTGACAAAAAGGGCCGTTTTTCATCCATCCATAGGTTTGTTTCCCGCTGTGTAATGAGAATTACCGCCTAACAGGACGACTACACGGCTCTTTCCTACGTCTTGTACAAGAACACTTGACTACACAAACAGAGCGTCAAATCTAAAATATGATCGCCACTAAATACCCGTTGGAGGTATAATCCGTGTACCTGTGTGAACTCCACCGCGCTGATCCATTTGGATTGCGACCAGTGGGAATTTGGCTCTTAAATGAGATATCCACCAATTGAAAATTTGACACCTTCAAGCTTTAGTGTGAAGTGCTCTTCGGCGACTGCACAGTGTCTTCTTTAGTCAGCTCGAACGTAGTGCTCACTGACGTCAGCGTAACAGATTTTGCAACGGACTTGGGTGTTTGGAAATGTCTTTTTAACTGGTTTCCCGTGTCCTGGGATGGGAGACGGGGAGGAGGGGAGGGAGCCGAGAGAACGGCCTCGGCTCGTCCATCAAGCGGAGATATCTAAATATTTATCCTGCGGCCCACATTTATCCGTCCACTGGTGCGGCTTTCTGGGTCCAAAACGTTGTGTTTCTGGGAAGATACACGGGTATAGGGTGTTTATCCGATGCTACACGCGGAGATTTATCCCAAACTGTCAGGCTTTACAATAACACACATAAATCGCAGTGTGTGTGTTTCACTAAAAAAATCATTAGAATCAGTCATTCGAGGTCTGCGCCAGCTGGGAAAGTCTGGGCAGGGGAAGTGAATGAGTAACGCTTTTTTGCTTACATCAGCAGCTGATAGCCAGGTGCTCTTGAGCAAGGCACTTACAACCAAGCTGATGAACCGGAGATCATGGTTCTACGAGTGTGAATCGGATGCATGTCAGCTAATCTCACCTGAAAAGGTTAAATGGATTAAAAACAGGTACACTTCTGGTGTCCCCCGCACTAACGCATGCTCCTTATGGGCGGAGATTGGTCTATTTTAAGAGGAAGTTGTTGGGCAATCAGCAGGGTGTGGTACAAAAATCCAACTCAAGGCGGTCACGTGGGTGGCGAACAATAAAAAGCCTTTAGTAAACATGAGCTTATACAAACACGAAGACACTCTTGAAGGAGGCCGTGCATTCTCACTCCGCGTTGGTGTGTTTTAGCTCATACTGCTGATGAATGGGCGCGTAGCATTCAGGTTACCCCCAGGAATTTCGATGCCACTCCCTATCCTTGGATATATATTTCTGCCTCTTTACAGCTGGACGTTTGTTTTGTTTAACGTCAGGGCTCGCTAGTCACAGGTTGCCATTAGTCGCCTCTTTGGGGAAATTGAAAAAAACGCTGCATGTGCATTGGTGCCATTTGCTTCTTATTGATTCAGAAACATGAACTTGCATATCCTGTGGGCTTAATTAAACGTAGTGGTATCAGATTAACGTACTCTCATGAACGGGTTCGTAGGATATTGTGCGAAAGGTTCTGCACAAATATTCGTATGATATCGCATGAAACGGTGAACGGCAGTGGACTGCAATTAGAGTGCTTTTGGTGTCGGTTAGGTTTAGGCACCAAAACTACCGTTACGTGACTGGTTCTATCCTACCAAAGGTGACGGTTAGGGTAAGCGTGACAACAACTTGATAAGGATTGGAAAAAAGGTTGTTGTTTGGCTTAGTGCGACTGGGACATGAACATCAACGGGAAACGAACCTTGCTCGGTGAGAGTCCTGTGTTTTGGGACCCACCCACCCACCCCCCCAACCTGCCTAAAATCACCCTAGGCTCTTTTTAGGCAAATACACTCATCAGATAAGCCATCAAGACAATTTTTTTTCATGTCACAACTATTAACAGAGATATCCCAGAGAGTCGCTAACAGCCGGACGTAGCTAACACTGATTAGCTCGAGGCAGTACGGTGAAGGCACTAAACGTCTTTTTTAACCACTAATTCTGCTCAAAATAACAGCAAACCTCTGCAGCAGCATGAGAAGAGTCCCTACACATAAAACAAAGCACCAATGGGCTCCTTCCTTTTGGATTGACTTTGGTAATCCACTTGAATGGACTTTACTATGAGAGGAGCTGGTGCCTGGGCCAGTAGGTAAGTCTTTAAAACGCTCTTTTAATAAACTCCGGGTTCACTAACTACGTTGTTGGTGCTTTGTTTTATGTGTAGGGACTCTTCTCATGCTACTGCAGAGGTTTACTGTTATTTTGAGCAGAATTAGTGGTTAAATAAAGACGTTTTAGTGCCTTCACCGTGCTGCCCCGAGCTAATCAGTGTTAGCCACATCCGGCTGTTAGCGACTGTCCAGGATTTCTCCGTTAATAGTTGTTACACGGCAAAATAATGTCTCCTCGATGGATTATTTGATTGTGTTGTGTCAAAAAAGACCATGGGATGATTTTACGCTGGAATTTCACTTTAAGCTGTGATTCACTGTATTTTGCTACGTCTCCTTCTTTCAATACGTCGAACACACAAAGTAAAATCAAGGAAAATGCAGAAAACACTAAGAATAATGTAGGAAAATGCGGAACAGCCGGATCAGAGCGGTGCATTGACTCACATACTTATCAATAACAGCTTATTAGGCAGCACTGGAGGCATCGGAACAACTCTAACCAATAGAGACAACTGCAAAGAAAATGACGTTGTCTGACCGTGGAGTTAAAAGTGCGACTAACCCGTCAACATCACAAACGAATGTGCAGATTGATTAAAGCGAAAAAGAACAAAAAAAAAGGGACATACGTAAAATTCTGGATCTTTTTTACGTCACATTTTCATTATTAGGCTGAAGTATAACAGAGTATATTAATCACTCAGAATATAACGTGATCAAAAATGGCAACGATGTTTACTATTGGTGGCTATCGGTGGTGTAGTGGTCAGCACTGTCGCCTCACAGCAAGAAGGTTCGCATACAGGCCTGGGGCCCTTCTGTGTGGAGTTTGCATGTTCTCCCCGTGTCTGCGTGGGTTTTCTCCGGGTTCTCCGGTTTCCTCCCACAGTCCAAAGACGTGCAGGTGTTCGGTTCATTGATGACTCTAAATCACCCGTAGGTGTGAATGGTTGTCTGTCTCTGTTCGTCTCTATGTGTCCTGTGATAGACTGGCGTCCTGTCCAGGGTGTACCCCGCCTCACGCCCGATGTCAGCTGGGATCGGCTCCAGCGTGAACCCGACCCCAGGATAATCGGTTAAAGATGAATGAATGAATGAATGAATGAATGAATGAATGTCTTATAAAAATTAGGCCCCTAACTGGTGGAGGAATCGACCAACGGACCACAGGTCGACAGTTGCATCGTGCTAATGAGGCCAAAAATCAATAATAACGGAGAAGGAACATCTATCAGGGGAAACAAAGGTTTGCGTAAACAGCCAGAGAAAGATCAAATGTATATTCACTTGTAATAAAAGATGGAAAAAAGTGTGTATATGAGTTTTGAGTGGATATTGCCACCGCAGGAGGAAAACACATTCATCATCCTCGGTGGGTTTCAGGGTGCGTTCCTCTGGAGTGGCCCGCCTGTAAAACACCGCGCATCATAAAGCGGCGAGCATGTGGGCGAGCTTGTGCCACGCTGCTCATCTGAATTATGATTAATGCTGTTTACACTGATCCTTACAGTTACATGAAGTGCGGTATGGTCTGTATTTGTGTGACCTGCAGGCGGAGCGTCAACGATGGCGAGATAAGACACTCATCCCACATTTGAACACCAAAGACGAACCATTTATCAAACAGAGAGGACGGCAGGGACGCGGCGTCGGCCCAAATCTCTTCTTCTGTCTTTTTCTAGATACATGTACACACACACACACACACACACACGTTCAAAAAGGCTGCAAATGTGCATGTGTGGAACCGTTCCAGTGCAGGTCCTTGTTCTTGTTGTGGTGTTTCTTATTTTGTATTGTTTTGCTACCGCCATGGTGGCTTTGCAAGGTCTCTACCTTCACACACAGATCATCTGCCTCCCACCGCTGCTGAAAGCTCCTGTTCTCCATCTTTCTTTGGGCCGTTTTTGTGGTGTTTTGCGTCTGTTTTTAGTATTTTTGTCACCTTTTTGTGGTGTTTTGCGTCTGTTTTTAGTATTTTTGTCACCTTTTTCTGGTGTTTTGCGTCTGTTTTTAGTTATTTCATCACCTTTTTTGTGGCGTTTTTCATGTTTCTTTACTAAAAAAAAAAAAAGAAAGACTGCAAATGTGCATGTTTTCCTTCTCTGCAGATGTGTAACATTGAACCTTTCCAGTGCAGGTCCTTGTTCTTGTCGTGGTGTTTCTTCTGTTTGATTCTTTGGTTACAGCCACGGTGACAAACAGCTCTTTACCTTCAGACACAGATCATCTGCCTCCCACCGCTGCTGAAAGCTCCTGTCCTCCATCTTTCTTTGGGTCGTTTTTGAGGAGGGGTGGATTCAGTGTGTCTGCAGAGACTGGTAGCATGGATGCTCATGTTTGTTAACAGAAAAGTAGACGTGTACGTGCTTTATACTCACGGGCCAGCTCTCAGAGAACCTTGATATGATCTTGCGGGCCAAATATAATTACAACGCGGGCCAGATTTGGCCCACGGGCCTGAGTTTGACACCCCTGTGTTAGAGGGATGTGCAAAGGGTGAGTTGGGTTTCCGTCACCTCATTTGTCTTTGTACTTCATCCGCGCGCACACGTCTGATGTTGACCTTGGCTCTGACCAGACCTGCTGCCATGCGCCCTCCAGACGAGGGCCTGACCTCACTTGCCAAAAAAACCCTTCCTGCCCGACTTAATGGATCGCCTTACGTTTCAGAGCACCGACGCTGAAAGGGAACAACGGTAGGGAGGAAAGGGGGGTGTAAAGGTAGACGAGAGACGAGATGAAAGACAACATTTTAGCTTGTAGGCCGCGGGGAACGACAACAAACACGGGGCCCCGAGTGAAACAGGATCCGCAGCAGCAGAGGGGAAGGTGCTGCTCTCTGTCAGCCTGCCTGCGTCTCACCGCGGAGTCCTGCTTGTCAGCTTTCAGCCAGGAAGCACCAGGAGCCTAATCTCTACAGAGAGCTGAAACAGTCAGATTATCTATGGAAGGTCTGAGAGGACGCAAAAGAATTATTTTTCAATCTCAAAAAAAGCTTTTGTTGTGTCACCACAGAGCAAGAATTCTGCAAAAGTCATATTTCTGATTATAGTTACTGTTCGTGAATTAACCAGGGCCCGACCGATGCAGGATTTTTAAGACAGATACGGATTTTAAAGGGGGGAGAAAAAGAAAATTGTGACGAAAAGAGAGCTGAGGAAGGCAAAGCTCTCGATCTACCGGTCAATCTCTGTTCCTACCCTCACCTGTGGTCATGAAAGCTGGGTCACGACCGAAAGAACAAGGTCGCGGGTACATGCGGCCGAAATGTGTTTCCTCAGGAGGGGGTCTGGAGTCTCCCTTAGAGAGAGGGGGAGAAGTTCGGCATCCGTGAGGAACTCGGAGTAGAGCCGCTGCTCCTTAGCGTTGAAAGGAGCCAGTTGAGGTGGTTCAGGATCATCTAGTAAGGATGAACCCTGGGCGCCTCCCTAGGGAGGTGTTCCAGGCACGTCCAGCTGGGAGGAGGCCTCGGGGAAGACCCAGGACCAGGTGGAGAGATTAGATCTCCACACTGGCCTGGGAACGCCTCAGGATCCCCCAGTTAGAGCTGGTTAATGTGGCCCGGGAAAGGGAAGTTTGGGGTCCCCTGCTAAAGCTGCTGCCCCCACGACCCGACCCCGGATAAGAGGCTGAAGATGAGATGATATAAAGAATAATCAGATTACAGATATGGCGGCCGATTAAGTGATTTTTGAACTCTTCACTGTGGATTTTGCACCGATATGACTCTGCAGAAGTCCTCAGAGGGCTGCTCACAAAAAATAATTACTGCTGGATATTTAACATTATTATACGTAGATATGTTGTTACATTGTCAACAAATTCTGTAACTGAACACAAAAGAAAATAAAGATGTTTAGCATCAGTCAAATGTGTATGTCAAATAAAGAACACAAAAAATAAAAACTATGACACTATTTCTAGTCTTTTCTGTAAAAGGTTTAACACAATCGCACAAATCGAGATCATGAAAATAAGAAGTTCACATACTTTGTGATTACTAAATAAATAATGTGAGAAGTTTCTTATGTTACCTGGTCGGGTAAGTGCCATCGAGTTCGAAATCTCATTTTTTCATAAATCATTATTGCTACAGGGTCCAAACTAATGATTATTCTAATTATTAACATATTAATTATATTTCATTTGTGTTTACTTAACACGTTTAATGGTGGATCGCACACCAGCCTTAAAGGTGCATACCACCACCTACTGCATCGGAGCGTGTGCACAGACAATAATCTATAATTCAATTGTCCGAATAACACACAATATCAGTTTCCCATTATAAGCCGATCATTCATCCCGCAGCTGTATTTCATCCATTTCTTGGGCGGTAGTAGCTCGAACTGGAGGGTTGCTGGTTCGAGTCCCTTTGTGGACCATGAATGGAGCGTGGACTGGTGGATGGAGAGGTGACAGTTCATCTCCTGGGCACTGCCGAGGTGCTGTTGAGGAAGGCACCAAACCTCCAACTGCTCGGGGCGCCGGTCACTGGCAGCCCCCTCGCTCTAACATCTCTCCATTAATTGCATGTATATAGGTCCTGTCTGTGCATGTGTGTGTAAAATGAAAAATAATAGAGTGAAAATTGAATTTCCCCATTCACAGGACTAATAAAGGAATTCTTCTTCTTATAAAATGATACAAAAAACATCCAAGGTGAAGTGTCAGAGTGGCCTGTTTTTCCCCGTAGAGTTCCCAAAATGATCTGAAACCAGGGAATCCTCCCGTTTGAGAAACAGGAAGCAGCACCTCTGCTTGATAAAAGCCTCAAACTCATCATTTATCACAGAACCGCGGTGCCAATAATAATCAGAACCTGCTCTGTCGTCACCTTTGGGCTTCTGTGGTTTCAACACGTCTCCTGCCTTCAGCGGAGGTTGATATTGTCTGAGGCGTCTGCTGCTGTAAATCATTACGGTGACGGTTTTATCTTATCTTTGTGGACTTGGGCATCGTTCCTGCTGGTTATCATAACAGTGCTGAGCTCTGTGCATACCAACCAGCAGTGTTAGAGGTCAGCGGGGGTCGTTCCTCAGTGCAGCTCCTCCTGCTGGTTGGTTGTGACACCTGCATCAAAGCTGCTCTGGACTGCAGACTGTCGACTCAGCGTCTGTGGGAGCGTGTGATACTGTGGTATATTATAATTAGGGATGTGTGTCACACTTCATCAGGCTTTGATACGGACTAACGCTCATCCAAAGCACCCGGTGTGGTGGTGGTGAAGGAGAAGGAGAGGAAGGAGAAAAAAAAAGAGGGAGAAGACGACAAAGAAGGGGAAGACAGAAGAAGAACAAGAAGAACAAAGAGAAGAAGACGAAGTAGAAGACAAAGAAGAGGGAGAAGAAAAAGAGGGAGGAGAAGACGACAGGGAAGAAGACGAAGAAGGAGAAGAAGACGAAGCAGAAGACGAAGAAAGAGGGAGAAGATGGAGAAGGAGGGAGAAGACGAAGGAGAAGAAAGAGGGAGAAGAAAAAGAGGGAGAAGGAGAAGACGACAGGGAAGAAGACGAAGGAGAAGAAGACGAAGCAGAAGACGAAGAAAGAGGGAGAAGACGAAGGAGAAGAAAGAGGGAGAAGAAAAAGAGGGAGAAGGAGAAGACGACAGAGAAGAAGACAAAGGAGAAGAAGAAGCCGAAGGGGAAGAAAAAGAGGGAGAAGAAGAAGAAGAGAGAAGAAGAAAAAGAGGGAGAAGAAGAAAGAGGGAGAAGACAAAGGAGAAGAAGAAGAGGGGGGAGAAGACAGAAGAAGGATAAGACAAAGAAGGAGAAGAAGAACTGTATCAATCCTGCAAGAGGAAATTCAATTTCAGAGAAAGAAAGACGAGCACACAGGTGTGAGTTCTCTCAGCGCTTGGAGAGCCAGCACCAAGAGAAGACCCTGCTTCTGCGAGGAGCTGCCTTAGCGAGTTTTATTTACAATTCACAAAAATACAGGTGTCGCTCTCCGACAGCGTTCAAGCGTTTCACATTAGTGTCGTCCGCCGACAGAGCCACGGGTTCCTCTCCCGTCTCCGTCCTCTATTGCTCTCAGTCTTTGGTTCCCCCGGTCTTTGCGTGAGCAACAACCCCACGATCCTTTTTTAAATACTCTTTTATCCGTTCCAGCTTTTCCTTTGTTGATACTTTCCAGGGAAGGGAGTTCGTAGGCATTTCTACAAGAACCTCCATTTTTTACAGCGTAGTCTCGACAGAACTTGTACGTTTCATACAGGTTTGCTTCAAAACTTATAGAATTTGAGTTTATCTATATTTGTCCATATTTATATATGTATATATATATATATTTTGTACATTTGCATCCTCTCTTATGGCTTCAAAACATAATATTACATTTCTACGTGAGGATCTCTCTGTAGCAGTTGTGCGTTAGGTGAATGGCGGCTAACTGAAGGCATGTATACGGGTAACGTTGCTTTATTCTGTGTTTTAATGTCAAAGTTACTCTTCTTTTTTTTTATCCCGACAGAGACAAAGAGGCTGTTAAGTGCTAGTATGATGTGCGTTCAGAAAAAATACAAATCAAACAAAAAGGGGATCATCCGAGGTGAATGCTCGTCTGTAATCCTGGTTCCAGAACGTAAGCGTTGAAACAAAGCACGCTCCGTATGATGGATATCTTGACCGGCTCCGCCCCGAGACGATCCTTCACACGGGCGTGGGTTTGAAAGCGCCCGGTGCAAAGATCCCGGAGCGGCGACATGAAACCGTTAATGCGATAACCTGTTTCGTGTTGTCCTTCAGAGAAATTTGACCGTTGTGGCGCTGACCAGAAGAGAAACTCAATGGTTTTGACCCACCTTTACTCTACTGTTACTGCGACAAGGTGGATCGCTCGGTTATTAGGCTGCGTTGAGAAATCTGGTCAGTCGCCCGAGCTGATCCAGTCCACTTCCACTCATCCAGTCACTGACACACACACACACACACACGCATACACACTCTCAAAGTGTTGAATACTTGAGTACTTTTACCTCCAATAAATTACAGCGGTGTGTCGTCCACATGACTGAGGAATTAGCCTAATTTCATTTCAGAATAATGCATCTTCCTCCCAGTGGTTAGTGCGTTACTTTAACACAAGCAAGTACTAAAACTACTTTGCTGACTCTGTAACCTCCAGTTGTTCCTCCAGTTGTTCACAGTTGAGCTGTGCGCCCTCCTGTGGTCTATTGTTACTGCGACAAGGTGGATCGCTCAGTTATTAGGCTGCATTGAGAAATCTGGTCAGTCGCCCGAGCTGATCCACTCCACTTCCACTCATCCAGTCACTGTAACACACACAAACACGCACACGCACACACACTTTACAATGTAAATTACAGACGATGTGTCGCCCACATGACTGAGGAATATGCGTGATTTCATGAATTCCTTGTTTCATTTCAAAATAATGCGTCTTCCTCCCTGTAGTTAGTGCGTTACTTTAACACCAGCAACTACTTTGCTGACTGTAACCTCCAGTTGTTTCTCCGGTTGTTCACAGTTGAGCTGTGCGCCCTCCTGTGGTCGGAAAGGTCATAATGCTTTCCAGAGGTGCAACATCTGCAGTTCGGAGAGGTGGTGTTGACTCAGTTTATGATGCAGTTGTTAAGTACTTGGATCAAGATGATTTTTGTGTTTGTTTTGGCTCTTTACTCAAACACGCTGGATTGTGACTATGAAGTTAAAACGCAGACGTTCCCCATCAGCGTAGGATTTCTAGCCCTTTTTTTATCCTTTCAGGGGGTCCTGATCCTTTCATGCTACAATTTCTACATAGTTCGTTGGAAGTGGATGTAAACACAAATTAAAGTCGCTTTAACCTCGGTTATAGTTTTGTTTTAGTGCAGCGTACTTGAGTTCAGAGCCCAAACAAAACCGTCCAAACCTTAACAAACTGCCCCGTAGGTGGGCTGAGGGGGAGCTGCGTTGACTGTGCGCTACCCTCCGTGATTCAGACGCTTTTTGAAAGCCACTACAGGGAGTTTTTTAAGTTTAACTCTATTTCAAGGTGCTTTTCTAACTGATGAGTCAACCCCACATCTCACTATGAAGTATTCAAGACCATTTTTAACAGTTGTACGTGTCCTTCGCCTGCTCTGAACTCAGGTCAGACTGTGTCGAATAGATCTCAGTAAACAAAACTTTTTGCTCAAAGCATCTAAAATTCTAGAGCCGTTTGAACCTTCGGGTGTTTAGGGATCAATACTGATAACCGTGATGAGTACGTTTGTGTTGCCGACGCAGCCCTACTGCCCGGCGTCGCGATCCCCGCGCAGCCGTCTCTCGTGTTGCCGCTTGGTGATGATGTATTTGAAGAACTCGTAGACGGACCAGCTGATGGCTGTCGAGGGCATCTGGTAGATGATCCGGGCTTGGACGCCTTTGAAGAAGGCCGGCACGCCGCCCATCCTGTACACCGTCCGAAAAGCGTTGCCGAGACCAGAGATGTGTCGGCTGCCGGAGGCGGTGGCCGCTCCCACCGCACCGGCAGCCGTCGCAGTCTCTGCCTGGATCACGTGTATGGCCTGAGCCTCCTGGGTGTTGAGCAGGGTCTTGCAGACGTCGAGGGGCGTGGTGACTGCGGCGGCCAGGGCTCCGGCCAGCGCGCCGGACACAACGTGGGAGGAAGGGTTGTACTGTCTGTGGGGGTTGAGGAGCTCCTGGAGGTACTCGTAGGTCATGAAGTGGAGCGCCTGGAAGGGCACGTTCATGGTCAGCTGGGTGGTGTAACTGCGGTAGAAAGCGGCCGGGCCGTCGTGCCTTAACAAAGACCCGACGCAGTCGAGCACGCCACGATACGGAGAGTTGAACATCTGCATTCGCTGTTTCACAACTAAAAGGGGGGAAAAGAGGGGCAGGACAGGACATTAAGTTGAGATTTTACACGATTACACAAACAAAAGGGGAAATGAAAAGAGGAACTGGGAGGAAGGCAGGAACACGAGCAAGGGAAGAAGGAAGACGTATATTTCTTCACACACTTGATGGAAATTATGGGGAGAGATGTGGGATTTAAGTTTCCCCAATAAAAACAATCAGGACTACTACTTAAACAGAGGAATATCAGCATGCCACCTTATTAATTACATTCAATAAGACAAATATGACTCTTTAAGTTAACATAATGTACTTTTGGTCTCAGCCATCCATCCATACATCAATCCCAGAGTTACAAAAGCTGGTTTTATCAGCTGTTTACAAAGTTGTGGAATTATAAAATTCATAGAAACATGACCTTTACCATGACATAAGATAGCTGTGGCCAAGAACATGTCATGTTCAATGATATTAATTACTAACAATCAGGGATCAAACAGCTTCTTAAGAGTAACATTCAAGCACTTTTAAGTAGAGATGAATGAATACATATTTCAAAGTAATTATGTCACTGATTTGTTGCAGTAACCAGGGTTCGTGCACCTTTTCCAAGGTCATATTCGAGCACTTTACGAGCGCTTTCAGGGTCCATGTTCAAGTTTTTCCAGCACCATAAAGCTGTGGTAAAATAACATTTGTATGAACACATATACGCACACTATAAATTGCGTTTCATAACACCAGAAGGAAAGAAATTACATCACATTTTCTTCTGTGGCTGTTTGTTGTGAAAGCAATGCTAATACACTTCATCCAAATTTCAAGCACTTTTCAAACCTTGGAGGTTTCAAGCACTTTCAAGGATTTCAAGGATTTCGAGCGCCTGAATGAACCCTGAGTAACGTTTGGGTTTAGAGCTCCCCAATAATACAGCTGGGTCTGTGGCTCCACCAAGTGACCTGATGGTGGAATAACACCATGAGAGGGATTTTCTCGAAGGGCCTTTGAAGGAGGTTGAGAACTTCTATAAATAGAGTAAGTGTGTGTGTGCGTGTGGGTCGAGTGAGCTGAGGAAGAAGGGGAGGTTTTACCTTCGGCTGGATTCATGATGGCGTCGTGCAGCACCGTGGCCATGCAGCCCGCCACCCCTGCGGAACCGAGAGAGCAGTGAAGAGGAAGTTAAAGCCTCATCCACGACACCCTCCTCCATCATCACCAAACTGACATTTATATCTTAAACAAGAGCCTTTAAGGAAGTTGTTAAATGGTATTTTAGAAAAAGTAACACTGAAATTTGCGGCGGGCAGTTTACCATTAGCAAAGTGGCTGTTGGCGCCGGGGTGAATGGCGTCGCTGAGCGAGAACTTGATCTTCTCGTAGCAGGCGAAGTAGAGAGCGTGGGCAGGCCCCGCCCCCACAGCCAGCACATTCACGCCTCTGATTGGTCGCCACACACCCTCCGTCCGCACAATCTGTCGCAGGGCGTCCATCACGTTCCTGTAGCGCGCTCCTGGCTCGGGGTGCAGGCTTTGCATGCGCGTCTGGAGAGGAAAAATCAAAGACACATACTTATATTTGGTACTAATCCAAGTTATTGTCATAGATGCAAGGTTCTAAGGCAAAAGTCCTCACTTTGCAGAACAAGATCAGTCTTTTTAGATTGGTGTCTGATGATATAGCAAGGAAATGAATAAGTTCAATATTATTATGGCTCTGATGTTGCTTTTCTCAGTGCTCAAGGCGCTTTACAGAGGCCAGGGTCCATTCATTCACACAGACGTACATGGTGGTGGTAAACTACGTAGTAGTCACAGCTGCCCTGGGGAACGACGGAAGCGTGGCAGCCAATCAGCGCCTATGGCCCCTCAGACCACCTCCTCAAACATACAGCAGTCACACACATTCACAAGAGGCAAGGTGGGTCAAGTGTCTTGCCCAAGGACACAACAAGTAGGGCAGGGATCGAGCCCCCGACCCTTCGGACATTGGCCGACTTGCTCTACCAACTGAGCCACAGTCGCCCCAAGTTCATGATGTCAACTGTCCAGGAAATACTTGAACATCCAGATGATGTAAGAGCAACAGAAACCACATCAACGTCAGCCCGTGTTCATGTAAGTGTTTGATTGTGTGAGCCTCGACTTCAAACTTAGAGGGAAACGAGTGCAGTCAAAGACGCCAACCACAAACCACGAACGAGGACTGAGAGTGGAGCACGCGGCCAGGAAGTTGTGCTAAAACGAAACACTCTGATCAGATAAACAGTGCTGTTTGCAAATGTCATCAGTGAGTCTGTGCCTGCAGGGATAGAAAGGGCTCAAACACCAGACAATGAACCAAATTCCAAAGCTCCAGGCCAAGATGGTGCAATCGTCAAACTTTTCACTACATGCAATAAGTGAATTCCCCCTGCCTGCACCCTCCCCTCCTCTGGGAGAATTATTTACTGCACAGGAGGGGGGGGGGGGGGCATGGCTGACTCCTGGGGGCTTACATGAATATTCCTGCTCCCTGCTTCTGGGAAATGATAACTCGTACAAAATGTGCTCAGTCATCCATAATATGAGCAGTCTGTCTGGTGTTTTTGGAGCGCCAAGCAGCAATATTGCTCATCCCAAGACTGACAGAGAGCCAGACTGAAGTGTCAGTGTACAAAAGTAATACAAAGTGCTTTGTGTTCATGTCACACTTTGGCTCAAACCCCCTTCATCCCAACAGAGTGGCTAAATGAACCCATTATTGTTGCTCTGAATATTAGAGGGAAATAAATAAAGCCAAAAGATCAAATTAGGTTGTGCATGAGAAAGTCAACGGTCTTTGGACATTGAAATATGGCAAGAGTATGAAATTAGAGGAACGAGCAGATAAAAGATGCAGGCGGTCCTGCTGTGCAACGGGGAAGTAAGATTGTGAAAAGCGAGAAATCTTTGGATAGAGGAAGTTGTTCACAAAACATTACTGTAATGAAAAAACACACTGGCTTCCTTAAGATGTAAGATCTTGGCACTCCCTCCTTCGACTGGGACTTTACGGCTGAAACAGGCAGCTACCGTCTGCAACAACGACAATAAACTCGTAGGTTTTTATTGGACAGATTTCACAACCTGAGATCCTGTCAGGACGCGTCTTTAGCTTGAATTTTAGGGTTGATATTAAACCGCACTCTTTTGTAAGTGATTTGTGTTTTGCAAGCTGTCTGACCTCACAAGCCACAAACGCGGCTTACATATATAACGACGCATTTTGACGAGTCATAATCACCATGTGACCATTTAAAATGACAATATCTGATGATATTACAGACTGAACAAACTGATCAGGAGGGCCGGCGATGCCGTAGGGAGGACCTGGACACCCGCGGAGAGGAGCTGGACACCCTGACGACCGTGGCAGAGAGGAAGGTGCTGCCCAGGCTCCGGTCTATCTTGGAGTTGGACTCCCACCCTCTCTACGACCCTCTGGCCCAGCAGAGGAGCACCTTCAGCAGAAGACTCCTCGCACCCAGATGCACCACAGAAAAACATTCCTGCCTGTGGTCATTAAATTACTACGGTCTACGGAAAGATTTGTAAACAAAGCGACGCATCGCCATGACGTCATCAATGGGTGTGACGTGTGACGGCGTGATGACGTATAGGCAGCAATTCGCGCGAGGCCCAGGTAGTGTGAGTACAAACGGGCCTGGCCAGCGGTGGGAGAGGACAAGTACCCCAAAGCCCGGGGCACGGTACAGAGGGACAGTGTGAGTGCGCCCTTAAAGATCAAACATCTGTTATGTGATGTAACAGTTCTCTCCACAAAAAGTTCAGTTATGTCGTAAAACACCAAACAACTACTCTTAGTGCAGGCACATTACAATTAACAGGATGAATAATTAAGCTGTGGCCACTGTACTGTTGCAACACATTTTCCTGTAAAATGGATTGGTATGGTTGTGCAATTATAAAACTATGTATGATGATTATGTATAAAACTATGTACACTACCACACTTCCTTCTGCCAAGCCAGGGTGTGTATGTCCAAGAGCGCATTGATCTATATACGGTCGACCGTTGATCCAGTGACCGACGACCCATCTGTGTTAATCTTTTACCGCTTTATCTCTCTCTGCACGACCTTATCGGACAGGTTTCACCACAAGAAGTCATCAGTGGTGTATTCACGATCGTAAAAAGGCAGACTGAAAATGCAAATGAGTTTGAAATACATGATCTATTAATACATTTTTATATAGGTTAGAGGACCTTTGCTCAGTTGTTTGGTATGTTGCACTTGTGATTAACATCTTCTTCCATTGATTGAAACATATTTAAAGCTAAATACTTGGTAGGTCGGCCTTTGCCCTGGTTAATTGAAGCGATGTTACCTTTAGTTAGATAGTTAAGACAAACCTGTAAATATAAAAAACAAAACAAAAAAAATGACAATAAGTGCAAATGTAAAAGCTCCATTGTGTGTTATTCTGTGGAATAACTGTGATAAAGAGCGGATTAAAACTAAAAACACTCTTCAGAAACAAAACGTTGAATGGTTATGAGGTTGAGCAGTGATTTTCTGTTTGGTTATTTCTTGTTTGTGGACTGTTTGACACATTTTAGGTCCATTTGTTCCCATTATTTTGCTCTTGTTTTGCCCAAAGGGGTCGATTTGTTTAAGCCGACCAAGTGAAATAACATATACACTCATGGCTGTGCATTGAATTCTAATTTTCTATGAAAATGTATAAAAATAAAACGGGGTTCCTACGCAGCATTGAAAAGCCATGAAAAGTATGGAATTTAAATTGAGTAATTTCCAGGTCTGGATAAGTTTGGAAAAAGAATTTTGTGTTGTGAATAGACTATTATTTCACTTTCTAAAATAAAACATTAATATATAAAAATCAAAACGAGCTTACTAACACAGTCGACCTGTAGATGAAATTAAACTAATGGTGTAGTAGAATTGTAGAATGGTGTCAGGTGACCATGGTCATCTACATTTCATTTATTTAGGTTTATTTATTTAGATGTTTACTCCATCTAAAGCCAATGAAGCACAGACTCGTTTTTCTTTTGTAGTTCCTGGTGAATTGTACGTCCCTACTGTTACTGTCTGTAGTGTTGCAGGTTCATAGTTAATAATTGCACTCTTTTAGCATTTACCTTGAATAAAAAGCTGTGAACATGTCTGGGTTTGGGGTTCATTCACTTATATATGAGCTACAACACGTAGGTAAAAATGTCTTGTAATGAATCTGCACCATGCGTTTTAAAAGTTGGATTTTAAAACCATTTGTTGTCATAATAAGCATCTAACAATTGGTGTCCAGGTGTTAAATATTGACTGAAAAGTCCTGCAAGAAGACTGGAAAAGTATTTTTTTGAAATGGAAAATGTGTAGGAACCCTAATGAGAGGTTGGAGGACCAGAAAAGGTTTGTTTTTTTAACTTCCTCTTACCCCTTTTGAACATGAACGATATTATATACAAGTAATTTATTGTTGTGTGTCCCTTTTTATTGCTTATAAGTTATATTTTGTGTTTGTATTATTTCAACATGTTCAATAAATTAACTACATTTACAAAATATGTTAAAAAGTACAATAATAAGCGTGACTAAATAACTTTAACTGCATGTACTGTACTATAACTTCACCTGATTTCTTAGTTATTTGATTTTAATGTCATCTTATTTATGGTTTTATGTGTGTTTTTTTTTAATATTCTGTGTGAAGCACTTTGAATTGCCTTCTGTTTTATTCTGCTTTATAAATAAACCTGACTTGAAGTGAGATTTATGGTTGAGACACGTCAGTAAAGGGGTGTCCGATAATGGAAGCACCTTAGCCAAAAGTGGCAACTACTGTTTTATTAGTCTGTGACGTCACGCGAGTGTATGAAGCGTGCTAGCTAAATGTCAGTTTACTGTTATTATATATAATAACGACCAAAATGAAAGCTTGAAAGTGAGGCAAACATACCCACTCGTGTTATTTTATTCACTTCGACTACATAATATTGCGTTATTTCCCTCATTTAGGTTGTGTTAGTTAGTTAACTGACCTCTGTTAGCAAGGTTGTTAGCTCGCTAGCCTAACGTTAGCTCAGGCTTGTGTTCGGGCCTACGTTATAAACAACCGGTGTCTGCGCCCTGGGTGGTTTTAAACTACTTCAAAATGAGAATATGTTTGCTGTGGTACCTTGACACAGTCGATGGGGTACATGAGGCAGTGCTCCATGATTCCAGCCACGGATCCTGCCAGCATGTGGGTGCTGGTGGCTTCTCCCTGAGGCAGCCCTTCGTACTCTATTTCTGGCTCCACGGAGGTCTCCGGTGCTGCTCTATGCAACATCGGGGCAAAGTCCTGTTCCCCTGCTGCCATTCTCGGCGAAAGAGACCCGACGAATCCTCCCGTGGCATGCAGGAGCCTGCCGCCCATCCATCGAAGCTCTGCACCGGCTGCAGCAGCGCTCGTAACCCGGCTGTCGACGCCCGGTGTTTCCACGGACGCTCGTCGGGACACCACGAAACTGTCCACTTCCATTTAAATTAGTCCGCGTAATCTGTCCAAATCTGAGACTCTAGCGACCCGCTTGTCCGTGTTGTTTTTCCCGGCAGTTTAATTGGTATTTCCAAGCCGGGTGGAGAGTCTTGGCGGGTCGCTCGCTGCTACTGCGCGGCAGGCAGCTGTGGAGAGTCCGGGAAACCGGGAGAGCAGGCGCGTGGGTTTGTCAGTGAGTCACACTCAAGGTCGAAGCTGATTGGATATGCGGGCTGTCAATCACTCACAGCCTCTTCGATTGGTCGAATTTGCGGGTGGGTTTGTCAGTGAGTCACACTCAAGGTTGAAGCTGATTGGATATACTGGCTGTCAATCCCGCACAGCCCCTTCCATTGGCTAATTCTGTCTGGTAATGAGGCGGGCAAATAAAATGGGTGTTAACTATTTTATAACAGCAGGAGGTCACATGTATATGAACGGGAGAGCGTTTTAAACAGGACGTCCCGTTACAACAATAAAAGTCTCCAGCTGGAGGATAATAAAGTATAATATGGTAAAGAATAATCTCATTATTTTATTTAGAAATGTGCAACATTCAGTACTTTTGTTCTATTAACCTGGCTGGTTAGATCTCTTGTCAGGTGTCCAGTTGTTTTTTTTTAAATTCATTTAAATATTCAATTTATACAGAAATGTCAAACACTGACATATAACACAACACATGAGAGCTTTTTCACATTAAAAAAAAAACAATGAATAGAAAGAAAATACAGTAAGGATCTCGTGTAAAATAAGAAAATCCATCAATAAATAAATGTCAGTACATAGATGTACGTAATAATCTCTGTTATCATAAATGGCATTCAATGCCAGGGGGTATATTAAACATACTGCCCTTGGGCCAGAACCTGCCAGCCAAAGGGTCCAATCCGGCCCAAAGTATGACTTTGCAAAGTTTAAAAACTGCAATAAAAGTGCTGGAGCTGCCGGTGTTCTTGTGCTGTCAGGTCGACTCTTATTTATGAGGATGGACGCACTAAACCAAACCACAGCCTCTGATCTATTCCTAACCAAGTGGTTTCCATACTAACCATAACCGTCCCCTTTTGTCGGCTAACATCGGCCATGTGACGGTGTTCTTGGTGCAGACACCAATGATAAGCATGCAAGATCTATGATCCAAAATCAGGCCAGACCCTGCAGGAACCCGCTGTCCGAACCCAACTCAAGCTCGAACCAAGGCAGCAGTTTTGGGCCCAAACTCAATTTGAATTTTAACTTTAAATGTCATATAAAATATAGATTTTATAATATTTAGGACTATAAGAGGCTTCATAATGTTTAGTATAAAGACAGTAGTAATCAGAATGTACCTTTTTGCACTAAAACCAAAATAAATGGTAAACGGACTTTTATAGCGCCTTACTAGTCTTCTGATTTTTGTCACATTCACCCGTTCACACAGACATTCACACTGATGGCAGTGGACATCTACAGACCATCTAATCTAACCATTCACACCACATTCACACACCCATGCACAGCACGGGGAGCAATTCGGGGTTCAGCCCAAGGACACTTCGACATGTGGAGGTAGGGATCGAACCGCCGATCTCTCGAATGAGGGACGACCCACTGTCTAGAAAAACTCCAGGTTGTCGTGATTTGTGGTTATGCTGCTACTTTACTGGCCCACTTGAGATCAAATTGGGCTGTTGTGGCCCCTGAACTCCACAGGTCCCTTTTGCAGCAGCAGACGTTCAGACCTCCAGTTACGTAATCGATGACGCAACCACGCACGCAGGCCGGACCGGAAGTGTGTTGGATTCTCGAGCACTTCCTCCTGTTCTTCTTCGCCTCCTCGTCTTTTTCTTTGAATTAATCTCTAATAAACACATCGAGAGGTATAGAAAATATCAAATCATCGTTTCTGTTCACGGAACAACAACTTTCACCGACGGACCGTGCTGTCATGGCGGAGGGTCGGCGTCTTTAGGTACGTTAACACCGGACGGTGGTAGCATATGGATGCTGTACCGAGCAGTTCACGGACCAACCGTCAGCCGTTAGACGTTCATATATGGGTCACGGTGTTATTACTAAGGTGGGAGATATATTTACTGTGTTCTTGTTGTTGTTTATACTTCTGTTTTTTATTATTATGCAACAGTTCAGGGTTCGTACAGGTGCTTGGATTTTAACGTTGTTCATTTAAGGTTTAAAAAGTGCTTGAATTTTGGATAAAGTGCTTGAAAATGCTTGAAATTTTACCCGCTTTCACAATAAATAGCTATAAAATAGAAATTCAAGTTAGTTTCTGATCTTTCTAGTGTTATGAAACACAATTTTTAGTTGTTTAAAGCGTAATAACACATCTTATAACGTGATATTTATGTATGTCTTCATATAAATCTGTAATTTACCACAGCGGTGTACGAACCCTGAACAGTTCATCTTATATAACTGGGAAATAAGACAGTTACTACTACTCCGTCTTCTTCTTCTTCTTCTTCTTCTTCTTCTTCTTCTTCTTCTTCTTCTTCTCTTCTGTCTTCTTCTTCTTCTTCTCCTTCTTGTTATTCTTCTTCTTCTTCTCCATCTTCTTCTTCTCCGTCTTCATCTTCTCCGTCTTCTTCTTCTTCTTCGTCTTCCTCGTCTTCTTCTTCTCCGTCTTCGTCTTCTTCTTCTCTGTCTTCTCCATCTTCGTCTTCTCCTTCGTCTTCTTCTTCTTCTTCTTCTCTTTTGTCTTCTTCTTCTTCTCCTTCTTCTTCTCTTTCTTCTTCTTCTTCTCAGTCTTCTTCATCTTCTTCTTCTCTGTCTTCTTCTCCGTCTTCGTCTTCTCCTTCGTCTTCTCCTTCGTCTTCTTCTTCTTCTTCTCCTTCGTCTTCCTCGTCTTCTTCTTCTCTGTCTTCTTCTTCTCCATCTTCTTCTTCTCCTCCTCCTTCTTCTTCTTCTTCTCCTACCCCTTCTACTCCTTTTTTATTTTATCTTATTATAGCCTCGTATGTCCTGTCTCAAGTTATATCCTGATTTACAGGTTCTTTAAAACTATACTGAGTTAATAACACGGGTATTTGCATCACTTAATCCCACTATTGCCACTTTACCTTGTCTCTTATCTCCAAAAGCTCTTCTATAGTTTTATTTTAGTTCTCTTATTATTTATTTCTAATTCTTTCTCTATTTATCTGTATTTTATGGCGTTGTGCTGCTGTAACAACCGATATTTCCCCGCTGCGGATCAATAAAGGTTAATGTCATCTGTTAGGATATAGAGCAATACTATAAAGTACAGCGTGGTTGTTGTATCGGCTTTGTAGATTACAGTATTGATTTAATGTATTGATCCCTTTGGGAAATTACAGTGTTACAGCAGCAAATCAAGTCTCAAGACAAGTGTTATTTTAAAAAGCTACTTATTATAAACGATAACAAGAATAAAGTAAAAATGGTGAACATGCAGGATTATAATCATTGTTAATTAATCTCTCAAATGGATTTCTTGAACACGGGTTATTTATTCATTGTGGGGTAAAAAATAGTGTGAACAGTCCACCTCAGATTGTTGTTTTGTTCGACTAAACTCGAGTATATTCAGTCACGTTAGAGTCCAGGTGTCTCAAACTGATCCAGTAAAGGGCCGCTGTAAATGGACTTGTACTTATAAAGCGCCTTTCTAGTCTTCTGACTACTCAAGGTGCTTTCACAGTGTTTGTCACATTCACCCATTCACACAGACATTCACACTGATGGCAGCGGACATCTACAGACCATCTGATCTAACCATTCGCACCACATATACACACCCAGTCGCCCCTGTGGCTGCAGGTTTTCATTCCAACCAAGCAAAAACACACCTGACTCGACTTATTCAACCACCTGAATCGCCTTCACACAGTTGGATTTGTTGGATCACGCGTGTTCTTGCTTGGTGGGGATGAAAACTTACAGCCACAGATCAGTTTGAGACACCTGCGTTAGACCCAGAAAGTCAGAGAGGGGTGGGACCGATAAATGTTTTTAGTAAAGCACTGAATTCCTCCCTCTACAGGATCCCAATCAGACCGCATGCACCATGAGGTGACGACTGTGGCGTCCTGTTTTTTTGCTGACCGGGACATATGGCAAGGTAAGAAACGTCTTGAGCGGCCCTGTCGTCTGACGCTTCACGCTGTCACTTTTGCACATCACGGTATACGGAACTCTGCAACACTGTTTCTTCTGTGTTTCCTCCGCAGGATCACCTTTTCCTGCCTGCCGGCCTCCTGGTACTGCAGCGTGTCCCTGCTGTCTCTGGGCTGCGCTCCCAGGCAGAGACTGCTGCTGCTGCTCTTCATCACCTCGGCCCTCCTCCTCCTGGGAACCTACCAGAGGCAGCTGTGGGGTCCGCAGCGACGGCCCGGGTCCCGAGTCAACAAGTGAGTCGACAAGATACGCACGTTATGGGAGATGACATGAAAATGTCAGAATGAGCTTGAGAGCTCTGCACAAATGGGATCTTTAGGCCTTGTTGCGTTGGAGCTGAATTGCCATTTCTGTATAGATCACACATCAAAATACCCTCGTTTATAAGAAAACATTAAATGGTTCATGCATGTTGACCTCATGCTGTTTGGGAACATTTTCTAGCTCCCCAGGAAAATTCTCTGTGAACAGAACCAGCTGATGATCAGCCAGACACCTCAAAGTGACCTGAACTCACACTGTGAGAGTGACTGCAGGTGTTAGGGTTGGCTTAGTAACCAAGGACAGGTAGAGATACAGAGAGTCAAAGGCACTCTATCGTTTATGTCTCAGGGACGCCCACACAGAGACGCGTTTTCCTGTAACTGCACAACTTTGGTATGGTTTTGGCTTACCATCCGCATGCAGCCGGTGTTATCGGAGCCTGAAAACTGCATCTTTTGAAACTGGATCTCAAATTGGGAAGATTTGAAAACGCCCCCGCGGCGTTGTCGGCTGGACGGCAAAGCTGCATACTTTGTTAAACGATGCCGTCATCACCCCACCTCCGACTCTAACCCTGTGGCGTCACATAACATCAACAGTGCTGCTGCGAGAGGAGAGAGACGGACCCGTAGACTGTTTACTGAACTGGACTCTGAGCCACATGCATGGGACTGAATTCGGCCGACCACAGATTTCTCCCTTTTCCCTGATGCTCTGAATAAGTCGCTAAATTGGTCACTAGTCGCTTTTTATAAATAAAGTTCTAAGAAGGTGTGAAAAGTCTCTAAATCTAGCGATAAAGTGCTCGCCTGTGAGTGCTTTAGGACGGGGAAGGGGCTCCCAGCAGCACCCTCTGCTCAGTGAGGACACTAACTGCAGTGTGATCTGTGCATCAGAGTCCAGAATAGCACAAAAGTCTCCACTAAGACCAGAACCAGGGACACATTTGTCTCTAGGATGGAGGAGGATTTGGGAAGTTTTTGTTCTCCCCGTCTCCTCTTCTCCGTCGTTGGTGTATTTCTGTGGCAGTCACAGCGCCACATCCAGGCCTGGCATGAGTACTACAGCGTTTGGAGTCGGTTTCACTGGTTTCCTGTGGACGCAGATATTTCTTGAGTCGAGGCCGCGTGGACGGAAAACCTTTTAAGAACGAAGGAGAAAAAAAAAGGTTGTAGAAGGGAGGAGAGTGCTGTAGACACTTTGTCGGACATTTGTATGTTTGGATTCATCCAATGCCCCTCACAGAACGGTGAATTTCTGCGTCGGTGTAGTCCGTGGGAGGAAAACCTGTGCGACTTGCTGTTGCCCGGCATGAAGATAAAACCATTCATTCACTCCTACGCTTCTTTTATATAAACACTTTTTGCTCAGGGGTTTATTCTTCATCTCATAATGTTTTCTGTGTTCGTTCTCCTTTCAGGTACCTCTCCATCGCAGAGTCCATGGAGGCCACCGACGTCCTCAACGCCGCCCTGAATTATGGCATCGTGGTGGACTGCGGCAGCAGCGGTTCTCGGGTCTTCGTGTACTACTGGCCCCCCCACAACGGGAACCCTCACACCCTGCTGGACATCAGGCAGATGAGGGACCGCGACCGCAAACCAGTCGTCAAGAAGATCAAACCTGGTGAGGAGGAGGAGCTCAGTTCGTCACAGCAGTTCGGTTTTTGTCTTCTTGGCGTTGTTCTTTATGAAACTGTCAAGACTGTCAGTGCTTTCTTTTCTTTTTAAACATCTTGATGTAAAGTGTTGCTGTGTAAAAACCTGTGTGTGTCTGTCTGTGTGTCTGTGTGTCTGTGTGTCTGTGTGTCTGTCTGTCTGTGTGTGTCTGTCTGTCTGTCTGTCTGTCTGTCTGTCTGTCTGTCTGTCTGTCTGTCTGTCTGTCTGTCTGTCTGTCTGTCTGTCTGTCTGTCTGTCTGTCTGTCTGTCTGTCTGTCTGTCTGTCTGTGTGTGTGTGTGTGTGTGTGTGTGTGTGTGTGTGTGTGTGTGTGTGTGTGTGTGTGTGTGTGTGTGTGTGTGCGTGTGTGTCTGTGTGCGTCTGTGTGTGTCTGTGTGTCTCTGTGCGTCTGTGTGTGCGTGCGCGTGTGTGCGTGCGTGCGTGCGTGCGTGCGTGCGTGCGTTTCTACAGTCCTCCATGGGCAGCTGTAGTTTCTTTGTGCACTCTCCGGAAGGAAATGCAACAGATTTTTTGGAGGAAGCAGCAGCTCTCAGTCACTTCTCACATTTTATTTCAGTATGATAATCGTCTAACATCCAAACTCAAACCATAATTATATTTGCTGTGGGAACGCAGCAAAATTAGTGGTGACAAGGAGAGAAATTCTTCGGTAGATCTTTTTAAAAAATCCCTTTTTTCTCATCGTGTGACTTTAGAACGAGACGCAGACAGATACTCAGAATTCACCCGGTGTCGTTGAACATTTCGGTGCCAACACGAGGATCGTTACTTATCATTGTCTGCCCCTTTGGCTCACGGCCAGAACATAAAATGAAGGACAGAATGTGTGAAAGAGATAGAGACGGAGCAGTCCCAGGAAATAAGAGAGGAGTAAAGTAAACAAGACAAAACAGATGACTCTGTGTTTGAGGCTCTTCCTCGTACGGTGAACTTACTGGTTTCATCTTGAGTTTAGATCGTCAAGATTAGCGTTCCTGATTTCCTGATGACGTCACTTGAAGGCACTCCATCAGAGAGACACATTCAGCCCCATGTCTTATCTCAGTCCCAGCAGACAGATTAGATACGCTGGCTTTGGTCCAGGAGCAGCAGTTGGGCGACGTGGCACTTTGAACCCTGAGAGAGAAACAACCTTTACGGAGGATTTAAATTTAGATTCAAGAATCTAAACTTGTCTTTGATGACTCATTTAAACATTTGTTATTTTTCCTCAATCAGAACCAAACTGAGGCATGAACCTGTGTGATAGTTTTGGCCGATATTAAACATGCAACATGGAATTTTCTCTCAATCGCAACAGTAATAAAAGGAGTGGGAGTTATCGTCTTCACCACCATTACCGTCATTGCAGTCAGCTTGTCTCGGTTCAGGATTCCTTCAGTGTTCGTAGTTCAGGAGGTTTTTACTGCAAAGGTCTCTGAAAACAAATGGACCTGGTGATAAAAACAAAACAAGAAACAATCACTGAATTAAGCAGTTTCACATCAAAAATCAGTGTTTCTTCAGCGGTCAGAGGGCGTCCCTGAGGAGCTGCAAGCTGAGCCGACGCTTACGTTTGCTCAGCTTGTTTCTCTGATTACTTAAAAACCAGAACATTAAGGAGTTTTTTTTATTTTTTAATCTGGAACTGAACTCTACGAAAAGGTCTCCTCGTCTCCAGAACAAATGGGGGAAAAAACACAGAACACGTGAACATTTTTAACGTTTAACATTCGCGTTTCTCCGACGCTGTTGGTCTGTGAGCTGAGCTGCCGCTAACGATGATTATTATAATAAGAATTTAAAACCCAGACGCCCAATGACTGAATTCCGTCATCCAGTTAAAATAAAGAGTTAAAAAGTTTAACATTTAAAGTGTAATTCCGGCGCAAATTCCTCACATGGTCTTTTTCGGCACTTACATACATCACATAAGCCATCGCGACAGTTTTTTTTCGTGTAACGACTGTTAACGGAGAAACACGGGAGAGTCGCTAACAGCCGGTAGTGGCTAACACTGGTTAGCTCGGGGCAGTACGGTGAAGGCATTAAAACGTCTTTTTTAACCACTAATACTGCTCAAAATAACACCAAACCTCTGCAGTAGCATGAGAAGAGTCCCTACACAGAAAACAAAGCACCAACAACGTAGTAAGAGAACCCCGAGCTAATCAGTGTTAGCCACGTCCGGCTGCTAGCGAGTCTCGCGTATTTCTCCGTTAGTAGTTCATACACGAAAAATACTCTCGTGATGGCTTATTTGATGTAAGCACGTGCCGAATTATTGCTGGAATTACGATCTAAAAGGTATATCGTAAAAATGGGAATTAAAACTGGATAAAAAGTCAACTCATGAAGCTTCTGGCAGAGCAACAAGGCAAGTTATGACATCATTGACAGGCGCCCAAATGTAACGGACCCGTAAACAAACCGAAAGATTTCTCCCACCTGAACATTGTTGGAAACATTTGGGATAGTTGAAGTACACAATCCAACTAATTATAAAACATGAGTCTGGTTGTTTTGCCAGTGTTGGGCGTTACACTTGGCGTTCTATACCTGTCTGCATAATTAGCTGTGCTGTGAAAACAAATGTGATGAAAAAATGTCTTTTGCTGTCTCTCTCAGGTATCTCCACCCTGGCGAACACGCCGACGCAGGCCAGCGACTATCTCCACCCTCTCCTCAGCTTCGCCGCCGCTCACGTCCCCAAGAACAAGCACAAAGAGACGCCGCTCTACATCCTCTGTACCGCCGGCATGAGGCTGCTGCCGGAGAGGTAAGAACAGCGTAATCACTCTGCGCCTTTTCACATCACAGTCGTCTCTCTTTGTCCCTCTCTTCATGCTCTCATGCCCTCTCAGAGTGCTTTAGTTGTTTTCTGTAATACCCATTTTGATTTCCTCCTGGTGCATTTAAGGAAGCTGGCATTCATTTTGTTTTTTATCCTAGTTTAGGCCCTATTTTGTTTTTAATGTTATATTTCTTGCTTCTCTGTCTGTAGCCAGCAGGCGGACATCTTGGAGGACCTGGTCACCGATGTTCCTCTGGAATTCGACTTCCTGTTTTCCAGCTCCCACGCTGAGGTCATCTCTGGGAAACAAGAGGGTGAGATTATTGCTTAGCGTCAACTGGTTTGAGCGCGTGTTTACTGAATAAAGAAAACACAAAATTCACTATGGTAGGATCTCTAACTGCTCCCTGCATGTGCTTTGTGTCTCTGTTCGTCCTGGTTGTTGTGACGTGTTCCTGCTGCCTCTCCACCCTGAAGGAGTGTACGCTTGGATTGGCATTAACTTCGTCTTGGGCCGCTTTGATCACGCTGACGAGGGTGAGTGTGAAGGTGTTAACAAGACGTATCTGACACTAATCAGTCAACCGATCAAATCAGAACTTTATTTCTGTAGCACTTTTCATGCACAGCAAAGCTCTCAGGGCGGCTGTATTAAAATAAATGTTAACAGAGTAAAATAAATGATGCTAGGTGCAAAATAGAACATATGATCAATAAATACAAGTTAATATACAAATAAAAAGTATATAGCAGGAATGAAGAAGATTAAGAGACTAATAGATGGGGCGGCAGTAGCTCAGTCCATAGGTGACTTGGCTGGGAACTGAAGGGTCGCCAGTTCGAGTCCCTGTTTGGACCATGAATGGAGCGTGGACTGGTGGCTGGAGAGGTGCCAGTTCATCTCCTGGGCACTGCCGAGGTGCTGTTGAGCAAGGCACCAAACTGCACCCACCTGCTCGGGGCGCCGGTCACTGGCAGCCCCCTCGCTCTAACATCTCTCCATTAATTGCATGTATATAGGTCCTGTCTGTGCATGTGTGTGTATTTCGGGCCTGTGTGTGTGTAACATGAATAACAATAACAGAGTGAAAAAATCAAATTTCCCCGTTGCGGGATAAATAAAGTAATTCTTCTTCTTCTTCTTCTTCTTCTTAAAACAATAATAAGATTGGGGAAACAAGTAAAAGGATATATAATAAAATTAAAAGTCATCTGGGGACACGGAAATGAAGGGCTGTGTGTCATCAGCGTAACTATGGAAACCTACACTGTGTCCCTGAATGACGTTCCCATATATAGATTAAAAAAGTGTGGGACCTAAAATTGAACCTTGGGGAACACCACAATTTAGCGGCCATTTTTCCGTGTACTAAAAATTCCCCATCGTTACGATAAGATAAGACTAATGAACAAAATAACATAATACCAGAATTGCTTTATGTTTCTCAGAGGACGCCACGGTTGAGGTGACGACAGGCTCTCAGACCCAGCAGCCAATCAGCAGGCGGCGCACAGTGGGCATCATGGATATGGGTGGAGCTTCACTGCAGATCGCCTACGAGGTGCCCAGCGCCATCACCTTCAGCTCGCCACAGGAAGTAAGGAGGAGAGAGTTACGGAGCAGAGTTGCAACTAATGTTCATTTTCATTCATCTGCAGTATCTGATTATTGTTTTACAGGGTTCGTACACGTGTAACGTTGTGTGTTCAAGGTTTGAGAAGTGCATGAATTTTGGATAAAGGACGTAAAAATGCTTGAAACTGTATCCGTATTTCTTTCATGACAAATATCTATAGAACAGAAAATAATTTAATTTCTTATCCTTGTGGCATTAGGAAACATTTTTAGTTGTTTCTAACAAAATACGATTTATTTTAACGGGATTTTAATGGGAAAAATAAAGGTGGAATAATAGTTTTAATATCTGTATGTATTTGTAGAAATGTGTAATTTACCACAACTGTAAAGTGCTGGAAAGGCTTGAAAATGGACCTGAAAGTGCTGAAAAGTGCTTGAATTTGACCTTGAAAAGGTTTAAAAACCCTGTGAGCAGTTTGGTCTATACAAAGTAATTAATTAATGCCTTGTTTTTGTGCAAAGATTTCCAAAACAGCATAAAATACTTTGTTTACTTTAATATAAGACTAAAAAAAGCAGCAAATTCTCACATTTCAGTGCTTGAAACCTTTGAATATTTGGCTTTTTTTGCTTGAAAATTGATTTATTGTTTAAAAGTGAGACAAGTGTCCAGTCCAAACATTTCAGGAATAATGTTATTGTGTGTGTGTAAATGATGAAAAATGATAAAATGCACAATTTAGGATCATTCAGAAAAGGATTTTTGTTCATTAAGAATGACGGAAAATCAAGTTTGCTGGATTTGTAACTCTGCGTTTGGTTTTATGTTTGTTTAAAGGATTTAAAAGCGTTTTGTTTCCCTTCTGTCCTTGTTTGTTTATCAAGCTCTTCATGTTTGTTGTGTTTCTGTTTATGTGTATACGTGTGTATGTGTGTATTTATGTGTGTAGACCACAGGTGGAATAGCCAATGCTTATGCTAGCGCTAATGCTAACAACAACAACAAAAACCTTTTAAACAACCATTAATCAACTGTTAAAGCAGCTGCACATTAATGGACTAACTTCTATTAGAAAATGAAAAATTGTTTATGTTGAGCCCTGGTTTCGGTCTAAACAGCTGATGTGTAACGTCTCCGTGTGTTTCTGCAGGAGGAGGCGGGGAAGAGCGTCCTGGCCGAGTTTAATCTGGGCTGTGACGTGGAGCACACGCAACATGTTTACAGGGTCTACGTCACCACGTTCCTCGGCTTCGGAGGAAACATGGCGAGGCAGCGCTACGAGGACCAGCTGGTCAACAACACGCTGGCCAAGAACAGGTCCCTTATTATTATTATTATTATTATTATTAGTCTGTTATATTCACCTTGCGTATATTACAGCTGCTTCCATCTCCTCTGATGCCATTTGTATCATTAGTCAAAGTCCACATTACATTTCTCACGTCTCCAGTATTTAAAGAAGCATCTTTTTCACACCTGAACCCTTCAGCTGTGTCTTCTCTGTGAAGACGCCATAAAGCACAAAGCATATTTCCTGTGAAGTCCGACCAGATGGTGCTTAATGTCAAACATAGTTGGCAAGCCTCTCAGTGCTGGCAGTCTGTTGTTTATGGTAATGACACTAATATCTCCTCATGAATATGGTGATCGGGGGGGATTTCTGTGTTTTTCAGTCTGAACCTTCTTTCCTTTTTTTATTTGTGTTTAAGTGACTAATGAGAAAACCTTTTTTTTAATGGTCCAGTATTGAGCGAGAGTGCAAACCGGGCTCAGACTTTACTTTGCGATGACCTCAAAGGTTTTTAAATCATTTTTCTGGGCTTGAGGAAAGTTTTACAATAACAAAAACTCCATGGGTTAAAGTCGCACTCGGCATCATTTCTTTGATCGTATTCACTGCCACATGGCCCTTTACCGGATCAGTTTGACACCCCTGACCTAGAGCTTGTTTGTTTGTTTTGCAAAAATCCACAGCGCCCATATCATCCTGTCCATTCAGCACAGAGCTTGTGCAGACCCCCCCCCCCCCCCCCCATGCATTTTACAATATCACAGACAAACACCTCAAACTAGGCATACGCTACATGATGTTAGCAGTTGCTATCTATGAGTAAGTTAGCCAGCCTACCTCGGTGCAGCGTGTACTCCATGGTGTTTATCGATGAGAGAAGACACGGGCGCGTTCACAGGAATCTTGTGCACGCCCACTGACGAGCACTCGATGGAAGGGAGCGGTGGAGCTCTGTGGTAGAGGGGGAGGGGCGTGAGAGTTGTAAACATTCAAAGTAAACTCCATCTGCCAGACGTGCCGACTGCAGCTTTACAAATTCACAATAGAAAGAGTCATAATGAAGCTTGTTTGCAGTTGGAGGTGTCCTGCCGACAGTTTTACAGACGTCTCTTTTACAGTGGTGGTCTATGGAGAAAATGCGTTTTTGGGGCGCAGGGGGGATTTTCCGTTGCATTACCGCGAGTGGCCACTGGAGACAATTGGCTGCAATAGGGGCTGAGCATCCAGGTCTAAAAATACGTCCATGGACAGGACAGGCTGAAGCTTTTTAGTTGTGCTATAAATGCTTCCTAACACTCTGGATACACTGCACCATGCAGACCAAAGGGACACTACTCTGGATACACTGCACCATGCAGACCAACGGGACACTACTGAACCCGTCAGCTCTTTCAGTGGACGTACATTGATGATCCTTATCGCAGCCTGGTTCATGGCTGCAATTTAACTGAACAGCGCAATAAAGATCATCAATGCACTCTTCCTTCCTAGTGCACCTTTTTAAATGTAAACGTCTTTTCATGTTCCAGGTTTCTCACCGCACAGACGGGTCTGAGTGAGGACAAACCGTACATGGACCCCTGTCTGCCCGTCAGCCTGTCGGACACAGTGGTGAGGGACAACCGCACGTTGTACCTGAGGGGTCAGGGGGACTGGGCTCGGTGTCAAGAGGCCGTGCGACCCTTCCTGGGCCTCCACAACGGCACCATGTCACCACGTGGCGTCTACCAGGTACCAACGATAGACGAAGAGCACACGAAGGAACACAGACTGTAAAATGACATGATTTTTCTTTTTAGTTAGTAAATGTATTTCCTTTATTTGATATAACTTTGAATGTTTCTGGGTCCTTTTTCAGGCTCCCATCAACTTCAGCAACAGCGAGTTCTACGGCTTCTCAGAGTTTTTTTACTGTATGGAGGACGTGCTGAGGCTGGGAGGACAGTATGACAGTCACAAGTACTCCAGAGCTGCCATGGTAACCACACACACACACACACACACACACACACACACACACACAGACACACACACACACACACACCCTCACTCCCTGGAGTATTTTCATGAGTAACTTGGTTGAAAAAGTAGCATTTGACTCTTTTTTACCTCGAAGCCAACTGTCAAAAAAAATGGAGTTTGTTTTGTTTTTTCTGCAGGACTACTGCTCCACCAAGTGGTCGACACTGAAACAGCGTCTGGACAACAAACTTTTCTCTCAGCAGGCCGACGTCAGCCGGCTCAAGTAAGTCCATCGGTCTTCTCCAACTGTATGAACGAAGCACCTCTTTGATTGCGTCTTCCGTTCAGTCACTGTCAGACTCGTTTGACGCCTGCACTGCCAGCAGGAAAGGAGAGCAGCAGCGGTTTGGACCTGCACATATAGACACGTCCATTATCACCTACAGGCAAAGAAAGCTTTGTTTAAATAGCTGCTGTTTTTGTGTATTCATGTGATTTAGGCATGGATGCATTACTGAACAGGCCCAGTAGGCCCATACGGCCAGGGGCCCTGACTCATAAAACGTTGCTGAAAAAACCCCACAAAAGAGATGAGAGATGCTAAAAGTCTACACAAAACGACCACATAGAAACAAAAAATGACGACAAAGACACACAAAATGATTGAAAATAGATGTAAAATGACCACAGAGGAACAAAACGATAACATAGAAAAGTAAAATGACTAAAAACAGATGCTAAACCACCACAAAAAGATGCAAAATGACTAAAAATAGACGCAAAACATTTACAAAGGCATACAAAACAACTATAAATGGACGTAAAATGACCACAAGGAGACCCAGACAGAGTTGGGGGCCTCTCACATGTCTGTGCCCAGGGGCCCATCGGCTCAGAATATACTTGTGTCACCTGTCAGCAAAAGAAAAACAGGTATTAACAAGCTAGTGGCTGCAAAACACAGATGATTTGATAATTTTCTGAATGAATTTATAATTTCTATAATTTCCCACGTCCAGCTGGGAGGAGGCCTCGGGGAAGACCCAGGACCAGGTGGAGAGATTAGATCTCCACACTGGCCTGGGAACGCCTCAGGATCCCCCAGTTAGAGCTGGTTAATGTGGCCCGGGAAAGGGAAGTTTGGGGTCCCCTGCTAAAGCTGCTGCCCCCGAGACCCGACCCTGGATAAGAGACTGAAGATGAGAGATGAATTTATAATTTCTCATCAATAAAGGCTCAGCAGTAACTTCAGCAGGGACTTTGATGATTTTTAAACAGCTAACACTTGGGCCTGACAACTGAGCCCAAGTGTTTATTTTCTGGAGGAACAGTTGAAGCCAACTGTCCAACTAACGGCCAACAGCTATGAAATGTAACATATCAGAAACACCCAAGTGTATTTAGCACCAAAGACAGAACTGAGTCAAAGTTACCACCTCCTCGTTCACGACTAGTTCCCAGTATTCATTAGTAATTAGTATTTATAGTGCCAAATCATTACAAACGTTATCTCAGGACACTTTACAGAGTAGGTAAAGACCACACTCTATGACTTATTTATGATTTACAGAGACCCAACAATTCCCCCGTAGAGTACGGTGGCGTTGAAAACCTTCACTATAACAGACAGGAACGTCAGACAGACCCAGCTCTGTGGAGGACGCACATCTGTCTGCACCGGAGAGAGGAAGAGAAGGAGAGAGAGAGAGAGACGGATGTAAATTTGCTCTAGTTAATATTTTAAACATTTATGCCGGTTTAAAAGGCTAAATATAAAAGCACACATACACACACTCAAATTTTCAGCTGCAACACTCAGTCTGCAGGTGGATAATGTCACAGTTGCAGAAGTTGTGTCTCTTCTTGCCTGTAGGTGGAGCAGGTTGGGCTGAAACAGTTTTAGTGCAGCTGTGCAACCAGCTGACAGTCACTGATGATCTGCAGACATCTACAGAACACACACCTGGTGACACACACACACACACACACACCCTCCCCCTCTGACACGTCGCTCTGCTCTCGTTAACCCAGGTATCAGTGCTTCAAATCGGCCTGGATGTACGAGGTGTTGCACTCCGGCTTCCGTTTCCCCTCCACGTACCCGAGCCTGAAAACGGCTCAGCTGGTTTACGACAAGGAGGTCCAGTGGACTCTGGGAGCCATCCTGTTTAAAACCCGCTTCCTGCCTCTCAGGTAACTCCATCATTTACAGTGCACACACTCATACGGAGCAGCGACACATAACAATGTGAGCGCAGTAGCCGGTGTGTCCTTTTGACCTCCAGGAAGTGAACCACGACATGCAAACTGTCAGGATGTGCAAAAGTTCACGCTACAGATGACACCACACAGATGATTTTGGTTTTTATGTCAAAGGACACATGCAGAACGCTGTGACTGCCGTTGTGTTCATCAGTAAGGATCACACGCGCTCTAATCTGTATGAAACATGTGCCGGCGCGTCTGTTCACGTCGTCTGCCACCCCTCCTGTCGTCTCCAGGGACCTGCAGCAGGAAACGCTGCGGCAGAGCCACCCCAGCTGGCTGCGCTCCTCCTTCGTCTACAACCACCACCTGTTCTCGCTCTGCATCCTGGTGGTGGTGCTGGCCATCCTGCTCTACATCCTGCGCCTGCGGAGGATCCACCAGCGGGAGCAGCGGCAGGCCGACGCCCTGAACCTCCTCTGGGTGGAAGAGGGAGAGGCCCTCCTCCCCTGAGAAATACGTCGGTCACGGGAGGTTTCCGACCGCTAACCTGCAGGGCCCCAAAACTGAACAGTGTGAGCGCAGAGGACTCACCAGCTAAGGGTGCGACTTTGCTAATCAGGATATTTGGGGAGATTTTATTGTGGGTAAAACAGTTTAATGAGCCTGGAAATCAAAGTGTTCTGTATATTTGGTTTTAATCGTGCAGCTTTAAACACGGAGTCCGTCTTAATCTGGAGAGACATTCGTCCCGATGACGTAACGACCCCCAACGACTTTGCTGATACTTGATCGACTTAAGTCCGACACATTTCAGTTCATGACAGAACAAATCTAGTTTGCAGCTGTACTTTAAAGTTTAAGGTTAAAGTGTAGTTCCAGCACGAAATCATACATCAAATAAGCAATCCAGACAGTTTTTTTCATGTTTGAACTTTTAACAGAGAGATTTGAGAGAGTCGCTAACTGTCGGACGTGGCTAACACTTATTAGCTCGGGGCAGCACGGTGAAGTCATTAAAACGTCTTTTTTAACCACTAATGCTGCTGAAAATAACACCATACCTCTGCAGTAGCATAAGTATCCCTACTCATTGACCTAAGCATCAAAAACGAGAAAAGAGTGTCTTGAAAGACTTACCAACTGGCCCAGGTACCAGCTCCTCTCATAGTAAAGTCCATTCAAGCCGATTACCAAATGCAATCCAATAGGAATCGTAATTACACTTGAACACAGCAGACAGACATTTGTGGGACTGCAGAGGTGGTCACTTGCGGATGATAAAAACACAGTGTACCGACAGTAAAACTCTATTTAACTGTATAACTTGGTTTAATTGGATGTTAAACGCCTTTTTCCAAGTGGAAAACCGGATTTAACGACAGACGCTCTGATACGACGTGAACGTGGAATAACATGCTAAATATTAGCTTGTGATCATGCTAGCTGCACCCGTGTTTAAAATGCTAAACAGGATCCTGCTAACGTTAGCTGATACGCCAAGAGTTAGCGGGGCCGTAACAGCGACGTACCTTTCAGCATGTTAGCATGCTAATGTTAGCTAATGTTAGTTAATTAAAGGTCGAATATGTAGAATCTTTATTAAAAGCTATATTTAAAGACAATGATACACCCACTGGGCATTTTGAGGGGTACAGAATCTGAGAAAGTCTGAATTAATATTTACGTTTTTTTTGACGGGTTTGACAAAGACTTTCTGTCACGTTCTGTTTACATTGTAGCAGCCAATAGCGTTGGGCGTTGCTGGTTGCCAGGGTTGTCTGTTGTTGCTACAGAAACAAGGAATCACTTTGAGTTGAGAGCTACCTAATCGATTACACACCACTCCAAGACTGGCTTACGGTAAATACTGTTGTAAAATGAATTGATAAGTCCAAATGAGTCGTTACCCTGTATGATTCATCACTTGACATGGTGCAGGCCGATCGCGTAACACACTGGCATCAAACCTGGCAACCCGACTGCTGGAATTATTTTTTGTTGTTGCGACTACGATCTTGAGAGACTAGATGGCGCTGTTCTGATCATCTTTAAGCTGAAGCTACAGCTGAATTGAAGACAGTCTAGCTGAGACTGAGGAGCCAAGTCTGCTGTAGAGCTGAGCCTGACATGGAGCTTTGATTCTCTGCCCAACCCGACTGTAATTTCGTAAGTTCGCGCAACTTTTATTTTATTTATTTTTTTAAGTCGCCGTTCAAGTTTGGACAGAAACTCTGCGTTCTCGTGAAGGGTCGGACCGGATCATTTTGGGCCTGATCACAGCTCCGGCCTGAAATGAGCCAACATGGCCGCTGTACAGCTGGGAAGTCAGCACATCCGAGCTCCCCGTTGGAAGTTTCCGGACCTTAAAATCCAACGTGGTTGCTCCCAGCATCAGCAACAGTGAAAGCTGTAGGAATACAAAGTTTTTTATTATTATCATGTGTCCGTCGTACACACAGTGCTACACATCTTCAAACTGTGGTCAGGTTGCTCCGGTGTTTGTACGTGCAAAACACCCGTCATCCGTCTTAATCAGCTGGTTTTGCTAACAGTGGCTAACCCCACCCTGTTAAATATTAAGGATCTCTGACTCCTCTCTTGGCTGCGGTGAACTCTGGGGTTCCAAGCGTCTAATCTCTACTTTTATTCCATTTAACAACTTCGTTTGAGACTTTCTACCTCTCAAAGTTTGCATCATTTCCTTGACATCCAATTGCGTCTCTGGTGCTCCGGATTCGTCTTCATCTGTTCTTTATATAAGTGTCCCTCCACTCGGCGTGCACGCGTGACCTTTGAGAATATTGTGGCGAGCGGTAACAGATTTGAACGCTCTCACCTGCAGAGAGAGTCAAAGGCGATGAAGCCTTCGTTTCACCTCTGTCTGAGTGACATAGCGTTGCACTTCACTGCGAGGCGCTATCACCCTGAGAACAGTGGTACTTCCCTGCCGTCAAAGATCGCGTTTCATCCGCACCTCAGCGCGTTCCGAAGGGATG
Source organism: Echiichthys vipera (assembly GCF_963691815.1). Taxonomy (NCBI): domain Eukaryota; kingdom Metazoa; phylum Chordata; class Actinopteri; order Perciformes; family Trachinidae; genus Echiichthys; species Echiichthys vipera. The sequence goes on along the minus strand of NC_139827.1, from coordinate 4,314,865 downwards.
ATTATCCTCGAAAGTGATTCCCGCAGACTCGATGATGTCAGCTGCCGAGCTCAGGCTTCAGATCGCGCTTTGATACTCCAATGCCACTGTTGTCCTGCCAAGTACCGCCGTCCAGCACAGATGTTTATCAAAGGGAGAAGACGGAGCCAAGAGGCATTTTAGCTGAAGTAAGCAGAGATCCGCTCAGTGTTTGGGGGAGGCTGCTGGAAGCAGACGAAGGCCCCGGAGGCCCCAGTTAATCAGATGCCGTCTTGATTCCTGAACGCAATAACGCCACAAAAGGGAACAAACGTCTCACGCTCACCGGTCAAAATGGACCAAAGTCCAGAAAAGTCTTAATAAGCTTTAAAACATCTGATGTGATTTTCAAAATCAACTTTAAAGCCATTTTTAAGGGGAACAAAAGCCTAACCCTGAAAAAAGCGGGTCTATTTTATTCAGTTTTTCCATCGACGGTGTTTCAAAGCTATAAATGAAGCCACTGTGTTTGTTGTTGTTAGTGAGTCTCGTGCGCTGACGGACGGGTTCAGCCGTGACAGAGCGCGAAGATGCAAACGTGTGTCTGAGAAGCAGCTGCTGGGACTTCCTGAGAAGTCAAATGCGTTGATCGCACAGTGGGAGATTTCTTTTCTTTGTGTGTTTACGTCCAAAATTTCAGATTTGTGATTAATGATTGTTGCTGATTTCAGCGAGAGGCACGGAGCTGATGATGATGATGATGATGATGATGAGTCCTCGTTGCTTTTAAAAGGGAGCTGTGATGTGATTCCTCTTGTGCCGAACTCGTTCCGGACACACTCGATCCGTCCTGACAGACGAGCTCCGACGCGCCCTCGTCAAACCGTCGGTGTGTGTTTGTAACTTCTCGCTTGTACGTCTGAACCACTCTTTCCATGCAAACGCTGACAGAGTCTTTTCCGTTTTCAGTCCCTTTGCCCGCGTATACATCTTACCCTGTAAGGCCGGGGTGGGCAATCCTGGTCCTGGAGACCCACTGTCCTGCATGTTTTAGGTTTCTCTCTGCTCCAACACACCTGAGTCTAACAATGATCAAACTGTGACGAGCTTCAGCTGCTTGATAAGGAGCAGAGCATTAGACTCAGGTGTGTTGGAGCAGAGAGAAACCTAAATCATGCAGCACAGTGGGCCTCCAGGAGAGGAACTGCCCCCCCTGCTGTAAGGTAACCGGCCTCTCTCATGATTCCTCCTGACGTGGTTTTTCCAGGACCTTCTGCTGCTCCTCTTGATGTCGTGACTCTTGACTCGGGACCAATACGTCGAGCGCGTCTCCTTCCCAGAGCTGGGCATTGTGCAATGTTGAACAGTAATTCACTGAAGGGGACACTTGACTTTGACTTTGATGTGTTTTTTTTAATTGAGGTACCTTTTAACATCAATGTGAATTAGAAACAGTTTCAATCCAATAAAGGATCCTTTTGTAAGAAAAGCTGGAGTCTTGTGTGCTGTGCTTTGAAGCGGGTGCAGGAGTACGGGGCATTCACGCCCTCAGCGCGGTCTTAAGGGCAAACTCGACCTCTATGCCCCCCAAAGAACAGACTGTATCTACACATGGATGACGCATTTTCACTTCCTCTCCACTGTAGGAAAGTGGCACCAAAATGTCCAGGATACGGGGGCGCCAACCAACACCGGGTCGCTCACAGCTGTCAATCGTGACGTTTGGAAGAGTTTTTATATCATGAAATAACTTATTCAAACCAAACCTCCACCAGGTCTGGGTCATTTGTGTTGTACTTCATGTTAAGTAGCTATAAAACTCAGCACCTTGTACAAAAACATGTTTTTATTTTGACTTTTTAAGTGTTTTAATTAAGAAAAATAAATAATTTTAGGTTCCAGATGCTGACATCTAATATTTTATTCCATCACTTTGATGATGTTTTAAATTTTTCCACCATAGTAACCTTTCAGTATCGGTATCGAGATATTTCAGGCAGGTATCGTACGGAAGTGATGATTTTGGTATCGTGACCACACCACAGGGTGAAGATCTGGGATAAGCGACGTGTCTCCATCAACTCAGTTTTATTTATAGTGTCAAATCATAACAACAGTTATCTCAGGACACTTTACAGAGTAGGTAAAGACCACACTCTGTGACTTATTTATGATTTACAGAGACCCAACAATTCCCCCGTAGAGTACGGTGGCGTTGAAAACCTTCACTATAACAGACAGGAACGTCAGACAGACCCAGCTCTGTGGAGGACGCACATCTGTCTGCACCGGAGAGAGGAAGAGAAGGAGAGAGAGAGAGAGAGAGAGAGAGAACAGATGGACAGAGAGAGACAAAGACAGACAGGGAGACAGTCCCAGAGATCCAAGCAACCACAAAAGTAACAGTAACTATAATAATATCTGTAGTAATGTGAATATGACTTATATGTTATGGCGGTTAATACAGCAGAATAGTAGAAACAAGCACAGCTGAGGTGATAGAATATGACAATGATCATAATTATGGTGGCAAACATGATCAATGATGAGCAGCGGCAACAGCAGCTACGACACAGCGAGACACCAGTGATGGTGTTGTTATGGCTACAAATGTCATCGTTTATAACCCTAGTGACAGTATATATGACTAATAGTTACAATAGTAGCAGGAAGTGCAGTCATGCAACAGTACACAACCTGGGAGCAAAGTCTACAGGTTGCACCTCTGTGAGACAACGCCGAGGGCTAAAACGCCCTCGCAGCTGAAGGAGGAGAGTGATCGGCAGAAGTGTCGTTGAGTCGATTCCTGTAAAACAATTATAGCAGGTGCCAAAACTTACAAAGAGCTCTATCTTTGCTTTCATTCCTGCAGGATGAGAAGTGAAGCCACAATTCTAACCTGATGCTGTAGTGACAGTGTGCGGCCTGCTGGCGGCGCTGTGCAGCGTTCATGAACTGGTTTGTCCCACAGTGGAAATGCAAATCCTGCAACATGTCAAGACACAAAGAAACACCTTAAACTGATCCCAGTGCCGCCCCCCGGCCTCACAGTTAACACCTCGGAAAATGCAATTAGCGAGTCAAACACTGAGTCAGGAAGAGCGTGACTGATAAACACTTTTTGTTTTACCTTCATTTCTTCATTTATGAATCATTTTGTCAAAAGCAAGTAGGGGAGACCGGGGCTGGTTGTCACAGAAGGATGGTTGTAGATGTGTGGTAGATTTTACAGACAGTAGTATTTTAATTAGGACTGATACTGTTGAAGTGAGACTGATGTAACATGTATTAGATTAGAGAGCGATGTCAAACAGGTCAAATGTGATTTATGCTCATTATCAGCGAGCTCAAGAACGGCTGACAGAGGTGGGGAGGGCTGTAACACGTTTTTAAACAGTTAAACATGTATCCACTTAATATTCACACTTTATGTTTATGGGGCTGAGGGTGTAGAGGAGTTTAGTCATTTCTAAAATGGCATTTCAAAACTAAAACCATGTCAATTCCCACGTGTTTTAGCTCTGTATCAGAAATAATCTCCTTGCATAGTAACTGAAATTGCATATCGCGTAACCATTGGTGTACACTGGGCACGTGTGTGGCGCTGTAAACAGGAAGCAGATTGTCTCTGTGGTTTAAAATCATGGAAGTTGAAAGTACAGAAAATACTTGTGAAAAGCAAGAGAAGAGATTTATTTGCTTGGCCCGACGACGAGGTGGGACCATACTGAATATAAGGGTGCAGAAAACACAGATCAGGAGCGGTTGCAAAGCAAATAGGGCCACAGATTAGAGCGGCACTGCCATCGCCGAGGACGCCAATGGGGAGGAAGAAGGAGCGCCCACACAAGGAGGAAATTACAAAAAGTACGTCAGCCTACCTAACTTCCAAACGTCTCCATTTCTGCCCATTCAGACCAAAAAAAATCTGGGTTTTAAACTAAAACGGACCCAGCGGCGTTTCCAAATGTCTCCGAAACACAAAACAAGTAGTTTGGACATGATGGCAAAATATCAACGCGTTGGTAGCAACTCCTACGTAAGGTCATGCACAGAATCCGTACCAACAACACGTAGACCGACCGCGGCGTCGAACCGGAAGGTAAAACACGCGAATCCAGAAGTGCAAAAAAACAGGTTAGGGTTAGGCATGAAAAACACTTGGATTAGAAAAAAGGCAGTGGATTGGTTTAGTAGGGCCGGGCACTGAGCCGCTGCTACCCTGCGTCAAAGTCCTGTTTTACACGCCAGCCATTCCCCCGGACCCGCCTCCCTTCTTGGCGACTCGCCTTCTTATGCTACGTCACATGCTTTAACTGTGGGGAATAACTACATGCGATACACACAAATTACTGCACGTTACTTATTTCACTGTGATCCGGCCGTTAAGACGTGACGTAACAGCCTATTAAAGTATGATTTCCGGGTCAAAGCCGGTCCGAACCTCGCCGCAGTGTCGCGTTCCCCGTTGTTTGAACAGATCTGAGTTTTTAAAAAGCGTAACTGTCGGAAGCAGTGTCTAACTTTACTCTGAGGTTTAAAATCATGGAAGTATGAGTTGAAAATACAGAAAATACATGTGAAGAGCAAGAGAAGAGATTTATTTGCTTGGCCCGACGACGAGGTGGAACCGTTACTGAAAACAGGCTGCAGAAAACACAGATCGGGAGCGGTTGCAGAGCGAATACGGCCACAGATTAGAGCGGCATCATGAGCTTATCCATCGCCATGGCACAATAACCACGTGCAATACACACAAATTACTGCACGTTACTTATTTCACTGTGATCCGGCCGTTAAGACGTGACGGAACAGCCTATTAAAGTAGGATTTTCGGGTCAAACCGGGTCCAAACCTTGTATTTCTACAACGCCGCAGTGTCGCGTTCCCCGGGGTTTGAACAGATCTGAGTTTTTAAATAACTTAATTGTAGTTTTACCTTTTTCTTATGGATATAAAAGAACTAACTGATGAAAGAGGGGAGCGTACTTGTTCACAGGTTCGGCCGTTGTTGTCCGTTTTGATTCAACGGCGCGTTTGGACCCGGAAACCCTTATTTTAAAGGGTGTTAGGTCAGACTGAACCGCCGATTATGTACAAATGCTCCATGAGACCAGCCTGAAAATACATGTTCTCAAACGAAGACATCGCAGTGTGGATGTAACTCAAAAAGCGTTACAACCCTCCCCGGTCTCCCCTACTTGAAATCCAAGAAACACACAACCCCATTTTTTTATTTTAAAAATATATTTTTAATACAACAGCTGCATATAAATATTAAAATATACATTATACAGGTGTACAGTACACTCACACAAAACCAAAACAGAAAATATTAGGCTTCTATTTGTACGGCACTTCTTGTATTTTCTTTTTTTTGTTGTTTTTTTTGTACTATTTTCTTAAAGGTTACTTACTGACGAAAGGAGTTGTACATAAAGACGCGTTAATGTGTTAACAGCAGGTCCGAAGTATAACTGCAGTACTGTGGTTACCGGGGTTACAGAGAGACAGACGGGAAAAGGGGAAGAAGAGAAGTTCGGGGGTCGCTGTACATTATGTGACATGGCGTCGTGGAATGTTTGCTCGTCTCTCCGCTCGTCCTTTTCCTCCCGTCGTTCGACACGACACGTGGTTTTTCTCAGACGGACTAAAGAACCGGCGGGGACGCGACGGTTCGGTCTCCTCTCCGCGGCGGGAAGTCTTCGCCGGATACCAAAGTGTCATTTTTTTAAACGAGACATCGTTTTGTTCTCGCGTCCACAACAACCGGCCCTCTGATCCCGACAGAAACCACTGACTCGGTTTTGGGTAAAAAAGCCACGAGGTGCGTCCGAGCGGCTGCGTCTCGTGCGTCATCGTTACAGTTCAAAACACGGAGACGAGCATCTGGGTCTCAAATCTCTGGCTGATGATTCAAAGAGGAAAAACCTTTTTACCGTCCACGGTTCACCCACGGGGGATGCTACAGCTACAACCATGTAGAACAAGGGTGTCAAAGTGATCCAGTAAAGGGCCGTGTGTGTGTGTGTGTGTGTGTGTGGCTGCAAAAAACACACCTGGTCCAGTGATTGACACATATCTAAAGCTAAATACTTGGTATGTCGGCCTTTGCCCTGGCTTATTTTAGCAATGTTACCATTAGCTAGATCATGGGTGTCACACTGATCCAGTAAAGGGCCGTGTGTGTGTGTGTGTGTGTGTGGCTGCAGGTTTTCATTCCAACCAATCAAAAACACACCTGGTCCAACAAATCAACTGTGTGAAGACAGTTCAGGTGATTGAGTAAGTCGAGTCAGGTGTGTTCTTGCTTGGTTGGAATGAAAACCTGCAGCCACACACACACACGGCCTTTACTGGATCAGTCTGACACCCCTGATGTAGAACAACCGCTACATGGGCGTGCACGTGTAATGTGTGCGTCGGTAAGTTAGACTCTCATGAGTTTGGGCTTAATGACGTGTAACGTGGTTATTTCAAGAGCTTCAAAGGTGCTGGTAGGTAGATTTTGTTACCTTCGGACAGAGCTAAGCTAGCTGCTTGCCGTAGCTTCATGTTGAATATAAAGAATCTTTATGAAAAGCTGTAGTTTTTTAAATAATGCACCCACGGGGCGCCGAAAGCGGTACAGGCCGGTTTGACAGTGACTTTTTCTTGCCAATAGCGTTGGGCGTTGCTGGTTGCCAGGGTTGTCTGTTGTTGGGTGCAGCTACTGTAGGCTGGCACTGCTGGGTGAAATGGTTATTTGTCCCAGCAGCTGAGTGACCGGAGACGGGCAACAACCAGAGTCGGTATAGGCCGAGCATTCACTCCATGGATGCTGGAGTGAGGGGTTCAAAAACAGATGGAACTCTATTTTTCACGTTTTGTTTGTACGATGCACAAACAAATGATGACAAAAGTGCTATCGTGTGTTTATCTCTTGAGTAAAATCACCCAAACGTCTCTGATTTTGGCAGCAAACTGAGCATTAGCTCAACATTAGGACGCTGATGACAGGAAACAGGGTTTTCAGGTTCTTTGAATCACCTCCTGGGTTTTTGAAAGATCGCCAGAGATTTTCCAATGTCCTATACAAACAGATGCTCGCCGTGGTCATTTGAATGCAGCGATGAAACATGAGAGGCAGAAACTGGAGCTATAGCCTCAGCCGGCTTCCACACCTCAGCTTCACTGATAAGACGACTCCGTGTGAACCAGCAGGTCTAAACGGACACCTTTCCCACAACTGGCTTCTCCCCGGATGGAGGTTTCCAGGTCAGGGACAAAGGAGACGGGGGCTTTAAGATGCAGGCTGCAGCAGCAAGTGGCAGCGCTTTACTCCTCCTCCTCCTCCTCCGCAGCTGTCAGAGTGTGACAGGGGGGACTGGAGGTGTTGGGGGATTAAGAGGTTTGGAATAAACCGTTCCGAGGCCCCCCGGTTAAGTGCCGTTTCCCCGTGGCCTCCTCTGCCCCCGGAGTACCCGTCACCTTTGAAACCAGAGAAGCCCCGAGCGTCTCCTACAATGCGAGCGCTGGAGCAGAGCGGGGACGGGCACCCGGAGGTCAGCGGCGTCCCACCAGTGTAGGCTTACTGATGGGTCTATTCAGCCCGCCGCTCCACGTCGCCTCAACGCCTGCTCCAAAAACAACACGGCGCTCGCATGAAAGGTGGCGAGGGAGGGAGGCCGACAGCTTCTCCGGGGCCTCAACGCTCCAACGCACCATGCGTCTTACTCCACTCAAGCAGGGACTATTTTAGACTTGGGTATCTTAACCCAAGTACACCAGCACGGCCACAGATGGAGCCTCTTTTTGGAAGGCAGGACGCCGTTTCCAGCCAACTAGAGTGCAACCGACAGTGAATCAGAGTCCGAATGGAGTTTATTACCAAGTAGGTTTTTCCACACATAAGGAGTTTGCCTTTGTTTTTGGTATCTGTGTGCAGTTTAGTTTATTAAATGTCAGAAAATAGTGAAAAGTGCTGAAAAACATTCAAACAAAGAAGCTGCAAACAGCTAACATTTGTTTTTGATTTTAAATGATTCATTGATCGATTATCAAAACTGTCGTCTCATCCGAATTTCCTGTTGACGGACGAACCCCCAGATGTCACCGGATGTGGCTGCACCACCATTTTCCATAAAACAGATTCTGCACAGGAACATGGAGTCTGGTGGTCCCAGTAGTATCGACCAATCACGCTCGAGCGGGCTTGCACCGGCCAAAGTGCAACTACGGAAACCTACCGGCTGTTGTCAGACGGCTTTTTATTTGCTTTTTATTATTTTATTGTATTCATATGCAGATATTTGTTCATAGAGGCGTCCTCAAGTTTCTAATCGGACCGTAAACAATGACCACGGCTCAAAAGAGAGAGAAGTCCTGGGCCCGAACATCCGAGGGCATCACCAGAGGGCCCGAAATATTAGCTGTTGCCTTCAGAGGCTAAGGGCGCACTCACACTGTCCTTCCGCACCGCGCCCCGGGCTTTAGGGTCCTTGTCCCCCCCTCCAGGCCCGTTTGTACTCACACTACCTGGGCCTCACGCGAATGCTTCTTGCTGCCTATACGTCATCACGCCGTAACACGTCACACGCATTGATGACGTCATCGCGATGCGTCGCTTTGTTTCCAAATCTTTCCATAGACCTCGGAGCGCATGGTCCGTCCTTCTATTTTCTATGTCCCAAAAGGCGCACATAAATTACGTCAGAACCATCGTAGGCCTGGTGCTAGGACACGTGCACACGCTCGTGCTCGTACATGTGCAAACGCGCTCTACAAAAGCCCACCTCTCTCAGACGGGCCGTGGACGGCCAGCTGGCCGCAGTTATGCGCGGAGCCGTTGCACTCACACTGGTCAAACGCACTAGGCTTTAGCCGAAAAACCGGTTTTGGCCCGGTGCGGAAGGACAGTGTGAGTGCGCCCTCAATTGTCGTCAGGTAGAATTTATCATACGTACATAAATATCAGAATTCATGTAGATTTTCAACGGTGGACATTGGCACGATGGCAGCGGATCGTCTCCAGCTGCTGCAACATGATGCAGCCGCGTTCAGTGGACATGGGGGGTGGGGGGTATTTAGACTAAAGCCTGTCCTAATGAGGGTCCTGATAGTCTTGTGGGTCACAGCCAAACGCTGTGGACTTGGGTTGAGGCCTTAAAAACAGATGTCTTCAATAGCAGCCTGACTCAAACACCACACGCCCAAAGAACTCTGTGAGCTGAACCTCTACTGGGTTTTTTGGGGGGGGGTTTAAGCCGTCACTGTCTCTTCAGTGGATCCAGATTTCACCATGAGGACAGGAAGACTTTCTCTGTCTCAGAAAAAGGCCAGTGGGCTCATCACACAGCGTCAGGATTGTTTACTTCTCTCAACGAGGAAGTCGCTCAGATAACAATCGTCCAGTTTATGCAGAGTCATTGTCGTTGTTAGGTCAGATTTGGCTAAATCTGCCAGCGCTGTGTGTTTCTTTAAATCCCAGCAGCCTCGTGGTCGACCCGGTCCGAGCTCGCCCTGTAATGACCGCCATGAACGCGGCTACAGAGATGTGACCGCGCGGCAGACGTCTTTGGGTCGCTCCAGTTTCCCCCTTCACAGATCTGCCTCCTGCTTCCAGGTACACATAAACAGAGACTCTTCTGGGAAAGTGAGTCAGGAATGTGAGCAGAGACAAGTGTCCTTGCCAAAACCGGCCACTCCCCGTTAAAGCTTTAAAGTTAAAGGGATAATCCGCGGCACAAAAAAAGGTTTCTTTAAAGAGGAATAACGCTACAGAGTCAATCTAAACCCTCAGATGAGCTCACCGGCTTAAACCAGCCGTCGTGTCTTTCTTGTTTGGATCTGTGGCAAGAAATTCACTGTGTTACAACAGTGTTCTCTTCAGTTCGGTTTTTGGCATATGGGCGAATGTACACAGCAGATGGTGCTTTGTGTTACGTAACGCCACTTTGGAGGAAGGAAAACATCAGGACAAACTTATGCATTCAAAGAGGAATCCCTCTTAAACCCAAGGACCTCGTTTCTCCAAACGCGACAGATGGGAAGCTTTATTTGTATGTACAGTTGTTTTTTTTCTGCCGTTCCCTCTCCTTCTGCGTGTTGTTGCGTGAGGGCATGGGAGGGAGGGAGGCTGCAGCTGAGCAGCATGAGATCCTGTGACTCCGCTGGCCAGCTTCCCCAAGAGCGAGAGAGCGAGAGAGAAAGAAAGAGAGAGAGAGAGAGTGAGAGAGAGAGAGAGGAAGGAGGTAGGAACCACTTTTCAGCAGCAGACAACAGGGTGACCATAGTCTTTTATCGTTTTCGGTCACATGAAAACCTAACCCGGTTTCTGTGGCGATGTTCAAGAAGCCTCGGTGACATCGGAGCTTAAAAAGCTCCGTTTTCACCAGCAGCAGACCTCCGCGGTGAAACCTTTCCAGCTGAACGACAGGAACCCTCTGTTTACAGTACAGTCCTATACTGGCGAGCAACATTTCCCAGAATCAAACGGATACAGAAACAGGACAAACTGCCCTGAACTCACGTTCAAAAAAAAATAAACGACCACGAGCGAGACCTCGAGGAGGTGAAGAGTTGAAGGTTCACTGCTCCGCTCCTGTTTGAGACAGGAAGTGGAGTTTCCATAGGAGGGGGAGCGGCGCGTTATAGAGCAGCAGCTTTTGGAACGCAGCCCAGACGGGAGCTCGTCAAGGTTGAAAAACAAAAAAAGGGGGATCGCTCCGCTAACAGCCACTCCTCTACTTATATTTCCCAGAGTTGATGTTCACAGAAAGCGGTGCCAGCTACTGTTTCCCGTGTAAAGGTTTGAATCCGACAGGAAAAACATTTTGGTCGACTTTTATTTGGCTGAAGGATGTGATGGGACCCAACACGGGCCGGCAGCTTTTCCCTCTTTTCTTCTTCTTCTTCTTCTTCTCCGAGTAAAGTCAAGTGAGGCCGAGCTGGGAGCATTAGTCATGGGTCACGTTTGACCTTGTAATATGGTCTAAGATCCGGCGTAATAACACGGGTCCCTGTGGCTTTAAGCTCCAGGCACTTCAGAAAGGTGTCATTATGCAAACAAACTGCCTATTACGACAGAACGTGCTCGCAGGCCAAAACCCAGTCAGCAGTAACTGCCCGATGCCTCCGCTCAGGTTTGCATTGCTTTTTTTAAACGTCCTCATCGTACAGTAGCACCATACCGACACAAACGAGCCTCTCAATCAATATCTGTCTTTAGACAAAAGGTGCCAAGAGTCTTTTGGAGGATCTGAAGCCCTCTTCGAAAGGTGCTTAGTTGCTCTTACCACAGTGCAATTCAAAGGGTCCTTGACTTTTTTTTTCTTTTTTTTTTACGTCCAACAACATTTAGAGACCGTGGACAGGTTGGTCTACAGCTTCGGCAAAGACCGCAGAAGAAAAGGCAGATTTCAAAAGTCCGACGCCCACCGCGCGGGCCGTGGCATCGCCGGGTAACGACAAAGAAAAATCATAATCAAAGAAAACAAACAGATTAAACTTATTTGCTTTCTAGATCTACGAGTGTTCTCTCTTTTTTTTTTTTTTACTCCATTTGTCATTGCAATTCAGGAAGGTGCGCTACATAATCAGGTCAGGGGTTGAGGAGAGGGCTCGGGGAAGGCATTGAGGACACTTCCCTTCATGTGGGTGAAAGTAAAGCCGCCGCGGGTAAGCTAACGGAGCCCCGGGCTGCAGAGCTAAATGATAAACTGTCATAGGTACGTGTCCACAGGGGTCGCAACCGCCCGCGCTTCTCATCCCATGTCGATGTGAGCGGCCGCGCGGTGCATTCTGGTAGCGCCGCATAAAGTTTGCTTCCAGGGGTCGTGTTACAGGAAAGTGTTCGGTAACCATGGCAATTAGGGTTAGCGCCTGATTTAGGGGGAAATAAAGCCGTTCCAGGTGAACTAAGTGGATGTTCCTTTTCTAAGTGGAGATAGGAAAGGTGTATTACACAAACGCCCTCACTTCCCAAACTCCAAACTAACCTCAGGGTCACCGTTGAGCCGTCCTAACTTTCCCTGTTCCACCACGTAGCCTCATGCAACTCTTCATTGGTCGTAGGAGGGTGTAGCCTCTTTTCTTTGTTTGTCAGTGGTTATTCAGTGTGTTTACACGCACAACAGTACCCTGGAAATGGTCTTTCCCCGGTTACGGGAATAATCGGATTATTAAAGTTCCCCTCGTACACATGAGCGGAGGTTGAATGGGAAAACGACGGCGTAACTCGACCTCCGGTACAGTAGGTGGCGCTCCACCAACATACAGCCGGTCTGAATACGGCTTTATTTTCCCTGTTCACCTTTGTCAAAATCACAAATGGCCGACTTTTGGACAGAATGACGACAGGAACGGGTCGTCTTGGTAGTGATGTTAGTCGCCGTGGCGAAGTCCTCCCTCGCTTTAAAGGTAAAGCGCTATTGTTGTTTTTTTCACGTTGTTTTCGACGCCGTTGCTACCTCGTTCATTCTATTTCCGGTTCAGAAGCCACTGCCGCAGAGTGGGGGAGGGGGCGTTATAACCCCCGCCGCATGCGTAGACCGGAAACCCTCTATCACTCCGGGGTAAGCTGTTTACATGCACGAATACCCTGGTGACTAAAGGAGTTCTCCAGGTCTGTTAGCCAGGGAATGAAAACTCCAATTTTACCCGGGGTACGGTGTTTACATGGTGTTTGAGAAACCGGAGTACGCCCTTAACCTGAATATAATCATGTTTTTAAAGACTGGAGAGAAACTGATAACTGATAACCCATCAAGCATCCAATGCTGGGAAGCGTGACGACCCCCTCTTGTCCGATAGCGCCCCCTGTGGACACGTACCATCAGTCATTTCCTGTCTGTCGCACCACGGCCTCTCAGGTCCATGGTAGTAGTGCATTCAAGGTTAATCAAACAGTTTAGTAATGTCACCCTTTAAGGATGATTGCGGGTAAACACGACAACAATCAGAATATCAAAACAACGTGTTAATGGTTGGCAGCATCTGAAGCGGTGAGAGGTTTTGGTGTCTGAGTGGTTCAGCAGTATCTTTGGTCAGTTTGAATTAAGGTGCAGTTTTCTCTTTCGTTTTCGTTTTTCTCTCTAAACTTTGCTTACGTTTTGATGGGGGGGGGGGGGTGGGGGTGAAGGGGAGCTGAAGAGGGTGGTGTAAAGGGGTGGATGTTAAAGCTCCGAGGACTTTTCCACAACAAACACGCTGTTGTTTCCATTCACAGCTGCTCTGGCATCAGGACTTACTGACGTTTCAGATGCCCATGCAATCTAAACGGTATGCAGTGCTTCTATAGGAGCCCGCTCAGCACACCGGCCTCTTTGTCTTCCAGGCCCGGGCTCCTCCCACTTCCTTATTTTAAACACTTCCTCTATCCTCAAATGCCCCCTCGCCGTCGCCTCACTACCGGCCCCCTGCCGACAACTACGACCATCTACAAAACAGTGCAATGTCTATTCATAGGCACACTGGGATACAAATACAGCACACAGAGGGAGAGTGGAACACTATACACTCATACAGTATGTTACAGGTCCAACACACACACACACACACGCACACACACGCGCACTCACACACACACACACACATACAGACAGAACACAGAGACGTCAGCAGCAGCTCTGGCCTGGTGGTGGTTGTGGTGCAGCCTGCAGAGGCCGAGCGGTGAAGACGGCTGCTGTTTGGAGAGCCAACAGGACCAGGACCAGGACCAGGAGCAGGAGCAGGGGTGGGTAATTTACTCCCATTTTTGTTTAGGCTACTCCTTCCTCCCCCCCTTCCTCTTCTTTCCCAGCATCTCCACCACTTCCTCTCTTTGCTCTTACTCGAATGTATGCATCGCAAGAGAGTGGAGGAGGAACTCCGTCAGGTCACGTTGCTCTGTTGGGCGGTGGTGCTGGATGGGGGGGCGTGTGGGAAGAGGAGGAGAGGGGGGGCGACGCTGGGTGAGTTTAACCCACCGCCTCATCGCCTCCCTGCGGAGGCTCTTTCCGCTGGTTCGGACCACCCGCGCTGGCCGCCAAAATCCTCTGCACAAAGTCTTTGGTCCGCCCGGCAACTAAAGGACCTGCAGTTGTCATGGAAATAAATGAGAGAGTGACGGAAAGAAAGGGATGAGACAGAAATAGCTCCTTAAAAAGATGAGGGTCGAATATTTCACGTTTCATAAAACATGCACCAGTGCAGACATCAAAATGTAAAAAACATGGTTGAAGTGATGGTAATGCGGTCTTTGTTGTTAACTGTAATAACCGAGTCTGTATTTTTGTCTCTTTTAAAAGTACTTGATGATAAACCCGTTTTTTTTTAATGTACAATTTAAGAAAAAGCTCCATATCTATTGTTATTCAAGGGATCTTTGTATCTATCACATAACGGGACAATATGTACGCATTGCTCTTGTCAGATTCAGGGCGTGGGTGCGTCCCTCACCGCTGGACTCTCGGAGGATGTCTTCCAGGCGTTGGGTCATCCCCCGCTCGTCCGTGTCCTCCTCCTCGCTGCTCTCCACGCGCAGTCGGATCACCTCCTTGATCCGCAGCAGAGCTCCCAACAGGTTCTCTGTGCAGCGGAGCACAAAACGCAAGAACGGTCATTTTTAATCTCACAACAGTAAATCATAAATCGGCTCTGCGGGACAGAAAACTGAAAATAATAATAAGAAGAATATAATTATTTATAAAACAGAGTTTACAAAGCGCTTTATCAGCGGAAGCAAATCAACAGCATGGTACCCAGAAGGCGGCGTAAAGCTGAACAAAAGCAAGACAATGTTATTGTAAAATTAAAACAGGAAGACAAAAAAAAACAACATCAGTAAATATAAATACAGTTAAAAAAAGCTTACATCTTATAAAAGCAAGTCTGTAAAACAACTTTAAGTAAGTGTCAGTCGCTCTTTACGGTCTTTGGTCACACACTCCCGCCCCGCGTTGGATTTCTCGCACGTAAAAAACATTTAAAATATAAATAAATACTTTTTCGTAGAAATCGGCTGAACTAGGAACGACCGTAGCTCTTAGGGCGCACTCCCACTGTCCCTCCGTCCCGTGCCCCGTGCTTTAGGGTCCTTGTCCCCCCTCCAGGCCCGTTTGTACTCACACTACCTGGGCCTCTGTGAATGCTTCTTGCTGCCTATAAGTCATCACGCCGTAACACGTCACACGCATTGATGACGTCATCGCAATGCGTTGGCCGCAGCTAGGCGCGTTGCGGTTGCACTCACACTGGTCAAACGAACTAGACTTTACCCGTAAAACCTGTTTGGGCACGGTATCTCAACCGCCACAAGAGGAAGTTTGTATGTTGAGTGGTCCTGACGTAAGCAACTGCCATTTTGAACTGCTAGCTCACCACCCAGCCGCTAAAAGAGTCACGTTTAACGTCGTGATGCTTCGCTCACAGACTCCTGTCACGGCGTAGAACGCACACTGCTAATCACCAGTTGTGTGGCCGTTTCGTTAGGCTCGTTTTTCCGTAGCCAGGGTAGCATGGAAGCAAAGTAGCAAGCTGATGTTAGGTAGTTAGCCTGTAATCTGCTAGTTAGCTAGCCGGCCTGCTAATTCCACCATTCTTTAATGCTACACTGGTTACAGAAAACGTAACCAATGGCAGGCGAGCATAATAGCTCTAATGGTCCCTCCCTCACTCCTGCTCCTAGGAAACTAGTTTACAACGGCAAGAAGGGGCGAACTAGCTAGCTAACTGCCAGCGGAGGGGAATAAGGCTAGGGGAACGGCCGGCTTAGCACTTCTATTGCTATTGTGAAGAGAAACAGAGAAAAGCACTTGAAGGTAGGGCTGGGTAATATAACAATAATATATTGACTTTGAGATATGAGACTAGATATTGTCTGACTGTTCTAGCGGTTATTATTATTCGCCAGCTTAGTCATTACACCCACATTACTGAGGATTATTCAAAAATCTCATAATGTAAATGTTTTGACAGTCGACCCTCCGATATCAATGTATTTGGTAAAAAGAATAAATGATTGTGATGTTTGATTTTCTCCATGTTGCACATGAGTTTAGCTGCACAGGACATTTAGTTTCTCAGAAATGAAGAACTCAAGTAAATCTGCTGCTTCACGGCATGAACGAGGATGTTTGTTTACAAGAGTAGGTAAAGTAAGAGAAAAGGAAACTTCAGAGCAGTCAGGGTGAAATAACCGTAGACAGATCAGACTGGGGCTCAGGGGAGCAGCTTCCAGGTGTGAACGTACGCTAACAAGAATCGTGAGCCCCTTTCTGGGGTTTTGGCACCCTCCCTCAGTGAGGTCATGTGACCTGACGGCGGCGTGACACCCCTCCTGTCGCCATGACACCCCTCCTGTCAGCATCCTATGGATCAGACTCCTCTTTTGTCCAACATTCGTGTCAGCGGGGGAGTGTGTGTGGGCGGGCGAAGGGCTACAGTGGGTCTGATCGTTCCTTTTTTTTAATTCCTCGAGTCACACACACACACATGCACACGCGCACACACACGCACAAGCGCACACGCACGCACTAACTGAAGTCAGGAGGCTTCCCCGCACACACTGGAGCGACTCCAAAGTCCTGCTTGTTTGAAGTTTCCTGGTGAATATGCTGCTCGGCATGTGGAGCATGTTTTGTATAGATGCAAATTACAGTGATAGAGGGAGGGAGGGAGGGAGGGAGAGAGGGAGAGAGAGAGAGAGAGAGAGAGAGGGAGGAAAGAGTCACAGGAGGGAGAGAGGAAGTGAAGGGATGTGTGAGGTTAAAGCCCTGCGTGTGTTTTGGCTTCCTGCCAGTGGCACAACATTTTTTTGCGGGAGCCGTCGCAACGAAGCGGCGTCCACGATCAGGAATGACTGGAATGTTAAAAAACGGGGCGGAAAAAAAAAAGAGGACAAAGGAAGTTGGATGAAGGTTGGGGTTGAATTCAAAGAGGTCGAAGCAAAAAAGACCAGAGGGAGGAGGAAGAGGAGGAGGAGGAAGAGGAGGAGGAGGAGGAGGAGGAGGAGGAGGAGGAGGAGGAGGAGGAGGGAGACGAGTAGGAGGAGGAGGGTGAAGGTGGAGGAGGAGGAAAACAAGGAAGAGGAGAAGGAAAGTGGAGGATGGAGGACGAAGGAGGAAGAAGAGGAGGTGGAAGATGACAAGGAGAAGGAGGGAGAGAAAAGGAGGAGAAGTTTGAGGAGGGTGGAGGAAGATGACAAGGAGGAGGAAGACGAGAAGGGAGACAAGCTCACTCATCTTCAACCGCTTATTCGGGGTTGGGTCGTGGGAGGGAGACAAGGTGGTGGAGGTAAAGGAGGAGGGAGGAGAAAGGAGGATGAGGAGGAGGGAGACGAGCAGGAGGAGGGAAACAAGGAAGAGGAAGAAGGAGGAGGAGGAAGGAGCAAGAAGAGGAAAAAGATGACAAGGAGGA
Organism: Echiichthys vipera; assembly: GCF_963691815.1. Classification (NCBI taxonomy): domain Eukaryota; kingdom Metazoa; phylum Chordata; class Actinopteri; order Perciformes; family Trachinidae; genus Echiichthys; species Echiichthys vipera. Next base: position 4,297,531 of record NC_139827.1, on the reverse strand, counting down.
GGAAGACAAAGAGGAGTAAGAAGACGGAGGGAGACGAGGAGACAAAAAAAAGAAAAAGAGGTGGAGTAGGAGGATGGAGGGAGACGAGGAGGACGAGGAAGGTGAAGGGAGACTAGGAGGATGAAGAGGAGTTGGAGAAGGGGAGGAAGGTGGAAGGAGACAAGGAGGAGGAGGGGGAGGAATGTGGAGGGAGAAGAGGAGGATGAGGAGGAGGATGAGGAGGAGGACGAGGGGGAGGATGAGGAGGAGGACGAGGGGGAGGAAGGTGGAGGGAGACGAGGAGGATGAAGAGGAGGGGGAGAAGGGGGAGGAAGGAGGAGGGAGACGAGGAGGGAGGACGGAGGAGGATGAGGAGGATGAGGAGGAGGACGAGGGGGAGGAAGGTGGAGGCAGACGAGGAGGACGGAGGATGATGAGGAGGAGGAGGAAAAAGATGACAAGGAGGAGGAAGACAAAGAGAAGGAGTAGAAGGGTGGAGGGAGACAAGGATGAGGAGGAGGAAGAAGACAAAGAAAAGGAGGAGAAAGAAAAAGAAACAGAGGAGGAGGAGAAAGAAAAGGAGGAGTAGGAGGAGGAGCGTGCTGACACATTGGGAGGTGTCGATTATCATCACAGGATTCTTTAAAGCGAACGTGTTCAGAGGCCTTGAAGACGCGGCTCCTCTCTCATTTAGACATCATATTGTTATTAGATGATTATATTATTATATTATTATATTTAAAGATGTTTTACATTTCATTAAACTCTGACGCAGCTGTGAGCCGTGTGTGTGAGGTGCGTGTGTTTGATGGGAACCCTCCACGACTGTAACTGCTGCTGTGCCTCAAATCACTTCAATCGATGGTGAACTTTGTTTCCTTCAGCAGAAAAATCCATGAACATTTTCACACAAACTCTTTTCTATAATGTCCAATAAATGACGTTTGTAATGGTCCCGTTTCCACGGCCGCACACGACGGCCTTCCTAGATTTTAGACAAATTCTGGATGCTCTGTTTCTTCACTACAACGTATTTGATCTTAGTTAAAAATAAATGATACCAAAATAACTATTATTTTAATATACTGATTATATCCTTAGTAGTTTTCAGTCCCTTGTGGCCGTGAACTATAGCATGTTAATCTAATCTATTTTGGTGTCATTTATTTGTATTTATTATTTTAATGTATTTCATATATTCTTAGATTAATATGTTGTAGTTCACAGCCATAATTTACTGAAAATGCTGCTTTATTTTGGTGTAATTTATTTATTATTTTAATATTAATTATAGTAGTTTTCAGTAGGTTGTGGAAGTGCACAACTGTACAACATAGTGGATTTTATTTATTTCCATCTACAGAAAGAACAACGTGATCCTTCAGCTGGAGGTAAAACGTGAGAGTCATTCAAGTTGGATGTGTGTGTGTGTGTGTGTGTGTGTGCATGCATGTGCGTGTGTGTGTATGTATGCGTATCTGTGTATGTCTGTATGTGTGTGTGTGTGTGTGTGCGTGCGTGCGTATGCGTGTGTGTGTCATGCTTGTTCATGTGTGTGTGTGTGTCTGTGTGTGCGTATGGGTGTGTGTATGTATGCGTTTGCATGCAGGTGCGTCTGGTGTGTGTATGCGCGTGCGTGTGTGTGTGTGTGTATGTATGCGCGTGCGTGCGCGTGTATGTATGCATGTGCGTGCGTGCAGGTGTGTATGTATGTATGTGTGTGTGTGTGTATGTGTGTGTGTGTGTGTGTGTCTGTGTGCTTGCATGTATGTAGGTGTGTGTGTGCATGTGCGCGTGTGCGTGCATGCGTTTGTGTGCATGTGTGTGTGTGTGCGTGCGTGCGTGCACGTGTGTAACTGCAGTACTGACCATACTCCTGGTTGAGTCCCCACAGCTTGATCTTGTTGGCTTCGTGCTGGGCCTTCTTCTTCAGCCGGCAGGCCCTGGAAACAGAGGAGAGAGGGAGAGGGAGAGGGAGAGGGAGAGGGAGAGGGAGAGGGAGAGAGGGAGAGAGAGAGAGCACGGTCATCCTCTGGAACAGGAGACTCTGCTCTAGTATTCCCGTCCTCCACGTGCTCCTCCTGTTACTGTGTCTGCTCGGTTCACACCGCGAGCAGCTGGAGAGCAACGAGCGCAGGATTTATTTCCCAAAAACTGTGAGGGGGAGGTTTGACTGGAAACCTCCCTCATCGTCCCTCCTGCGCTCTGCTCTGCTCCCGTTTCATAACGGGACACGGCCGGTTTGGTTTCAGAGTATTTGGTGTTGGGATAAAAAAAAGAAATAATAAAAAAAAAGGCAGCAGAAGAGAGAGAATCAATGCATGTTAAATATTCATGCCTCCCACAGGGACTATTCTCTGCAGACAGCTTCTCTTCTCTCGCAGCTGTGAGTCGACTAAACGAAGCTTAAGGAATCAAACACGCGCAGGCCGGCAATGGTTAGTGTCGGACAGAACGCTCCCTCTGTGTTTCGCTGTACGTTGAATGATTTTTTTTCTACTGTAAAATTCCCAATTTCTCCCAAAAGTCCGGGTTGGAGGAGGCGAACGACTACACAACAACAACAACAACAACAACAACAGACCCTTCGCTAAGTCCTGCTCGCCACCATGGAGCGTTTCAATAAACAGGGTTCGTGCACCTTTTCCAAGGTCATAGTCCATGTTGGTTCAGGGAGGAGGCGAACGACTACACAACAACAACTGACCCTTCGCTAAGTCCCGCTCGCCACCACGGTTACTGTTGTGAGGCCTGTCGAGCTTTGGCACGCAGCGTTTCATAAACAGGGTTCGTGCACCTTTTCCAAGGTCACATTCAAGCACTTTTCAAGCACTTTCAAGGTCCATTTTCAAGGTTTCCAGCACCTTACAGCTGTGGTAAATTACACATTTCTACAAACACGTATACACGCACTATAAACAACTTAAATTGTGTTTCGTAACCAGACGGAAATAAATTCAGTTCGATTTCTGTTCTAGAGCGAAAAGAAATGTGGTTCAATTTCAACCATTTTATCCAAAATTCAAGCACTTTTCAAGCATTTAAAGGTGCATTTTCATGCTTTTCCAGCACCTTACAGAACATTCATTCATTCATTCATCTTCAACCGCTTGTCTCTGTCGGGGTCGTGGGGAGGCTGGAGCCGATCCCAGCTGTCATCGGGCGTGAGGCGGGGTCCACCCTGGACAGGACGCCAGTCTATCACAGGGCACATAGAGACGCACAGAGACAGACAACCATTCACACCTACGGGTGATTTAGAGTCATCAATGAACCCAACACCTGCACGTCTTTGGACTGTGGGAGGAAACCGGAGAACCCGGAGAAAACCCACGCAGACACGGGGACAACATGCAAACTCCACACAGGTTCGAACCAGGAACCCTCTTGCTGTGAGGAAACAGTGCTAACCACCACACCACTATGTCGCCGTACACAGAACAACCTTCAGTAAACTTGTTATTGCACTTGTTCATCACATTAAATTAGATGTTATTGTTCTATAAACAACCAACACGATGTGTGGAGACGGCTTTCTGCAGAACGACGACGAATGAAAGGGAAACTAACTCCACAGAAATCTAATCACCAACTATTCTGATCATCTCAGATACTTTTCCTGATCCTCTGAGCTTCTCTCCTCTCTGTTTGTATCATTCATGTCTCATCAACGCATGTTACTAATTCAACTTCTTCCCCGGAGTTGTTTGTGCTTTGTCGTCTCTCAGGTCTCTGCTGATGGTGGTGGTGCCTGCTGCCGTGGTCCTGTGTGCAGGTCTCTGCTGATGGTGGTGGTGCCTGCTGCCGTGGTCCTGCATGACGCTTCCTGCTGCTGTTATAATCTATCACCTTAGCTGTGCTTGTTTCTACTATTCTGCCGTATTAATAAGTCATATTCACATCACTATAGATGTTATTATAGTTACTGGAAGTGTGTCTCTCTCTCTCCATCTGTTCGTCTTTTCTCTCTCTCTCCTTTTCTTCCTCTCTCCGGTGCAGACAGATGTGCGTCCTCCACAGAGCTGGGTCTGTCTGACGTTCCTGTCTGTTATAGTGAAGGTTTTCAACGCCACCGTACTCTACGGGGGAATTGTTGGGTCTCTGTAAATCCTAAATAAGTCATAGAGTGTGGTCTTTACCTACTCTGTAAAGTGTCCTGAGATCACTTTGGTTATGATTTGACACTATAAATAAAATTGAATTGAATTGAATCATCTGTTCGTCATCAAAAGGGATTTTTCATGCAAAAACGTCAGAAAATGTCGTTCTCAGTCTCTCAAACATGAAGATCTTCTTTTCCCCCTGTTATATCGTATATGCTATCACCATATTCAAGCACTTTGAGAGACCTTGAAAACACCACACTAAACTCAAGTGCTTTCAAGGATTTAAAGCACCTGGAAGAACCCTGAACTGTGTTCTTGTACAGTAGCAATAAATCGTTTTATTCGAAACTAACTCCTTAACCCCGCTGCTTTCAAGCTGCCTTTGAAAAGCTGTTGGACTCGCAGGTTTCTTATGCACACTGTTCATTTGCTCTGTAAGCTTCACAGGCCTCCCGTGCTTAGTTACGGTTGCTAACGTAGGATTAGACAGTGGTCGTTCTAGGGAGGGGCTTAGCGGAGGGTCAATTAGCTGCTGCTAATCACCGACAGAGTACAGAGGATGTCCCAGCAAGTGATTTTTTTATAATGCAAATGTGTTTTTCTACCTCCCTACAAGACCTTAAACACACCATCTAGAGTTCAGTGGGGGAAAAAAAAGTCACCGCTCTCAATGCAGAGCCTAAAAACAGCCCCGGAGAAGACGTGCTGCTCGCTGTAATGGCTCGCCTACGGCTGCAGATTGATTTAATTGCCGTGCTGAATGAGAAGAAACCGGTGGCGGCCTGGAAAGAAGGAGAAGCATATTCACCAAATTAGAAGCTTCTGGTGCTCGAAGGAAGAACAAAAAGAGGAGAAAAGGGCCTCTGTGTTTTGTCTTTCAGAGCCACGGAGGTGTATCTAAACCTGAGGCCCTAACCCTGGCATCCGATCACATGATGAGAGGCAACAAAGCGCGTCCGGAGGGTCTGGAGGGAAAGGATGACTCAGAGGACTCAGCAGCCCGTGTCACTGTGATGCGGATGACGTTTTGCACCTGGAAGTTATAAAACCGGCTGTTCAGCACTTGTGAAAGTGTTTTAAAAAGGTTAGGGACTGACAAAGGTAACAAACTAACCAAGGGATCAAGGCCGCGGTGTCGACTCCCGTGTTCTGTCTTTGTCGATGGAGACAGGCGTCGTTCATTGTGTTTATCCGATAGCTTTTGAAGGGATACTGCACGTTTGCGTTAAGCTTTGTATGGTTGGAAACCCAATAATATTTTTGAGTGGTTGTGCATCCTTCCCCTGAGACGGGAGAGAGCCATATCTTTCTCTCACACTTCAGAATGACAGCACCTGAAGTGTGAGAGAGACGGGCTCTGCTAAAACTAAAAGCGCTAGCTCCCGATTTTTCAAACCCGCCTATAGGGGGTGAAACCCACTCACACTTCAGACCTATCACAGATCAGTGGGCGGGACTTCACTTGGTGGGTGGGCCGCAACCATAGACTGTATAAAAAAATGGACATAGCATACCCGTTCTGTTCTCTCAACTCCCATCTTGTCAGACTTCGCGTCATTTCCTCTGACCAAAAAAGGCATGTATGTGACTTTCTCTGCCTTGAAGGCACCAAATTAGAAATGTATGCATATATGGTCCACTTTTCAACACACCTTGATGTTCCCACTGGTGAAGTATGCCTTTAAACCCTTTGGAGGCACCTTCGATGGACCGATGCTTACAGTTTCCACCACACGTGGATCACATTTATATGAATCTCCTCACGTATCTGCGGTACGGTCAGCGTCCAAGGGTCAGGACGCGGTGATCCTTCCACCGCTAACTGCGTTTGTTGGAGCGCACGGCCGAGCTGGAGACACCTCGGCTGAGGACAGAGGGAGACTGGAAGCGGTTGGGATGACCCCGCCGCTAACTCTGACCCGCCACAAGAACGGCGGCAAAATGAATCTCTACGGATGAAATTCCTGCATATTAAGTGAAAAACATGAACTGGATTGCAGCACGAGTTGAGAAACACAGTGACTGTTTGCAATGTTTGCAACGTTACCCCTCGCGCGCTGTGTTTGTGTTGTGTTTGGAATAATATTCCCACAGTCCCTCTCTTCTTTAAACTGCCTGTAATAATGTTCTTTCCTCCAAATTCCCTCCCTCCCTCCTCCGTCGCACTCTCCGTGACCCTCCTCGTCTAACTCCTCGTCTGCCTCCTCAATCCTGCCCTGATTTCCTTCTATTCAGCCTTTCATCCTTCCTCCCTCCGTCGCAACTCCTCTGTTGTTTTCCTCCCCATCCATCTTTCGTTTATTCCGTCCTGCCCATGTCGGCAATGCGACTGAAAAATACACTCGTGACCTACATTTTCAAATCATTTGTGTTGTGCATCTCGTCCTCAGGGGGCGCGTTTCACATGTCTTTAAGTGCAGTGGCGGTTTCCTCAAAGGTCGTCTACGGGGGAAGAGTTGAAATCAGATGCTTCAGTCAAATCAACTCTTTAAGGGTGAGATTTCTGCTCATTTTCAGGTTCACACTTGTATTCAGTGTTTCTACCAGAACACGTCGACACGCTTTAATGTTGAAAAGCTGCCTCCTCACAAAAAAAGCCCAGTCTGCTCCGATTGGTCAGCGTTTCCTGGTCTCTTTAAGATATTTTAACCTTACGTTCAACTATGGACATCTGGGGCGGCCGGTGGAGAAGCAGTTAGAGCGGTCGCCCCGTGTAAAGAGGCTAAAGAGGCAGCAGCCGCAGGTTCGACTCTGACCTAGGGTCCTGATGCTGCATGTCTCCCCCTCTCTCTCTCTCTCTCTCTCACACCCTGTTTCCTGTCTGTCCTTTATAATAAAGACTTGAAAAACTGCCAAAAAACAATCTAAAATAAATAAAAATGAACATCTGACATTGTAAAATGATATGAGAGAAAACACATTATAGGATAATGCGTCTCCTTTCAAATTCCACTATGATTACATGTTTCTTTCAATGCATTCCTCTCTCTGCGGATCCTCCAGAAACAGTATCAGGGGGTCAAATACTTAAATGCGCCACATATTTGAAAAACAATCTCGAAGGCTAAAGACTGCGGATACCGAGCCGAAGAGGCCTGCAGGATTCTCTCTGATATCTTTTTTTTTCTGCAAACAATTTACAAAACACTGAGAACCAAACTGAGAGGCCCACTCATGCCTGATAAATCGATACGGAAAAACGTCTCCGGGGCTCTGACTTGGTGCTGGAGATGTAGGAGGGCAGTAAGTGGAGTCTGGTACCTCGAGGCCAGCTTGTTCTTCTCTTTGCGGGACCGGGCTCGGGCCACGGCGGGCAGGTCGTTGACGGGGCCCATGCCGTCGATGGCGGCGTTGAGCTTCTGCAGCTGCTCCCCGATGTTGTGGAGCTTCTGGGGGTTCGGTGTCAGGTCGCTGGCGTCCGTCTTGCGAGCTTTGCGGCGCCCTTTCTTGCCTGGACAAAGGACAATAGAATGAATTCAATACCTGCCTGTAAAAGCCTTTAAATGTCTTTCGACACCCGTAAACCCCCCAGTGTGCCCCTGAAGCCAAATGTATGCAGCCAGATCAACCTCCACATGATCCCAAATCATGCAGCTACAAAAATCTCAGTAGCTGCGTTTACATGAACCCTAATACTACACTAATAATCAGAAAAAAACATATATTCTTCCTGCACATTGAAAATATAACACAAATCATGAGTTTTCAAACTAAAATGGACTCAGCAGTGTTTCCAAATGTCTCAGAGACGCAGGAGTAGTGTGGACGCTTGGTATGAATGTAGCAAAAAAAGGGGGGACTGTGGTTCAGTGGAAGAGTGGCTCGTCCTCCAAATGAGAGATCAGCCGTTCGATCCCCAGCTCCCCCGGTCCACATGTAGGAGTGTCCTTGTCTTGCCCAAGGACACTTCGACATGTGACCTAACCCCGAATTGCTACTCGTTCTGCACATGGGTGTGTTAATGTGGTGCGTATGTATAAATATTATTTAATTAAAAAGGTAGTTGAGTGGATGTAGACTTTATTTAGCGTCCATGTAAACGGTTCAAGTGTAATTCTGGCGAAAAATCATCATGTAACAACTATAAATAGAGAAAAAACAAAGCACCAATGGGCTCCTTCCTTTGGGATTGGCTTTGGTAATCGACTTGAATGGACTTTACTATGAGAGGAGCAGGTACCTGGGCCAGTAGGTAAGTCTTTAAAACACTCTTTTAATAAACTCTGGGTTCACTAACTACGTTGTTGGTGCTTTGTTTTATGTGTAGGGACTCTTCTCATGCTGCTGCAGAGGTTTGCTGTTATTCTGAGCAGTATTAGTGGTTAAAAAAGACGTTTTAATGCCTTCACCGTGCTACCCCGAGCTAATCAGTGTTAGCCACGTCCGGCTGTTAGCGACTCCCGGATTTCTCCGTTTCTAGCTCATACATGGAAAAAACTACCTTGATCGCTTATTTGATGTATGTAAGTGACTTACACTTGAACTGGACGCTAAATAAAGTCTACATCCACTCAACTACCTTTTTAATTATATAATAATTATACATATAAATATCTTTATGCTACATTTATACCAAGCGTCCACACTACTACAGCATTTCTGAGACATTAGGAAACACTGCTGAGTCCATTTTAGTTTGAAAACTCATGATATGTGTTATATTTTACATGTGCAGGAAGAATATATGTTTTTTTCTGCTTATTAGTATTAGTGGAAATATGTGTATGTTTATGTTGATGCGGTAGATTGTGATGTTATTGCGTTTGCGCGTTAACAGACTGCATCGTATCGGATTCTTCTGAAGAACAAAGGCTGAAAGAAACTGCTGCAGAGCCGCTGGTGTGTGCGTCTGATGCAAGATTCGAGTATCAGGGCAATGTTGAAAAATTCAGATTTTGACATAAAAGTTGTATGTAGGGCACATGCCTGAGGGTCCTGATTCCGACTGGTGTCACATGAGAGGAAAGAAAATGGGACACTTTGAGCCGCAGTGTGTGAATATCATTTGAATGACTTCTGCTGCACACAAAAGCCTCTCGTTCCCGTGGATCTTTACACTTTTGATCTCCGGCTCCATCTCTCTGTGATCAAAGCTGCAACTAGACTCATCCATCCGTTATCTTTCTGATTAATCGCTGCATCAGAACGCTGACTTACTCTGTCCGACCGAGGCGGGTACATTTGTCTCTCTCTACCATAATCAAAATGCTCTTGTTCATTGATTGATTGATTGATTGAGCACCGTGATTGCGGCATTCTCACCCTCTCGGCGGTACAGTGTGCTGGGTAGAGTGCTGGAGCTCCAGGACAGGGACCAGTGGACGTCTCCGCCCAGTTTCTTCTTCGTGGCCGACTCTCGGGCGCGTCGGTACTCCCAGAAACACCGACGCTTCGACGGGCGCTCGCCCGGCTGCCTCACTGGCTCGGCCTCCACCTCTGAGGGGAAACACACGCAAACATAATTTTCAATTTGTGCAATAAAGACAGCAAACAACCAACCCAGGGAAAACGGCTTAAAGTATAATTTCTAAAACACAACTTGGTATGCAATTGTTTTTTTGTTCAATTTAACCTTTATTTATACAAGTAATCTTAAAACACCAGGGCTCATTTTTAAAGTTGCAGCTGGCAAGCCTGACAGATCAAGTTGACTCATTCCGATTTTGAATGTTTACGACTCTCACGCCCCTCCCCACTACCACAGAGCTCCACCCCTCCCTCCCATCGAGTGCTCGTAAGTGCGTGTGCACCAGATTCCTGTTAACACGCCCGTCTCTTCTCTTATCAATAAACAGCATAGAGTACACGCTACACAGAGGTAGGCTAGCTAACTTACTCATAGATAGCAACTGCTAACGTCATGTAGTACATGCCTAGCTTAAGGCGTGTGCCTGTGATATTGTAACATGCACGAGGGGGGAGGGGGGGGATCTGTGGCGTGTGCACGAACTGTGCCCGACAGTCAGCTCTGCACTGAGTGGACAGGATGATACGGGCGCAAACAAAGAGCTCTAGATGAACGTCGAGCCGCGCTTTTCTTTCTAAGACTGGAGGATTTATGTTGTTCTACTGGAGCAGAGTGTTGGTTTCAGTGAATATGATCCAACAAATGTTGCCGACTGCGACTTTAAGAGAGAGGGAGGGTGTTATTTAAGATTCTCCGCTTAAATTTAAAACTGTACAAAACTTTCAAGCCCAACTTAAACTGCTTTTGCCTAATAAGACAATACACACCTCTTAAGGCAGCACGACAATTTATGCACGCCACGATATTTTCCCTGTTGTCATATTGTAAAACCGTTTGGGGCCCAGCCAACCAAAACAACAATGACACAGAGCAGGCACTTAAAGTAATGGATCAGAAGTCTGTCAGATGGCAACATTGGCAAATTCTCAAGAAACATAATTTACTGGGTTTTGAAAGCTTTGGAGGCTTCTCATTGTTATAAACTTATTTTGAAGTATGTGAACAACCTTGCTCCAGAAATACGACAAGCTGAAACTGTAGAACAACTTTCAGACCATCATCGTTCACAGCGTTGGGCACCAAACACGAATACATTACGACCAGACATCACAACACCGACAGAGCTCAAGGTTTTTAACACACAAGTAAAACAATGGTTGGAACTGAAACACACCTGTGAACGCTGGAAACACAGGGCAAGTGCACACGCATACACACATTACTTGTCCTTGTTTTTGTCATCATTTGTTCTGTAGTTGATGTTCCGCACGCGTGTGTCGTGTTTAACTTTGCTTGTGTAACTTTTAGTAAAGGCCTAACCGGGGACAGGGGTTGCAAATGAAGTCTCCACTAGAAACCTTTATGCGTGGCAGCTGTTTTATATTTTAGATGAAACGATGCATTTGTCCCTGCTCAATAAACTTCTAAACTAAACAAAAACAACAGCAGACAACAGCAATATGACACAGACAGGACATTCATGCAAAGACAAAGAGCGATGAGTGCTAAACAAGACTGAAGGTCTACAAATGTGCCAACCGCCCCGCGACTGTCAAAGTTATTTTATGGATAAAAAACAAACAAACTTTGCCGTTCTTTCATCGTTACAGTGGGTCAAAAATGTGAAACCCGTAACACCCGTTCAAAATAGGATTTCCGGGTCCAAGCGCTCTGTTGAAACAAAACAGACAACAACAGCCGACCACGTAGATGTCTTTTTTATCCACAACAAAAGAGGTAAAATGATAATTACGTTGTTTTTTATAAACTCAGATCTGTTCACGGCCCTGCGGCGTTGGAGAAATACGAGGCTCGGACCCGGAAATCCTATTTTGAAAGGGCGTTATTGCCCAGCCCTTAATGATAACACCTGACTTGGTAAGACCTTCGCGAGAGAAGATCGCCCCCATACGTTGTATTTAAGAAATAGATCATACAGTCTTTTTTTCCTTGACAGGAAACCGCTCGCTCGCTCGCTTGGTGAAAATCGCTCGCTTCTTGAATCTGCTAAACGCACCGGGCATTCAAAAGGCACGAGAGACGACACTCTGATTGGTTTCATTCATGTTACGCCCAAAAAACACACCCACGATTAAAGCTATGGTCTACGATTTGGTATATTGGTCAGAGGCCAACCGGTCCCCGAAAGGCTCCCATTGGCTTGTACCCTCCATCCAATCCCCTCGTCTCCCCTCGTCATCCCGCCTCGTCCCCTCCCGCTCCCCCTCCCTCTCTGTAAACGCTGACCGGCTAGTGATTAGCTTAGCAGCTCAGCTACCGGAGCTTCAAACTCTAAGATCACTGTCAGTTTACGGTCAACACTCCCGCCTCTAAATGATCAGTGATCATCATCCTTTGAGTAACAATGAATGCCTGTAACAAGTTTCATGGCAACCAGTCGCACAGGCGCTGAGATGTTTCCCCTCAGGCTCACCAGAGCAACATCAGCTCCAGTCTGGATCCAGTCCTCTAAAGATTTTACTGTCAGCAGTTCACTAAAGTTCCTCTTTGGCTCTGTTTGTCTCTTCATGTCTGATTTTATCCCCCGTTTTTGATTTCACTGTGAAACACGCTGCACTGAATTACAATTAACTCTGTTTATAAGTGACAGAAGTGCTGATCTGTGATAACACATTTTCGAGATAGCTCCCTCCCGGAGCTTCTGCCTGGCGCAGCTGTCGGGGCGCAGTGCAGCTGCATCGCCGCTTCCAGACACAGGCAGTTGTCATTTTCGCGCCCCACATTGTGTCGGTAGCAAATGTGCTCGCACCCAATTGGCGCGCCCGTGGGTGTGTTGGTCTAAAAATGAGGTGTGGTCACGCCGCTGTGCCATTCAGCAACAAAACACCTGCTACTGTGTTTTCCTGCTATTTTAAAAAGGGAGCATTGTTCGGATAGTAAAACGCGTGATGCGGCGTGCAGTTATATCCACAGCCCCGTGGTTAATTGATAGTGGACGGGTGAAATAATACATCATTAATGAGGAAATATGAATTACAAAATGTGAACAGAAGGTGTGTTTCTATTAGGGTAAAATGTGGCCGCTCACAAAGTTTCAGGGCACGTCTTCTCAAATGGCCGTTCACTCACCGTGTTTCCATCACACAAAAGGCCCCAGAGGGCTTTAGGAGACTCCAAGGTGACATACCACTCAGAATGGGGTTCAAACATCAAGTGATCGGTGATACAACGGTGCGCCGCTCTTTCTCCAAGTAAAAAATACAGAATAGTTGCAGTTCAACATCATGTACAGGTAACATGAAAGAAAACACTCCACCTTAAAAATGCCAGGCGCTGTTTAAGTGTGTGTTGACAGACAGGCTGTAACCCTGCTTGCAGTACGGTGTTTGGGGTGTGTGTGTGTGCGTGTGCGTGCGTGTGCGTGTGTGTGTGTGTGTGTGTGTGTGTGTGTGTGTGTGTGTGTGTGTGTGTGTGTGAAAATGGAAGAGAGAGCATGCAGCAAAGGGCCACAGGTCAGAATCCAACCCGACCGCTGCAGCTCTCAGTTTAACAAGCTCGTGCAAAGATGTGCACAGATCATTTTCTGCTCTGCGTTCGACCACACCACTGGATAAAAGCGTCCACTCTACTTTGCTGTGTTGTTGTGGCGTCAAGTACTACCACACGTCACATCCCGCTGAGAGCTGCATCCGATCAGCAACCGGGCTTCTCTCAGGGGAGAAAAAGGCCCTTCTCTGCCAGCACTCAAGTGCAAAAAAGGGGCGTTTCAGTGAGATAGACCCGCCTTAATCCGGGTATTCAATGGAAACGCACCAAGAGACAAACACGATTACGCATGAGAACCAGTAACTTTTTTACTGTGCGCATGGAAACGTTTGCAATTACTGAAAGCAGCCTGAGAAAACACTCATACGTCAACACATCATTTAACAGGGGGAGTGTGAAGAATCCATTCGGTCGGGTGGCTGGTAGGTGATTTTCACGCTCAAGTGGATTTGGATGAATTCAGAGCCAATTAGCACATAATGCTCGTTACAGACACGGACGTGCAGCAGCCCTCCTCCTCGGTTAAATAGGTTATCTGCACACAACCGGGAGCGAGTTCTCAGCCTCGCCAAGTCTCCAGGCAGATCATTACAGTTTGCTCGTATACGGTGAAACAGAGATGTTGCTAGGACAGAGGATTGGGAGACGACGGAGAGTCCTCAACGGAAAACCGCTCGCTTCTCGAAGGTGCTAAAGGCCCTGTTCAAATGCACCTGGCATTCAAAAGGAACGAGAGACGACACTCTGATTGGTTTCATTCATGTTACGCCCAAAACTCACCCACGATTAAAGCTATGGTCTACGATTTGGTGCATCGGTCATTATAATTAACATCGTTTATACGGCGATTATGGTCCTTTAGTCAGATCTACACAATGCAACTAGCAAAAAGAAACAAAAAAAATCCATTCAGTCTATCAGAAATTAACCAAAGAGAGGCAACCGGTCCAAAAGGCTCCCATTGGCTCCTACCCTCCATCCAATCCCCTCGTCTCACTTGCTCCTCGTCCCCTTCCCCTCCCACTTCCCCTTCCTCTCTGTAAACTCTGAGCGGCTAGTGATTAGCTTTGCAGCTCAGCTACCAGAGCTTCTGTTAGCATGGAGAAGGAAAAGACCGATACCAGCAAGTGGCCTCTGCTCGCCCCAACGGTGAAGGTTGGAAGAAAACGTAAGTCGACCGAGGAAAAGGCAGAAATGTGACCTACATAGGAACCAAAGAAGAGTCGACATCGGGGATTCCTTTGAGCGGTGGAGAAGGCTACGCCAGGATTTGGGACTGAAAACAAATGCTGAGACAGCAGACTTTGTTGTTGAACAGGTCATTTTTGCGTTTTATTGTGGTAGATGTTTAATAGCCTCCATTAGTCTGCGCCAATACTGGCTTCTGACTGTGACCGTCCCCGTTCTGATAAACGGCTTCGGATCACATGTTAGCAAACGTTAGCCATGTGTTTTTAGCCGGTCGGCTTCTTGCTCTGCGAGACGGGGCGTGTCGTTAGGAAGCGAGGGAGAGAGATACGAGCTCAGGGGGAGGATCGTGGACCACTGAGGGCAGGGGTTTGGTTGTGTGTGTGTGTGTGTGTGTTTGGGGATGGGGGGGGCTTTTTTTCAAATCTGTCTCAGCGGCTCAACTGATTTTCAGAATGTAGACCAGAGCTTTAATGAGGAGACTAAACACAACCCCTTTGCCTCTTGTGCCTTTCTTTGCGCCCACATCATACGCCGTCTAACGAGTCAAAGTGGAGCAGGCCACGCCCTAATTGCGTTCATTTTAGACCATGCACCATAGATGTTTTAAAGAGGGCCAGGAGTTTCTGCAATCGTTTTGATTTCAACACCGTAAATACAGTCCAACACAGAAATGTTTTCATAGCCATATTTTTGGGCTGTATCTGCCAATATTTAATATCTAAAAACAGTTC
>NC_139827.1:4072550-4280050 GCF_963691815.1 Echiichthys vipera | reverse complement strand
TGGAGGTTAAAGTTTATGAATAATTAGAGGGGCGTGGCGTCTTGAGTGACAGCTAGCCTCTGGCCCTCACTTCTCCTCGGAGGTAAACGTCAGCCAGATGGAGGTATCTCCCTCCCCCCAACGTCACATACATGCCCTTTTTTGGTAAGAGGAAATGAAGTGGAGTCAAAGTCTGACAAGATGGCGACTCCTGTAGGCGAGGACGATTGGATCAAGCTGAGAGAACGGACTCTGACAGAGAAGCTACGTCCATTTTTTACACAATCTATCTATGATTTCTACAGAAGGACGACAAATGAAAGGAAAACTCACCCCAACACACTAACACCAACTATTCTGATCATCATGTTCATTACTAAAAGTTAATTTTCCTGCAAAAACGTCAGAAAAGGTTTTTTCCAACCTTCTTTTCCCTGTTATATCATATGTCCATCCCATATAACACATTCCAAGCACTTTTTAAACCCGTTTCCTGCACCTGTGCAAACCCTGCTGACTTCTTAATTGTGCAAAACACAGTAATTATGGAGGTCAAAGCTACAACTTGTCCAAAACACAAAGAAAAACCACAATTATCAAAGAGAGAACGAGTGAATAAAGACATAAAGAGGCACCGGCTGAATGTTTGTCTTCCTTCTGAAGCTGCTTAAAACGCCACGTTTGACTGTTACGCTTGTTTAACAATCAGCACCAGCTTTCATACCCTGTTTAACATGTTCGACAGCGAGCCCGCCCTCCCCCCTCCCCCCTCACACACACACACACACACAGAGCAGCGTGGCGGTTGCAGATGGTATTTGAGTACATGAAGAGACTCCAACCCCCAAAATACGTTTCATAACAGTAATACTGCAGCCACTGAGGCGGTATGTTGTCCGGGAATTACACCCGTAACTTTGGTATTTAATGTGCATCTGCTCAGCCAACTGAGTCGCACCAGGCGGTCTGAGGTCTTGTCTGGACCCGGGACAGATTCTAATGGTTTCCGTGTGGGCAGTCGGGGCTGCTGGCGGCGCCGCGATGAGCCCGAGATGTCCTCGCCACGGGGATACAGGCAAACAGAAAAGCAGAACTCACCGCATTCGGTTTCTGAGGAGCTGTAGAGTTCAGCTTCCACCGCCGTCTCCTCTGCTCCCTCCTCTGCTTCGTCCTCTTCTTCCTCCTCGTCTTCCTCCTCCTCCTCCTCTTCCTCCTCCTCCTCGTCCTCCTCCTCTTCATCCTGTCCCTCGTCCTCCAGATCTAGCTCAGTCTTGGCCTGGCTCTCCTCCCTGCCCCGCGCCTCCTGCTGTGTCTCCCCGACGTGCACCCCCTCTGTCTGGGAGTTTGGAGCGGGCCCTGCCCCCATCTCCTCTCCCTGGCTCAGGGAGTAGTTGTGCTCCTCGCTGCAGTGCTCCAGAGCCAAACCTGCCGCCGCCACCACCTCCTCCTCCTCCTCCTCCTGTGCCACCTGATACACCTCCACTGTGCGCTCCCCTGACATCCCCCCATCCTGTCCTCCTTCGGCCGCTCTTCCTGCAACACATAACTCCCTCTCTGTTGTCGTGGCAACAGAGCTGCGCCCCTCCTCCCTCCCCGCAGCGGCGGCCTGGACATCCTGGCCGGCGGGAGGCGCCGTGTGCCTGCTCCTCCTCTTCCTCTCCTCTTCCTCTTCCTCCTCCTGCTCCTCCCGGCTCCTCCCCCAGCGGCACATCAGGACGGCCTCCTCGGAGCAGGCCAGCAGCTCCCCTCCCACGCCGAGGCCCAGTTTGGTGTAGCGAGCCATCTCGTCCAGCGCGGACACGTCCCAGCGCTCCGGGTGCAGGTCCTCGCCGAAGCCGCCATCGTCCACCAGGTCGCTTAGCAACTCAAAAGGCCGTTTCCGTGGCGATGCCGGGGAGCCCAGCATGAGGAGCACGCTCTAAAGGGGTGAAGAGAAATATTTAAATATGAGTGATATGGAGCAAACAGATCACCGCGTGAACTCTTAAAGTGTTAAAGGCTCGATGATCATCTACGGGAACCTCATGTGGTCTTCATCAAAGCAAGGCTTATTCAGGGTTCCCGCACCTTTTTCAAAGTCAATTTCAAGCACTTTCAAGCATTTCAAGGTGCATTTTCAGTCTTTTCCAGCACCTCACATCTGTGGTTAACTACACATTTATACATAGAACAATCCTCAGTATCCAGTTAACTTATTATTGCACTTGTTCATCACATTCACTTAGATTTTATTGTCCTGTAAACAACAAACATGTTGTTCTGAGACAGCTTTCTACAGTAGGACAAACACATGAAAGGAAAACTAACACTAACGAACTATAATCACCAACTATTCTGATCATCTGTTCATCCTCAAAAGTTATTTTTCATGCAAAAATGACACAAACCCCCTGGAAAATCTCTGGAAAATCCTCGGCGACAAAGTAACGTCCAAGGTCACACTCACACTGTCCATCCGTACCGTGCCCAAACAGGTTTTACGGGGAAAGCTTAGTTTGTTTGACCAGTGTGAGTGCAACCGCACCGCGCCTAGCTGCAGCCCACTTGCCGCCCAAGGCCCGTTTGGGAGAGGTGGGCTTTTGTAGAGCGCGTTTGCACATGTACGAGCACGAGCGTGCGCAGGTGTACGAGCACGAGCACGAGGCCTACGGCCGTTCTGACGTCATTTCCTGTGCGCCTGTTGGGACATAGAAAAAGAAGGAGGGACCATGCACGGACATTTAAAACAATGGCGGTGAAAGGTTCACGTTGGTGTGATGCGGAGGTGGAGTGTTTACTGCAGATTTGGTCGATGAAAAGATTCAAAAAGAGTCGACAAGACGCACAAAAACGCCGAGGTCTACGGAAAGATTTGGAAACAAAGCCACGCATCGCAATGACGTCATCAATGCGTGTGACGTGTTACGGCGTGATGACGTATAGGCAGCAAGAAGCATTCTCCGAGGCCCAGGTAGTGTGAGTACAAACGGGCCTGGAGGGGGGGACAAGGACCCTAAAGCACGGGGCACGGTACGGACGGACAGTGTGAGTGCGCCCTGAGAAACCCACTACGGTTACTGAACTGTGGAAGAGACTGAGTCAGAACGGACCAAGATCAAAGCAGAGCAGTGTGAGAAACTAGTGATGTCCTGTGGCCTCTTCACTTCCTGTTCAGTTTTGAATCGTAGAGGAGAAAACATTGTTAAATCTTCTCTTCGGTCACAATGGTTACTGCTCTCTAATGTTGCTCACTGTATAGCCACAGGAGATAAAGTATTTCAGAATAAATAAAGAATTAATACCTCTCTAATCATGATCTCTACCGTAGATGTGTTAACTCCACAAGGTCGTTACATGAGTAATGCGCGGAGTGCCATCACACGACCTTGCTCACATGATCAAACCGGGTTTTCAGGGACTTTCAAGGTCTGGATAAGTGAGACATTACTTATTAGATAGCATTTTGTATTCATTATTTTAAGTGGTTCAAATGTTACGTGTGGAATAAAAACCTTCCTGGACCTGAGGAGCATAAATGAACTGAACATTTTCACTGAGGACGTTTGAGCGCGTCACCGGAGGAACGGCACAGGTGGAAATATTAGAGTTAGTGAATACTGAAGTCCATTTAGAGAATTGAGCCACGTTGACTCAATGTTATTAGGAAGAAAAAAAGGCCTTTAAGAAAATGTCCAAACCTCCCCCGGAGGATTAAAGGGGAAATCATGCGGTCTGGTTCCTGTCTGGTTCCGGTCCACCGTGACCAACTTAGCACACATGCACTTAAGTTCTTAATAAAATGAGAAAGAAATAATAATAAAGTCACACAGGAGCATAAAAAAAGGCTTTACCGTTTGGTTAATTCATATAGATTATGTATTAATAACCAGATAGCGTGCTGATATACGGTTATCGAGGTGTGGAACGATTTACATTAGAAAGGTTCGGCCGTATCGTCCAGCCGTGCACACAGGCCAATAGAGGTTATATGGGAGTTTTAAATCATTATGAAAACTCACATTTCCCTGCGTTTGTGTCCTTCGTTTACACGCACATGGAGAGCTTGACTTTGAAAAGGGTTCTTTGTAAAAACTCCAGTCAGGGTGGAGATTTTTGAAAAACTCTGGCTGCACGTTTGCGTGTAAAACGGAGAAAAACTGAAGTTTCCTGCAGCCGACGTCAAAGTATGCTCCAGAACTTGCGCCTGCATCATAGGTGTGACCATGGGAGGGATCATGGATGCATTCTGAGTAGCAGTCAAAACAATTTCCGCAAATACAACTGCTGTAATACGTCCAGGAGCAGCAGAAGAGGGAGAGGAAGTGATCCGTAGCTGCTGTTGCTATTTTTTGCGATGCCGATTGGCAAAACACAGGTTAGTGTAAACAGTTTTTTTTCTGAAAACGGACAGGTGTGCATGATGGTATTTGTGAAAACAGAGACAGCGAAATGTCCGTTTATGAAAATCGCCGGCCACGCGTAAACGTAACCTAAAAAAACGACTTATTTCCACTGGAAATGAAACATTTCCAAGTATCTCTAAAGCCTCTGGGAAGTCTCACTCAGTGCGTTTCCATGCACAGCAGTAACCCGACATGGCCTTCCCGGTTAAGGGAATAATGGGACTATTGAAGTTCCCCTCGTACACATGAAAGTGGGTGGAATGGGGAAATGAAGGGAGTAACTCCACCTCCGGTACAGTAGGTGGCGCTCCACCAACATACAACTGGTCGGAATACGGCTTTTTTTCCGGTTCGCCTTTCTCAGAATCACAAGCGCGGGGAAAATGGCCGACTTTTGGACAGAACTACGACAGAAACGGGTCTTCTTGGTAGTGATGTTAGCTGCCATGGTGAAGAGGGGGTTATAACCTCCGACACATGTGCAGACGCGAAACCCGATATCACTCCGGGTAAGTTGTTTACATGCACAGACACCCTGGTTACTAAAGGAGTTCTCTAGGTCTGTTACCCAGGGTATGAGAGCTAAACGCACTATGAGCCGCGTGACCCTCCATCCCCGGTCGTCTCACCTGGTCGTACTCGGTCCTGCCCCCTTGTGGCGACATGGCCAGGGGGTAGGGGCTCAGCAGACCCCTGTGTCCCCCGTAGGCCTCGCCAAACGCAGGCTCCATCCCATTCATGCCCGGCTGAGAGGGAGGAAACACACAGAGACACATAGTGAGATCCAAGAATCCAACAACAAGACCGGGAGGAGGCTCATTCGGAGGGGAAAACGACCACGGCAGGTTTCATCGGCGTCCCTCCTTTACCTGAGGCATGCCCGAGGCAGGTGGGAGTCAGGTCACGGTCACAACGTCGGTTTAGAGCGAGTTCTGCTGCTGCAAAAAACAAAACAAAAACATGAGTTCAGACGTGAGAGACATCAAAGAGGAGACCGAGAGGGGGAAAGGAGAGTAGGGAGATGACGGGAGAGGAAGAGGAGGCGAGGATGTGATTTACCAGAAGGGTTGAAAGTCGAGAGGGTCCGAAGGGGCGGAGCTCCTTTCACATGTCGCAGCCCTGCAGCTCGCAGCCACCCGGCCTGCAGGGAGGGGAGGAAATCAGACACGGGTTCAATAGAGGCCACGCTGCAAACGATGCAGCAATAAAACAGTGGAAGTAAACACGTCGTTAAAGCGGAGAGATGTGCGTCTGTGGGTCTGAGTTAGAGCTTGGGAAGTGTGTCTTTTATTGTTTTCCTGATAAGATACAGCTCAAGTTAGTTCAGTTCAATTTGTTTAAGGGATTAGAGTCGGACAGATGCATCAGCCGATATCTACAGTATCTGTCAGCATCAGTGGAGAGCTTCTCTGATTTGTGCCGACATGAAAAACCTTTTTACAGAACATACGATGCAGAACAACAATGATGGGGGGATATAGAAATGGTGACGTCGAGCTATTTCTTTTATTTATTTAAATGGGCAGCAACTGACTGTTAGTCAGGCGCACTCACACTGTCCATCCGTACCGTGCCCAAACAGCGCGTTTGCACATGTACGAGCACGAGCACGAGGCCTACGGCTGCTCTGACGTCATTTTATGTGCGCCTGTTCGGACATAGAAAATAGAAGGAGGGACCATGCGCGGACATTTAAAACAATGGCGGT
This sequence comes from Echiichthys vipera, assembly GCF_963691815.1. NCBI lineage: Eukaryota > Metazoa > Chordata > Actinopteri > Perciformes > Trachinidae > Echiichthys > Echiichthys vipera. The sequence continues at coordinate 4,273,981 of NC_139827.1, read as the reverse complement.
GAAAGGTTCACGTTGGTGTGATGCGGAGGTGGAGTGTTTGCTGCAGATTTGGTCGATGAAAAGATTCAAAAACAGTCGACAAGACGCACAAAAACTCTGAGGTCTACGGAAAGATCTGGAAACAAAGCCACGCATCGCCATGACGTCATCAATGCGCGTGACGTGTTACGGCGTGATGACGTATAGGCAGCAAGAAGCATTCTCCGAGGCCCAGGTAGTGTGAGTACAAACGGGCCTGGAGGGGGGGACAAGTACCCTAAAGCACGGGGCACGGGACGGACGGACAGTGTGAGTGCGCCCTTAGTGAATATACATAACTTATACTTTGTATAAATAATGTAGAACACTGTCAAATATATTACAGAAGAAGATAAAATACAGGTTTTAAAGCATCTTCCTTAAAAAAAAAAAAGTGTTTTCCTTGAATTCTGTGTTCATCAAGTGAAACGTTACAGATGCTGGCGCTCTTTTGTGTGTGTTCAGTCACGGTGGCTATTGTTGCTTATTTAGCAGGCTACTTTTCCTATTGATGCTCCCGATCCTATTTATGCAACATGAAAAAACATGCTGCTGCCGCTGCTGCCGCCAGGAATGTAGGCCATATCATTTCCTGAGAAAGACCTGCCAACAATGAGCGTTTAAAGTAGCAAACGCAGACGCTTTTAAGCACAAGATAGAGGTTGAATTTCACTGTGTGGAGTGGGAGAGTGCGCGTGTCACATTTGTGGACGAGTACGCGGATAATTACCAACGTGCGTTAGTCATTTCGGCACGATGTGTTGTTGTCGTTAGTGTCACAAGCTGCATCGAAGAATAACTTTGATGTTGATTTGTTAAAAATGTACAAAATCCCATGCAGGAGGAAGTGCAGGCCGGAGATGAAAAGAGGTTTGAGCTAAAGTTAAACATTTCTCAGATGCAAAAAATCATCTCACTGGTTAAGTTAAACCTCAATGGGAGAGATAACAACACACATTTATCTTGGTGGTTAGCACTGTCGCCTCAAAGCAAGAGGGGTTTCTGGTTCGAATCCCGGCTGGGGCCCTTCTGTGTGGAGTTTGCATGTTCTCCCCATGTCTGCGTGGGTTTTCTCCGGGTTCTCCGGTTTCCTCCCACAGTCCAAAGACGTGCAGGTGTTCGGTTCATTGATGACTCTAAATCACCCGTAGGTGTGAATGGTTGTCTGTCTCTGTTTGTCTCTATGTGTCCTGTGATAGACTGGCGTCCTGTCCAGGGTGGACCCCGCCTCACGCCCGATGTCAGCTGGGATCGGCTCCAGCCCCCCCGTGACCCCGACCCCGGGATAAGCGGTTGAAGATGAACGAATGAATGAACAAACGGCACGAGAAGGTCAGAACGTAAAGCGTCCTCCAAATGACGTAAATATCGCCGCAGCTGGTTTTTCAACATCGGGATCGAAGCAATCTATAAATCATTTTGAGGGTGTGTCTGGGTGATATAACGATTGTTTTATTCTTAAGCCAGAAAAGGAAATTTCCATATACTACTCCCTTGGGTAGCTGGTCACTGGCAGCCTCGCTCTAACATCTCTCCATTGACTGCATGTATATAGGTCCTGTCTGTGCATGTGTGTGTGTTTTGGGCCTGTGTGTGTAACATGATTAATAATAAGAGTGAAAAAATGTAATTTCCCCGTTGCAGGATAAATAAAGTAATTCTTCTCCTATTCATATTACTCATATTTTGGAGTTCCTGTTTTGCTAAACACTTAAAAAAGGACAAAACTGGTCTTAATGCATTGATTTCTTACGGCCAATAAAGCTGATGAAAACATCAAAACATGGTGTGTTTCTCTACACTTACCGGAGCTTTACATCTTTATATACGGGACTCACAACTAAGTTTAAAGCAGCTCATGAATACTCTTTCACAGCTGGGCACTGGAGCTTTTTAGTGACTCAGTCCGTCCGGGAGGAAAAAGTGCATTTGTCGGGGACTATTTTCAGACGTGGATTAATACACGTTTGGTGCTCTCATTAGTGTTTGTGGCAGCAGGACGTTGTGTGTGTGTGTGTGTGTGGGACTGAGTCAAAATAAACTACAGTGAGCGTGTGTGTGACCATGGTAATGAAAGGACATGTCAGCCAGTGTAACAGTGTGGCTCACCGATGCGTTTCAATAGTTTGTTTGACAGCGATGCAGCTCTAGGCACGGGGGAGGAAGGATTTGTATCGCTAAGTAGATGCATTCATTGTTGGTTTTGGTGTGTTTTTTTGAGACGGAAAAGAAAAACACGGGATACGTCGAGCCTTTGTCCTTTAACCTAGCTAACTTGTCCTCTAAAGAGCTGCTTCTTCGGCTCCACCCAAATACGGTTAAACTCCGCCAATGAGATCTTTCCTGCCTGCCGAGCCGCTCTGCACCGGCGAGTGTCTGCGTAACCAAAAACTCTGATTCCCCATTAGAGAGGAGGCCACAGTGCAAACTCCTGATCAGACCGAGCTCCTTTTTTCAGACGGGGACATGATGAAACACAGAGCAACACACACACACACACACACACACACACACACACACACACACACACACAGTCACACACTCACTCGCAGCAAGAACAATGCAGACCTACTGTTCAGCACCTGTAGAAAACCAGAAGAAAGCAGCTCAAACTGATCCGGGTTCAGTGATTCGAGAACAATGCTATAATGCGTTCACTGTGGATTGACCTCAGGCACACAAGAATGAGGAAATGAGGATTGGCCGGGGCAGTTATGACACTGCCTTGGCATGCCACATGGAAAACTGCTATTTGGCAGACGGAGCGAGACAGCTACCAACATGCTGCGTACACAAACACTTGTCACGCACATACAGCGTTTTGAAGTCAATAAGCGGGTGAAGCGCACGTTATGATCCCGGCGGAGCTGCGCGTTTACATTTTACATCTCGATCACAAAGCTTCGGCTGTAGTGCTGAGAGCAGGAGGACTCGAGATACAAAACACTGGGAGTTGACAGAGGGATTAAAGCGTCTCATGTCAGCAGTTTGCTTGTATCAACAGTGCAACCAGTTCAGGTGCTGCTTACAGTGCACTGGGTTTTATATTCTACGCTACTCTTTCATCTTAAACTACAGAACATATTACATTATAAACTATATTATGTCACTATGTGATCTTGTTACAGTGTGTTCACTTGTATCATGACGGGATCTTAAAGGTTGACAATGAAGAATCTTTATTAAAAGCTATATTTTTTTTAATTATTTTGAGGGGTACACAATGAAAGTTTTGCTTTTCCATAAAAAAATATATTTAGTCTGAATTAATATTTTAAACATTTTTGACGGGTTTGACAATGATTTTCTGTCACGTTCTGTTTCCATTGTAGCAGCCAATGGTGTTGGGCGTTGTTGGTACCCAGGGTTGTCTGTTGTTGGGTGCAGCTACTGTAGGCTGGCACTGGGTGAAATGGAGTTTGCCGATCCTGCAGCTGCTTCTTTGTCCCGGCAGCTGAGTGAGTGGAGACGGGCAACAACCAGAGTCAATATAGGCCGAGCATTCACTCCATGGACTGAGAGAAAGAGTTCAACGGCATTAAAACACACGCCCTCATGGTTACGTTTCTCCTTGATAGGTAAGCTAACTTTCATGTTTTCTTAGCTGTAACAGCTAACGCTAACTGTCAGTCAAACTCCTCTAATACTTGTTTTTATGGTGCGATTTGCCGGAGGGGACGGGTTCAAACAGGCTCAAATAGACTCCGGTCTCCTGTAGCTACTGGGCCGGGTCTGACCAACCTGGCAACCCGACTCCTGGAAGTATTTTTTGTTGTTGCGACTCAATCTTGAGACACTAGATGACAGTGTGTTCTGCTCATTCTCCATATTCAACCTTTAATAGGAACCTTAAGTAGTAGCAGCCAAATGTATTTTAGACACCTACAATAACAATATCATTTTAAGTTTCCGTATTTGGAATATTTTTACAGTTTTATCTTACTGTCAGACGACCTTTTATGACGGAGATCCGCAGCCTTTCTATGCTCTCTTCAAAGCCACCAGACTCCATTGACAAAAACAATCACACACAGTGAGCCGCTGGTATACCGCTGATATACCGCTGGTATACCGCTGCCACGATCGCTTGGTTTATTTGTGTTATTGTGTCACTTTGGTCAATCTAAAAACACCACAGTGACAAAATAACACCACTGATCGAGGCAACGGTAGACCAGCTGCTCCCGGTGTTCTGTGAGGTAAAATGACCCTTTTTGTCAATGGAGTCTGGTGCATTTGAAGAGAGCGTAACGGCTCATTTCCCCGTCGTAAAAGCTCGTCTGACAGCAAGGTAAAGCTGTGAGAGAACTCTAAACATGGCGTTCATTTAAACCAACATAGTTTTAAATATAAGTTCACACGCTGCCCGCGCCCACGCCAGTACATTTATCAGCTTCCGCGTCCCTGCTGCTCCAAAGTGTGGGCGTGCCGACCCCCATCTACTGTAGGTAACACACCGATTATGGAAGTACCAACCCCACATGTGTATATCTTGCGTCTGCTTCCCCCTGTAATTTTGAGTTTAATTGCTCTTGTATGGTTTCTAGTCTTATATTTCATAATCTAATTATTTTTTTCCTTATATATAAATCTCTAGGTATTTCTGTCCTTGTGCTGCTTCTGCAACACATGAATTTCATCTCTTGAAATCAATAAAAAGGCATCTTATCTTATCTTTTCATCAGCCACCATTCTGTCAGAGAAGGCGACACACTCGTCCAACTATGTCTCATGTCTAACAAGAACATAACACACATGGAAACTCACTCATCTCAATGCCATCGCCTCTCATCTCCTTTACCTGACTGCAGCACTCGAGGTATTTGCTGTTTTCACGAGGTATATTTACCACTTTACACAAACGCATTCCTGCTCATATTTGTTTATATACTCCGGCTGATATAAGAAGCCAGGCGTGCCTTTCGTGGGATTACAACCCTGCGTCTGTCGTTTATTGTGTGTTGGTTCAACATAGGCTCGGTCCAAAGGTCTCCTGGCTCATAAACACGCGGGCAAGAGTTCACCGTTAAGGCAACGGGGAAGCCAAGGAAAATTGCTTCACCTCAAACACACTGTAGGTCAATAACAACTGATAATAACCACGGGCTTCACGTTCGCACAACGATCCGTTCGGCCCTTTGTAAACAAAGAAGATGCAAACACGACCGCGGCTTATGCAACCACTACACTAAAGCAGATACTGACATAAACACGTGTGCACGTTTACATTTAAAGTGGGGAAATGTGCTGCTGTTGACACACTACTACTACTTTCACTACTATAGGTCGATAATTTAAATGCCTCCTCAACCGGACAACAATTTCCATGCCAGTACATTCACAACTGAGCCTTATGGTATGAGTATTAGTAATGCACTGGAGCAATTTGAGGTGGTTCGGGCATCTAGTAAGGATGAACCCTGGGCGCCTCCCTAGGGAGGTGTTCCAGGCACGTCCAGCTGGGAGGAGGCCTCGGGGAAGACCCAGGACCAGGTGGAGAGATTAGATCTCCACACTGGCCTGGGAACGCCTCAGGATCCCCCAGTTAGAGCTGGTTAATGTGGCCCGGGAAAGGGAAGTTTGGGGTCCCCTGCTAGAGCTGCTGCCCCCGCGACCCGACCCCGGATAAGAGGTTGAAGATGAGATGAGACGGAGCTATTATCCTGAACGCCACGCGGGGCCAGATAATGCTGAATAAAAATGACCCCATATCAGTGCATCACGTGATGTAACACAAGCCAGGCGGTTTAAGAGGATGGAGCCTTCACGTCCTACGGAAAATTGGTAAATGTCAAAATCCGACATGAATACGTGAATAGTGCACATGAATACCCCCTCATGTGGTCATTTTCCACCGGGAAACTCGTAGAATATTTCGATAAATGAGTTGCCGAGATGAGGTGACCTTTGACCTTTTCAACATGGCGCCGCGCAACGCAAGAGTCGACTATTACAACAGCACTGTTTTTGAGCTGGTGGGGAAGAGTACAGAAATATTAGCTAGCTCTTGTGACCTTTAAAAAATCTTCTATGCATGATGTGTAAAAAATACAGTTTCACTGTAGCTGATGAATAAGCCGGTTTAAATGGTTTCCCCCGAGTATCAGATCAGGATCTGTGGGTTCGCAGTGTTTCATTTAACTACGAGAACAAACGCACTTGAACACAACGCACTGGTAATTTCCAGTTTACAGGTGCAAACGTAGCACCGTAGCACTTGAAGGCAGCATGGATGTATATCACGTGTATCCTCACAAATCATTGTTATACTCTGCAGAAATCTTCGATCCAGTTATAGTAGGTCCTTATACAGCATGTCCACGATTGTTATGCCCCAGTCTAGGGGGCCGAGGACACAACATAGAAAAGCCCCATCTTCCCAGTGGAAGTCCCAAGTGGCCACAAACTATGATTCGGTTGAATACTAAGAAAGAAGGTTTCATTTACAAAGATAGTTAAAGTGACAACAATAGATGATGATATATAGAAGCTGAGCTGTAGGTTTCAGGGTGGACTAAGGTCAAAATAACAAAAGGTAGCATGTTTTCTGGTAATTCAGTAAAATAAACAGTGAGAAGGTTCCAGGTTCGCATCCGGCCTGGGCCCCTTCTGTGTGGAGTTTGCATGTTGTCCCCGTGTCTGCGTGGGTTTTCTCCGGGTTCTCCGGTTTCCTCCCACAGTCCAAAGACGTGCAGGTGTTCGGTTCATTGATGACTCTAAATCACCCGTAGGTGTGAATGGTTGTCTGTCTCTGTTCGTCTCTATGTGTCCTGTGATAGACTGGCGTCCTGTCCAGGGTGGACCCCGCCTCACGCCCGATGTCAGCTGGGATCGACTCAAGCCCCCCCCCCGCGACCCCGACCCCGGGATAAGCGGTTGAAGATGAATGAATGAATGAACAAACGGCCGGAAGGTCAGAACGTAAAGCGTCGTCCAAATGACGTAAATATCGCTGCAGCTGGTTTTTCGACATCGGGATCGAAGCGATCTATAGATCATTTTGAGGGTGTGTCTGGGTGATATAACGATTGTTTTATTCTAAAACCAAAAAGGAAATTTACTAATACTACTCCCTCAGGTATTTCTGATAACATCCGTCTGAGTTAATGTGCTTGTTATTGTCAGTTTAGACGACATCGGTGTGTATCAGGATTGATGATTTCATCACCGTACCATTTCACCGCAAGATCCTTTTATCACTGATGAATCTGTCTATTTTCTCAATGATCGGTTCATTGTTTGGTCTATAAAATGGTAATAAACAATTTACAATGTCACAATTTCCTAAAGTCCAAAGCGACCGCTTCAAATAACTCGATTTGTCCAACGAACCGCCTGAAAACAAAATAAACTAGCACGTAAGAGGAGCTGGAACCAGGACTTATTTTGCATTTTCGCTTGAAAAATCACTTCAACGATAATCCGTCATATAAAATAGATTATTTTATCCGTAAATCAGCTAATCTTTTCCAGCTCTACTACTCCGACAGAGCAATACAATGTGTCTGTGATTACAAAAATATGAATATCAGGGTATTCTTTTATCAGATAGTGTCACTTTAAGTCAAAAGTTATTATACTTTTGACTTAATGCTCTGTTGTGTTTGTAGTCTGTGATCATCTTTTAGTACTTTGAGATGTTTTTATCACATATGGGGTCAAAACTTTTTTTATCATATAGTGACTTTCAAAATAAAGGTGTTAGAGAATGACTAAAGCAGATTATAACGCACAATTGGTCTCATCCGAACATGTGGAGAGCACATCAGAGAGTGGGAGCAAGTCATGCTGACTGTGGAGCACGAGCAGCCTGACCAGACAATGAACCTTTAACAGCTGGAGGCCTCTTTAAAAAAAAAAAAAGCCCCCCAGTGTGATCGAGGACAGCAGCACGGTAACGGATGGATGGATGGATGGATGGATGGATGGAGGTTACGCACGGAGAGACGAGAATGGGGTTGCGAAAAAAGTCAACCAGGCAGCAGGAGTCCGTAAAGAGGCTGTGATGGCGGAGAGTGTGCCCGAAAACAGCGAGGATGAGGCGGGGGAGCAGGGGGGGAGGAGGAGGAGGAGGGACGGCCTGGCTGTCGGTCTGTCTGGGAGGCCAATTTGCCAAATTAAAGCTCCAAAAAAAAAATCCGGGCCGGCGGACAAAGCTCCGTCTCGCCTGGGAAATCTCCCCTTCTCCTCTTAATTAAATACAATAAACTTCAATCACAACAAAGAAGGGGGGAGAAAAAAAAGAACAATCACTCAATCGACCTGGATGCGCCCCCTGCCTCTCCTCTCCTCTCCTCTCCTCCCCGTGTCCTTGGAGCTCCGTTTCCCGTAACGAAGGGAAGCCAAAGTGGCCCCCGGTCCGCCGCCCCTTCTCCTCGCCGGTGCGCGTCCCGCTCTCCCCCTCTACGAAACAAACAAACAACTGCCGATGAACCGATCAGCGCAACGGAGCCGGTGATGGGGAGGGCATGACGGTGCCGTGTGTCCGCACAGCTGGAGAGAACAACAGCAGAGAGCCAGAGAGCAGGGAAGGAGAAGGTGCCATGGTGGCAGCAGCCAGTGTGTGTCCCGCATGGCACGGCGAGCCGAGGAGCCGCCGCCGCGCTACACTCCCACATCCCGATAGCTCCTCATTCCGTGTCACACTGCGAATTCACAACCCCGTGCATTTGAGTTTTGTATTTTTGAAATAAAAGCAGGGATTCCTACCAAAAGAAGCCGCCGCCACCACCACGCGTCGCGGAGTATCCAGCCGAGACAACAGGGATCCTTTCAGGCGCAAGACAACAATAAAAATGGGGCGCAGCTGGCACTGCCACCGGATGTCCAATATTAATTGTTAATAGGGCCGATGTGTGAGGCTGTGGGTCCGCTTCACCCTCCAACAGGTCTGGGTGCGGATTTTAAAGTCTCTTTTGTGCCTTACGGACTTTCGTTAAATATTAAAGTTGACACCGGGGAATAAATCAGACAAGTTTGGCCGCTGCTCGTCCACCTGCAGGTGCCGCCGCCGATCCGCGGTGGGTAATATTATACCGACCCGGGCAACTTATTATTCTCGGTGTAATGAAAACAGAAAATGGAGCTTTGTAACCATTTAAAGTGCAAAGTTTGCAAGGAAAAACACACACACAAAGGGGGATTTTTAACTCCTTATTTGCGCAAATAAAATAAGTCTAAATGTATCGCGCAAATGCAATTAGGTGCCAGTTTAAATACACAAATATGCCACAGTTAATGTGTTTAAATGTCCAATGAACCCTCGGATCCACGTCTAATACTCCCGAGTCAAGTGTGCCGTGCATGCTAGTGTATGTAAATCCCTGTGAAAGTAGCCATTTTCATCCTTAGAAGAGCGTTAAAAGGCTGCAGACATGTTTGGGGAGGGGATCTATTTGTCACTCGTCAAACTTTAATGCGCATTTATTCGCGTAAACGCGGAGGAAAGCTTCGGTTGGGGTGAGATGGTGCTTTTACCTTATCGCGTGTCCTCGGATGTCCCCTCGGAGTTAAGGCTCCTCCGGACCGGGGGTAAAATGTCGGCCTCGGCCTCTCCAGATGATATTATTACGCACCATCCGCAGACATGAGAGGGGAGCCCGCATGGGCAGCAGCGGCGGCGGCGGAGGCGGCGGCGGCTCAACCAGAAAATCCCATTTCACCTCCACAGCCACATGCAGGAAGTTAAGTTTACAGCAGTGCACGCGCTTGGCCTATATATGGCGGATAAACGGGACAGAAAAAGATGGTTGTAGGACTGTTCAACACCCCCCTCTCGCCTGCTTCACCACCACCACCACCACCACCACTACCACATCCTCCTCCTCCTCCTCCTCCTCGTGTCTCTCCCTCCCTCCATTTGGAGCCGTTTTGGAGAGGAGAGAGGGTGGGAGAATTAAAGCAACCATGAATCCAATTCTTCTCCCTTGTTTTATTAATAAAGTTTTGTAACAGCAGCGACACACACCCCCCCTGTGTGTGCGACATGGTGCCGTCCACGAAAACAAAAACAAACGCGGCGTAAAAAAACACTTTTTGGGGCAGAGAGATACGCGTAAAAGAGCGCGCGGGGTGTGTTGCGCGGGTTTGTGGGTGCTCTTTGTTGTTCTTTTTGTTGTTGTTGTTGTTGTTGTGGTGCCAGTGTTGTTGGTGTTGTTGTTGTTGTCTACGCCAGTGTGTTGTAGCTTCACACTGTCACCGTTGAGTACAGGTATTGAAGCAGGTGTGTGTGTGTGTGTGTGTGACTGACCTGATAAAGAGGGGAAGTGTGTGTCAGCTGTAAAAACAGTTGCAGCTCTCAGTCTTCGGCGGATCGGAGGGCACTTGAGTTCACGGATAATCCCGGAGACGAGCTGTCAATCTCGAGAGATTTTAGCATGCAATGGTAGACCCGGGGGATTTCAAAATAAAGGTCGACTTTGGGGAATGGGGTGCAACATTTTGAAGATTGATATTATTATTATTATTATTAGTAGTAGTAGTAGTAGTAGTAGTATATTATAATTATTATTATCATTAATATTGTTATTGTTATATTATTATTATTATATTATATTCTTATTTTTATTATATTATTATTATTATTATTATTATTATTATTATACTACATTAGAGTGGTTTGAATTACATTTACTCAAGTACTGTACTTAAGTGCAATTTTGTGAGTAGTTCCATTTTATATTACCTTTATTTTTTTAAATAACTTTATTTAATTTTAATTTAATTTTATACCAAGATGCATCAACACAAAAAACAAATACTGTAGTGAAATTTTGAGTTACTTGAGTAGTTCTTGAGTAGAAAAGTGGTGGTTAATATATTATAATTTATAAATATTAGATATACTATAAATAATGAAATACTATTAATTATGGAGATGGGATTAAATAAATAATACTTCCCAGTCCTTTTTGAATATGTGGATTGATTTTATTTTTATTATTTTTTTGTGTGTGTTTTTCTGTATTTTGTGTTTAATTTTACATCATTATTATTTTTTTATATAATTTATTGGTTTTGTTTTCTGCTTTAATTTAATTCACATATGCGACATTAACATTTTAATCACCCAACTTGAGCCTAAAAAACAGAAACAATTTTGTTTTGTCCAGTTTCCTCAGTCCGTGTTGCATTTATTTTGAAAAGCACGCTGCTGTATTTCCGGTTTGGTGCCGTGTGACTCTCGGAAACTTGACCCACGTGGAAGTCCGTGAAAACCAACCCCGGTTTGTAACTACGACACGGCCTCGTCACGGGGGCGGGGCCACACGACCCGTCTTTAAGGACACCGGGAGAACTGAAGCCGTGAACCCGCTGACCCGAGCGTTGCCCCGGGGTTGCTTCAGAGCGGAGCCCCGCTACTGGAACCGTCGAACGGAGCGGCAGACCCCGGGCAGACGGCCTCCACAGCGGGTTAACCACAACTCAAAAGCCCCTAACGCAGCTTCTCTTACCTCCGCAAACTCACTGTTGTTTACACTGGATTGAGTTTGGATGAATGCACAAGTTATGAATTTACATCCTCATTGATACAAATATTAGAAACACGTCATTTTTAACAAACCACAGCTTTTACAATGGAATCAACTCCTTTGTGAACACTTTGGAAACAGAGAGTATAAAGGTTAAAGATGATAAATGCAGAGTTTAATCTAATAATAAACACATAATCCTACATAATAGAGCACAGCTGGCAGCCTATACATAATCTGAGCAGCCAGTTTTAGGTTATTTGGATATTAATGTTCATAATCCAGGCTTGGTCATAGCAAACAGCACCCCATTTAAAAAGCATTGTTGGCCTTATTCAGTAAATAAACACTGAAAAAATTTCTTGTTTATTATCTAAACTTTTGTATGGCCTGATGTATTTTATAGTAAAGTGTGAATGTCTCATTCTCATCTCATCTTCAGCCTCTTATCCGGGGTCGGGTCGTGGGGGCAGCAGCTTTAGCAGGGGACCCCAAACTTCCCTTTCCCGGCCCACATTAACCAGCTCTAACTGGGGGATCCTGAGGCGTTCCCAGGCCAGTGTGGAGATCTAATCTCTCCACCTGGTCCTGGGTCTTCCCCGAGGCCTCCTCCCAGCTGGACGTGCCTGGAACACCTCCCTAGGGAGGTGCCCAGGGTCCATCCTTACCAGATGATCCTGAACCACCTCAACTGGCTCCTTTCAACACAAAGGAGCAGCGGCTCTACTCCGAGTTCCTCACGGATGCTGAACTTCTCCCCCTATAAAGTGTGAATGTATCCATTGTATGTTCCATTGGTCAGTTCAGTCCATAGGTGACTTGGCTGGGAACCGTAGGGTCGCTGGTTCAAGTCCCTGTGTGGACCATGTACGAAGCGTGGACTGGTGGCTGGAGAGGTGCGAGTTCAACTCCTGGGCACTGCAGAGGTGCTGTTGAGCAAGGCACCGAACCCCCAACTGCTCGGGGCGCCGGTCACTGGCAGCCCCCTCGCTCTAACATCTCTTCTTAATTGCATGTATATAGGTCCTGTTCTGTTTGTGCATGTGTGTGTATTTCGGGTCTGTGTGTGTGTAACATGATTATTAATAAGAGTGAAAAAATTCAATTTCCCCGTTGCGGGATAAATAAAGTAATTCTTCTTCTTCTTCTTCATTGTTGACTAAATCAATGAACACAACTGTGTGACAAGTGATTAATTAAATAAAAAAAATGGTTTTATCCATAATCAGTTCAATGCACAATATCACACTGAGAAATAAACACCATGATTTCATCCATATCACTCACTCCGTGTTGTTATTGATAATAATTTCATTTCCGGGGACGTTATACGCTTTAAAGCAGCGGTGTCAAACTCTAATTCACAGTGGGCCAAATTTAAAAACTTTCGGTTTTACAAAGTTTCGGGCCAATCTCAATATTTACTAAAAACAAAAAAGAAAGACTGCAAATGTGCATGTGTTCCCTTCTCTCCAGATGTGTAACGTTGAGCCTTTCCAGTGCAGCTCCTTGTTCTTGTCGTGGTGTTTCTTCTGTTTGATTCTTTGGTCACAGCCACGGTGACAAACAGCTCTTTACCTTCACACACAGATCATCTGCTGAAAGCTCCTGTCCTCCATCTTTCTTTGGGTCGTTTTTGGGGAGGGGTGGATTAAGTGTGTCTGCAGAGACTGGTAGCATGGATGCTCATGTTTGTTAACAGAAAGTAGACGTGTATGTGCTTTATACTCGCGGGCCAGCTCTCAGAGAACCTTGATATGATCTTGGGGGCCAAATATAATTACATCGCGGACCAGATTTGGCCCACAGGCCTGAGTTTGACACCCCTGCTTTAGAGGTTCTCCCATGCTAGTCACAGTTCTTTAATAACCTAATTTAAAGCTTCAAAATGTTCACTTTTTAGAAGAAAAAATGTTTATTTTCAATTATTCATAATAGAACCGGCTTCAGAAACACCGCTGCATCTGTCAGGCCGCCTCTTCACAGTATATATATTTAAATAGAGCGATTAAAATATGCATTATGAGGCTTGCAGCTGCTCCCCTGTGAGGAACAGAAACAACCTTCTATAGAGGCGCTGGTGTTATTGAGGCCAGCTCGTATAGCCGTCTGCGTAAAGATGTTTAAATCTTAATGGGGGGAAAAAAGTAGGTTGTCATGGAGCATTAAGCCTCAATTTATGAATAATACAGCGGATAAGCTGTGGGGTGTTTGTGTTTATCGGTGTCTGTCTGTCAGTCAAAGCCCATATGCGCAGGCCCGTAGGCTGTTTGTGTGCATGCTCTTAAATTATGAGTATTAATTTGTCGTTCATCCGTTTAAACAGAAATGTAGGCCGAGGCTCGGCATAGAGGACGGTACTGCAAATGTCGGTGCCTCGCTCTGTGCAGGAGCAGAGTGAATGGTCACAACCGGTCACAAAAACTCTGCTTTTAGAGGCCGTTTACTCATTAATCTGCATCCGTAATGAGGCTGCGGTGCTGCAACACCACAGTTATTTGCAGCTGTGAATTATGGATTGATGTTTGTCCTCTTGGGTGGTAATGAAAGAGAGTCATTTCATATTACACAATCATGATCCAGCAACAACGGTGTGTGCTGAGCCCGCAGGTGCACATTCGACACGTTGCGTCACTAGATTTGTTTCTGAACAGTGATTTCGTCTTCACTTCATGTGTAGGGACTCTTCTGATGCTACCGCAGAGGTTTGGTGTTATCCATCCATCCATCCATCCATCCATCTTCAACCGCTTGTCCCTATCGGGGTCACGGGGGGGCTGGAGGCGGGGTCCACCCTGGACAGGACGCCAGTCTATCACAGGACACATAGAGACGAACAGAGAACAACCATTCACACCTACGGGTGATTTAGAGTCATCAATGAACCGAACACCTGCATGTCTTTGGACTGTGGGAGGAAACCGGAGAACCCGGAGAAAACCCACGCAGACACGCGGAGAACATGCAAACTCCACACACAAGGGCCCCAGCCGAACCTTCGAACCTGGAACCCTCTTGCTGTGAGGCGACAGTGCTAACCACCACACCACAGCGCTGTTTGGTGTTATTCTGAGCAGTATTAGTGGTTAAAAAAGATGTTTTAATGCCTTCACCGTACTGCCCCGAGCTAATCAGTGTTAGCCACGTCCTGCTGTTAGCGACTCTCCCTGGTTTCTCTGTTAATAGTTTATACATGAAAACTCTCTCGACGGCTTATTGGATGTATGTAAGTGCAGAAAAAGACGACGATTTTACGCTGGAATTTCACTTAAACACTCTTGGCCTGCAGGTGGCGTCACAATGGCAGCGCCCCCCTCCGTTCTTTGCCGGTAGGTGGTGCAGGTTTGACAACATTTTCCTCAAAGCAATTTCAGTCAAAAGCAACATCATCAAGCTTCATCAGTTCATGTACGCATCTGACCAGGCTGGGACTGGACCAGGACCAGGACCAGGACCAGGACCAGGACCAGGACCAGGCTGGGACTGGACCAGGACCAGGACCAGGCTGGGACTGGACCAGGACCAGGCTGGGACTGGTCCAGCTAACTGGTGTGAGATCCCGGTATTTAACCTCTCACAAGGCCGATGATGTCACTGGAACCCTTTGTGCTCCAAGTGCCAACGACCGTCGTAAGAGTGACAGTCGTTGGTGGGAAGTTGGTCTGGACTTGGTTAGTGCTCTATTGAGTCTTAACGACCGTCGTTGGAGTCACAGGAGGCCATTTGTGAACAGTTGATCTTTGAGGTTAGATTGTTGAACGTTGTTTGACAACATTGTTTGAGCCTGGTTTAAGCTGCTTCATACCAATAACTCTTTGGTAAAAAACCCTGCAATGGAACATTTGTATATGTTAACCATTCAAATCAATTCATTTAAATGCACCCAACAGTTCCAGTAAAGTCCATGTTTTATGCGATGCTGTAAATTCCGCTCTCGGCCTCAGATGATCAGTTGTATTGGAAGATTCTGTCCAGCCATCGATTTAGCTTTTAACAGCAAATCATCTTATTTACAAGCAGGCAAATGCACATGACCTCAACGTCTCTCACATCCCAGCTCCTATTAGTTTCTTGTAAAAAGTACATTTATTGAGGGCATAGGCACGTCCAGCTGGGAGGAGGCCTCGGGGAAGACCCCGGACCAGGTGGAGAGATTAGATCTCCACACTGGCCTGGGAACGCCTCAGGATCCCCCAGTTAGAGCTGGTTAATGTGGCCCGGGAAAGGGAAGTTTGGGGTCCCCTGCTAAAGCTGCTGCCCCCGCGACCCGACCCCAGATAAGAGGTTGAAGATGAGATGAGATGAGATGCATATCTTCCTGTAGCTCGTTCCTGAATTGGAGTATTTTAACGTTAAAACAGAAATCATCCTTGCGAAAAGGTGTATTTTGAGTTTCTTCCAGCAAAACACCAGCAACTGAAAGATGAGGAGAGCCAAAGGAGGTGTGTGTGTGTGTGTGAATCCTGCCTGTGTTGTGAGAATCTTGCATAAGGGGGAGCCAACCTTGTCCTCGACCGCCAAGGTCTCAGTCCTTCACCAGTCAAGTCATCGGCCACCAGCAGAGATCCGACAGGAAGGCTGACGTGCATGTTTATTTTCCTCTTTTGCACAAATACACACGGGACTCTGAGCGATACAATTAACCTCCAACGTGTTTGGAATGTAGCGATGCGTGTTTGTGTTTGTGTGGCCTACTTCTTATCATGTCCTTATGAGATAAGACTCGGTTTGCGTGAGGTTAAAGGGTGAGGTATTTGTAAAACGCTGAGTCGCGCAAAGAATCTAGATCGTCTTTTGAGATCACAGCATTTCACCGCTGAAACCGGAGTGTATAGGTGCGTGTCTGTGTGTGTGTGTGTGTGTGTGTGTGTGTGTGTGTGTGTGTGTGTGTGTGTGTGTGTGTGCGTGTCTGTGTGCGTTTCATTCACAACCAAACGTGCATTCCAGCAGCCTGCTCCGGAGGAATGTTCGCAATGTCAACAGAGCAGCGAGATTGTATGAGACATCTTTTTTTTTTTAATCGGGTGTTTCACATACAATTCCACTCAAATAGAAGCATTTACTTCACACAAATACAAGGTCACGCATGAGACTTTCGTAACCATGGTGACTTTGAATACACACACACACAAAACAAAATCCATCACTGTCTCCGTCTATGTTGCCAGGAATATTTAACAGATATGCAGCAGCCAGTTCTGGAAAGATCTGGACGGATTCACAGGGAAAGGAAAATTGAGCGTTAAGGGGTCTTCGCTACTTTAGTTCGGGGTGTTTGGGCCGGGTGAGAACGACGCCGTTTGTTGTCCGGTGATTCGCCAACACTGAGAATGTGACTCTGTCCCTTTTTGCGGGCTGACTGCAGCGAGTTGCATTAAGAGCGGGACTGGGAACGTGAGCCAAACGGACTAAAGGAAACAAACCCAAGAACACAAGGGTTCACGGGTACATCTGATAGCTGGCAGTTAATGGTCGGAAAGCTCGACGGGAGAAAAACGAAGTGAGAGCAAAAACCACAGTCTGAATACTCAGCGTTTTCTTCACGTGCTCCAAACGCACCACTGAGCTTCAGTTACGGGACCCGGTGTCAGATTTAGGGTCGACTCCCTGACGGCACCGAAGTCTGGACGAGGTTACCAAACCTGGGTCCAACGACTGAGTTTGTTTACAAGCTCTGGTTCACTTGGATTTGCAAACGAAACCCCATCGTTCTGGCCTCACTTTGCCGGTGTGATCGGGAGCAATCGCACTCTAATTCGATGCACATCCTCTTTTAGATGCATGCCACCACCACAACTAGCAAGGAGGGCTGGAGGAAAAGATACAACGCAATTTGGTCTTTCTAAAAAGTAGCTGTATATTGATTTTGATTCTTTTTGGCTGAAGCAAAGTGGTTTTAGAGAGGAGGACGGGGAGGGACAGTGTAAAGGGAGGGAGGGGTTCTCAAGGTTGGAAATAGGGAGTGGAGAGGGGGGAGGGGAGACGTCGGTTGTGGTAGTGGCCTGCAGCCGATGTGTCACGCAAGCATCGTATTTGAAGCAAATGTTAGAAGATGACAGAAGAGGCGAGCTTTTTGAAGCGTTGTACCGGCATCGATTTGGCGTCGGGAACCTCTCACTTCGTCTTCCAAAGATTTCCAACAGGGACGTCGTAAATGGCGCGCACCAAAATGCCTCTGGATGCAATTGGATGGGTCTACAACCAATCACAGCAATGAAATTAAGTAGCGCAGAGTGAAACGTGCGAGTCGAGGTGGCGCTCGGGCCGTTTTGCCTTTGTACCTGATCTAGACTCAGACTAATTTAGTCTTGACACCGGAGTCCACTGAAATGCAACCTTGACTTCTGGCCACTAACACTCAAATGCATGTGTACAGGTTAACACGTGCGCTCTGCTGAACACAGGGCAATACAGTAAGTGCAGCACAGCACAGCACACGCTGTACATGCTATTACTGTGATTAGTCCTGCTCTAACAGACAGTCATTTCAAGGATTTGGGGATTCGATGCCAACATTTTGATCAGTACCTTCAACTCGACTCAGAGAAAATGTTTTTTGAAAAGCCAGTGTATAAATCTCTACATTTCCAGGGTTTCCAGGAAGCGTGTGAACCGTGTCTATAAACATCAAACTACACGTCAGGGTTTGATCACACTGTTATCTGACATATCAAAGGCCTTTGATGAAATATTCAGCCAGGCGGAGGCATACGAAGGGGGTTTCCAGCAGATTGCGATCTGGAAAACACGCAGTAAATTAAGATTTTGTACTTGTTTCATTGCTTGGTTTTCTCGTGTACGGGTCTATTCTGCTACTCTGCTCCTGAAAAGCTGGAATTTAAATGGGGAATTTGCTCAAAAAGGTCTATTATGAGGGGAAACACTTGGATGAAGATTAAAAGATTTAAAGGCAGTGGATATTATCACCAGTCCTCTCAGCAGCTACTCGCAGCTTCAATCCTAAAAACACGTCCCCACATTACACGAGCAGGCGAGAACGGGCAGGATTTCATCAAAAGGGGTCGAGTGGAAAAAAGGGACTGAATTGGGCGATGGGATCACCATGGCAACGAGAACCTCCGCGGCGTCGAGCATAAGGGGAGAGTGGGAGGGAGTTTCATGCTGAAGTAGTCTAAAGTGGAGGGAATCGCTCTTCACTTTTATGGTTTTGGGAGATTCTCATGGCTGCGGTCCAAGCACTCACAGTAATGAACTCTTCACACACACACACACACTCACGCTCACACCGTTACATCACAGATAATAACAGTTATATAACACGACCGTGTGGACACTGAGGTAATTACAACACGCTTACATCAGTGTTCGCGGGGAAAATAAATACAAACACTCAAAAATGCCGTGTTCCCTGATGACGGCGACAAAACAAAACAACGAAAAATGTAAACAAACACAAAGTATCTGAAGATTGCACATTTCAGAGAAGGAAGATTAATAACTACTGACTCCTGACACGTGTTACAGTTTCACTGGAAATCAATGCATTTGTTCACAAATCCTGCTGTTAACTAAGACATCACTTCAGACTTTTTCACTCTAGATGCTAAATTTCTGTACATAAGTGTAAATATTTCCAACGTTTTGCAAGGAAAACTGACTTTTGTCTGCTGATTGTGTGTGTGTGTGTGTGTGTGTGTGTGTGTGTGTGTGTGTGTGTGTCAGGGGGAATGGTTAGGAGTCATGTTGAAATAAAGTCCAGCCAAACACGGGAGAGGAATGATGAGAGGCTTCACGTCGCACCGTCCTGGAACAGAGAGAAAAACAGATGTAGAAGGATCTCAAACCGAACTGTTTAGCATACGGATCGAAGCGAGACGTGATACCCGCTGATCTACGGTGTGGTCCAAGGGCATGATGAACTCGGAGCAAATGTGCTTTTTCGAAAGTGAGATAAGTGCCATTTTTTTCCCTCTCGCCTCATTAATGAGTTGATAAATATTCACGGCTGTGTCTATGCTACTTCTGTCACTGCAGACAGTCCAGTGGCGGTAATTTTCTTTTTCCACTGCGTTCTGAAGAACACAAATGGTTGTATTTCCATTTGTGACGAATGATGACACCACTACCCTTAGGGTTGTATTAGGCAGGGCTGTAAACTCACTTTTTGGCTCATCTGCCAAGGGAACCGGGAGATGAAAGAATCTACCGGCCAAGCACATTTTTTACCGGCCAAATAATAAATTGCCTCTTTTTTGTTGCATATACATCTGTTTCAGTACTTTTCATTGAAACAACAGTATTATACTGTATATCAATACATGCTCATGAAAGAGGCCAAAGTGTTATTTAGGCTGGAGCCGATCCCAGCTGACATTGGGCGTGAGGCGGGGTACACTCTGGATAGGAGGCCAGTCTATCACAGGACACATAGAGACGTACAGAGACAGACAACCATTCACACCTACGGGCGATTTTAGAGTCATCAATGAACCTGCAAATTGAAAACTTTACCGTTGCAAAACCTTGACAAAGGAAACACTCATTAATTACTCATCAGAACTACAGACGGGTCCGATCCGGTCCGCATCTCTAATCAGAACTCCTTGTCTCGGTCTGTTCTTCTGACACACTCACCTCGTTTACTCCCAGAAGTAGCGCAGATACCATATAGTTTCATTCTTCAGCTGAGGGCCGAACAGCGGGTTGGCTTGGGCCAGGATGGCGACCAACCAACTGATAAAAGAGAGAGAGAGAGAGAGAGAGAGCGAGAGAGAGAGAGAGAGAGAGAGAGATGATCAACGCGGTGCTCTCTCATGTCAATGCACAGGCACACTGTAGGATTTATCTCTTCATAGGAAAGTTCTGACTGCTGCTTGTTGCTGCACTCTTGGGCACTACGCCGCTAGATCATATTACTGTAATGAACCACCGTGGCTGTAAAGACAGCGAGGGCTCGCCGCAGGAAACAGCTTTGCAACAAGTCCAAAGGAGGTCGAGGACGCGAGAGACTTTCAGCTTTCAATTGGATCCAACTCTCAAAACAGTTATTCAGGGGTTTGTAATGAGCGTGAACATTATTTTATCACCCAATTAATCCAACGCGATCGTCTGTTGCCTTGCAGAGCTACTAATGAGCTCAACCCGCGGGCTGACGTGGATGGACCACTGAGAATGAACAACGAGACGTCATGCAGACGGTTTAAATGAAGCGGCCTGAAGAAGCTGTTTTACGACTTCTAGTTGTTCGGCCCCACTGGACCCTGATGTATTTACAGCGCTTACGTCCCCAGTCTTGACAGTAACGGTGGTGAATACAAGGCTGTCATAACCTTTGATTGTTTATTTTGTTTTCAGTGACGTGTGATGTCCTTTTGCCTACTTCCTTTAATCGTTTTTATTCTATAGACGTTTTCACATATCAACCCCCGGATAATGTCATTTCTCACTAACTGTCAATACTCTATTTGATTTTAGCGAGATGTGGCACTGTGGATGGATAACATGACGGGCCCAGGCCCAGGGGCCCGCAAGTATACACAAAGCGACAAAAATGACCACAAAGAGACATGACTATAGGGACAACCACAAAGAGCTGCTAAATGACTGAAAATAGACACAAAACGACCACATAGAAACAAAAAAGGATGACAAAGACACGCAAAATGATTCAAAATAGATGACCAGAGAGAAACAAAATGACAGCATAGGTGTAAAATGACTAAAAATAGATGCAAAACCACCACAAAAAGATATAAATTGACTAAAAATAGATGCAAAACCAACACAATGAGATGCAAAATGACTAAAAACAGATGGAATCCTATATCATGTGTGAAAAGGGCTGATGTGTTGTTGCTTGCATGCTTGTATTGTTTTTATTATCATTTGTTTCTTGTGGTTTTACCAGTGTATTCTGTGGAGCACTTTGGGCTGCCTGTGGGTATGAAATGTGCTTTATAAATACATTTGCCTTACCTTTATATATTTGAATTAGCAGACATTAAAAGATGAGTGTCAGCCTATTCTCGATTTCCAAGGCCAAGCTAGGATGAATCTATAAAGGACCCTTAGATCACCCCTGCCTTGGGCTTTTCAGTCAAAGTTAATTACCCATGATGCTATTCTGTGTTGAAATATCTTTGCTGCAACTTGTGAGTGCCACTTACACACAAATGTTTAGTAAAGCTAATTCTAGTAGCTTCATTCAAGCTAGCAAATTGGTAGCAACTCACATGCTAGCTTGATGTGACGATGCCACTTGTGTTTTTACAGTAGTGTTTTAATATGAAAGTGTAATATGTCATTTAGAGCTCTCAGCTGATTTATAGTGTGTTTGTAAATGGATTCAACTCTGCTGGTAAGGGACTCTACAGTCATTTGTGGAAGCTAAATGCTAATGCTACATACCCGGGGAAGATGGCAGTGTTTTTTAGTTTGTTGCATTTCGTATTTTCATGCCTATAGTGCCTTTCTGCAACCGAGGTCAGGTGGGTGTAAAGGTGGAAAGAGTCTCTACACAGAAAACAAAGCACCAATGGGCCCCTTCCTTTGGGATTGACTTTGGTAAACGACTTGAATGGATGGACTTTACTATGAGAGGAGCTGGTACAGGGGCCAGTTGGTAAGTCTTTAAAACACTCTTCAAATAAACTCCAGGTTCACTAACTACGTTGTTGGTGCTTTGTTTTATGTGTAGGGACTCTTCTCATGCTGCTGCAGAGGTTTGCTGTTATTTTGAGCAGAATTAGTGGTTAAAAAAGACGTTTTAATGCCTTCACCGTACTGCCCCTTGCTAATCAGCGTTAGCCACGTCCAGCTGTTAGCAACTCTCCGGGATTTCTCCGTTAATAGTTTTTAAATGAAAAAAGTCTCAATGGCTTATTTGATGTGTTTAAATGTCCAAATATAGCAAAATCTAGCATCCACCTGCACATTTGACCAGTATTTGGCTGGTGGCTGGATCCAAATGATCCTTTTCTCAAGTAATTGAGAAAGCAATTGAAAGTATTTGAGTGAGTTCCCCAGGTATTGCATATATTCTACACAGTGAACATACACTTTATGTATTTCTTCCTTATCCCTCCTTTATCCTCCAACCTTGCTAAAGTTTGAGTCTATGTTCCCGAGGAGCTGTGGCTCCATCTAGTGGTGGGATGATAATCCTGCATGCACGTCCTACTTCTCCAAGCACTCTGTTTCTTTATCACATCATCTGCGTCGCCGTGGTGCGAAAAAAAAAAGTCACGAATGAAGATATTTTTCTGGGCTGTTCGAGAATAACTTCTCCAGTTTCAAGCTGCAGGAAATCCTCTGTGTTGTGTTACCATGTCAGGCCTCTACCAGCTTGTTTGCTTCGGAGGTAAAAGTCCAGTGTTTAGTTGCTTTTCACCGCACAATCGATCCCCTGGTGCTCCATACATGTATTAATTATCTTGCATCTACAGTCTACATCTGTCACTTTCTCTTGCAGGTTTTAGGAGCTGTCTGTTTTTAATTCTGATACTCGTTCTTCTGCTTGGCTGATAGCCCGGCCTTGAGTAGATGAGGCTGTTTGCGGTCTCAGTAAGCCCCTGAACAATATCTTGTTTCAGTGTATTTAGATTCTCCTTCATGTGTTTTGTGAGATCCACTTGGCAGTTAGCAAGAGCTTTATGCACGTCCTGTTCTTGCAAATCCTTTGTGATTGACGTTAAGTACTCGAGTAACTTCCTGCCCTCCCAACAGGACGTTCTCTTGCCCTTTATAATCGTTTTCTGAGGTCTCCATCTTGTGTTGTTACATGATAATGTCCCTGCTTTAATCTATCTCCACTTCTCATTCATGAGAAAGCACTGGAAAACCCCCAAACTGCTGTTAAAGGGTTATAGTTTGTTAACTACAGTAGATGGCAGTAGGCAGGAGGCCAGACACAGAGGCTAAACTATGCACTGCTGTGACCCTGTGAATGTTCTCATTCGTCCGTAGGAAGACGCTTCACCTCTCATCCAAGAGGCTTCATCAGTTCATGTACGCGTCCGGCCCAGGCTGGGACTGGTCCAACTTACTCCAATTTACAATGCTGCCCTTTCATCCCTTCCCAGGAGATTCAACAATCTAACCTCAAAGAACAACTGCTCACAAACGGCCTCCTGTGACTCCAACGACTGTTGTTAAGACTCAATAGACCACTAACGAAGTGAAACCTTCTTCCCACCAACAACGCTCACGTCACTCTAACGACAGCCGTTGGCACTTGGAGCACAAAGGGTTCCAGTGACATCATCGGCCTTGTGAGAGGTTAAATACCAGGATACCAGTCCCAGCCTGGTCCTGGTCCTGGTCCAGTCCCAGCCTGGTCCTGGTCCAGTTCCAGCCTGGTCAGATGCGTACATGAACTGATGAAGCCTCTTGGATGAGAGGTGAAACGTCTTCCTGGACAAATAACCAAGTCCAGTTGCTTTTGACTGAAATTGCTTTGGGGATATGCGCTGCTGTGGACGGGGGAATATCTTCTCTGCTTTACGTTGCCCCCAAACAGACCTTTCCGACAGGTAACTGAAGCTGTTATATCGCTCTCTTCAAAGCCACCAGACTCCAAAAACAGTCTTTTATCTTGCAGAACACGAGAGCTGCTGGTCTACCGCTGCTTTGGTTGGTAAGCTAGTTTGTTAGCTTTGTAAGTTTCTAACTATTATAAAACACCAAAGTCACACAATAACAGTAACTAACTAATCAACTGAAGCAACAGTAGACCAGCAGCTCTCGTGTTCAACGAAGCAAAATTATTATTTCTGTCAGAGTCTGGGGCCTTTTGAAGAGAGCTTCGTAAAGGGCTGTTTGACAGCAAAGTAAAGGGGTAAAAATATTCTGCAGGTGACTAAAATGCCCCGTCCACTGCAGTGCATTTCTAACCTTCCATGTCAGTACTTCTACCTGCTTCTATCTACTGGAGGTAACACAATGACTATGGAAGTACCTCATACAACCACACATCTGAACTATCCCTTTAAAGTAAAATTCCGGCGTAAAATCCTCCCATGGTCTTTTTCAACACTTGCATACATCAAATAAGCATTGATGCATTTTTTCCTTGTGTCCCATGAGTCCCTACACATTAACCGAAGCACCAATGGGCTCCTTCCTTTTGGATTGACTTTGGTAACTGACTTGAATGGACTTTACTATGAGAGGAGCTGGTACCTGGGCCAGTAGGTAAGTCTTTAAAACACTCTGGGTTCACTAACTACGCTGTTGGCGCTTTGTTTTCTGTGTAGGGACTCTTCTCATGCTGCTGCAGAGGTTTTCTGTTATTTTCAGCAGCATTAGTGGTTAAAAAAGACGTTTTAATGCCTTCACCGTACTGCCCCGAGCTAATCAGTGTTAGCCACGTCCGGCTGTTAGCGACTGTCCGGGATTTCTCCGTTAATAGTGTTTATACGGAAAAAATTGTCTCAATGGCTTATTATTATTAATATAATATTATAATATTAGATAAAATAATATTATATTGTTATTATTTATGAGCGTATTTCCCGAAAAAAGACCCCGGGAGGATTTTACGCTGGACTCCACTGGTCGTTCAATTTGCACAAGTTGAATTTTGCAGGTGTAATCAGAGCAGGGCGACATAGCAGAGTCACACTGACGTGCAAAATGACGGCAGCTTCACACCAGGAAGAAGAAGAAGAAGAAGAAGAAGAAGACGAAGAAGAAGACGAAGAAGAGGGGGAGTTTGTACTTACAACAAGTAACAGCAGACCGCTGTGAGGATGAGACTGGTGACAATCACACTGTCAAAGAAAACAGAGAGGAAGTCCCGTTAATGCAGCTCTGCACACTTATGGATGACTTAAACTAATAACATTTAGGTCAATGCGTTACTTTCACCTTTTTGATTTTGAATATTTTAATAAATACTGCAGTACTGGTTTAATCAACATGTCGCACACCTAATGTAAAGTAGCAATGCTCCACATATTATAAGCTTATGATGGGGTTGGGCAGTGTTATTAAATATACTGTGAGGCCTCACTAATGTCTCTGCTTGTATCAGGACGTCACCATGTTCAGTGAGCAGGACTGGAGATATTGTATTTAGAAGATTGTCGCATGCTTGTGCTAAAATATCTAATTTTTTAGATAATTTCTCAGCTGCATTAACCCAAAAACTGATATTTCTGTTTCTGTTCTGTCACTTTACTAAATCGCAATATAAAATTACACATATGGTAAAAGATAACATAAGGTAAAACTTTATTCATCCCCGGGTAAATTGTTGTGCAGCAGTTGCAGAGCAAAGTAGGAGAGACTGGAACATATTTAGTATTTGAAAAGCACTAAATATATATATATATATATATATTAAAATATATTCAACTAAGAGTTTATTGTTTACCTTCTATATTTAATAGAGTTTATTGTTTACTGTCTTTTGTTTAACTTCTATTAAGTTTGTTTTAATTTCTGTATTTATTTAGTTAAGAGTTTGTTTATCTTATACTGTATTTTTATACCTGGTTATTTATTTTTTAATTTTCTACTCAAGTGTTCAGCTGGAAATTCAATTTACTTGTCGGAGTCAACACAAAGGGGATCAGTACACAGAAGTCTAATATGACACATATACATACATAAATATATATATAAAGGACATAAATACATAAATATAAATCTATATATTACTTTTTGTATGTTTATCCTGTGTCTTTTTAATGTGAAGCACTTGGTGCATGCAATTACTTTGTTGTAAAGCACTTTGGGCTGCATTCAAGGTATGAAAGGTACTAAACAAATACATATTATTATTATTATTATTATTATTATTATTACCAGCAGTGTGATGGCCCCAGCATCAGTTATTCACATACTTATTTTAAAAAGTACACATTTAACCCAAACACTGATGAAAGCCCATCACAAACACGTCCCCGTGCTCTTATAGGAGCTTTATGACCCTTTAGCCTGATCGTCGTGCAGTGAAGGAAGGATGAAAGGATGCTGGGGTGGACGCGCGATGACGCTCGCGGCCTCCATCACACGGGCACGAGCACGAGCACGAGCAGTATTTATAAAGATGCAAATGTAGCTGAATTATTAGCAAACATTGATTCCCGAACAATAACAAAGCAGCTTAATATGTGAGATGAAACGGTGTGTGTGTTAGTGTGTGTGTGAAATGAAAGGAGACGCTCCGTGGTCTCCCGGTAAACCCCGGCTCCGCCACCTACCCCCGGTTGGGTCCTTTGGGGACTAAAAACGGAGCCACGACGCCGACCAGCGCCCATAGCGTGGTGAAGCAGATCATCGGCAGGGCGAGGGAGTGGGAAACCATGGCTCCAGTCCGCCAAAACAGCAAATACAGGTGAATTAATGTCGGTGCGTCCTCTCGGAATTAAAGCGCATCAATGGCTGCTGAGCCCGGCCGTCGCTTCCGCAATGTTCCCGCCCAGTCGAGCCACCTCGACATCTGATTGGTCCGGACTCAGGAGACAGCGGATTCTGATTGGTTCAGCCGGATGTCCGTTGGAATTACACGCGAGAGGGATTGGACGGATGTTTTTGCCAGCAGGTTGCGAGCAAGTGTATTTTTTTTTTTTTTTTTTATTATTATTTATCCATAAAATACTGATTTATCTGTAATTCTCTATTCATATAATGTTTTAAAAAAGTGTCTCTATGTATTTTGCTAAAAGGCCGTCACATGCTGATCATTCTGGTGTCTCTCTGGGAGTAGAGGAGCTCGCTTTGGTGAGTGAGTTCAGATACTTGCTTACTCCAGGTAGGGAATGAGTCCTGACCCCAAGTGAAGGAGTTCAAGTACCTCGGGATCATGTTCACGAGTGAGGGGACGATGGAGCGTGAGTTTGGCCGGAGAATCGGAGCAGCGGGGGCGGAGCTGCAGTCGCTCTACCGCACCGTTGTGACCAAAAGAGAGCTGAGGAAGACAAAGCTCTGGATCTACCGGTCAATCTTGGTTCCTACCCTCACCTGTGGTCATGAAAGCTGGGTCAGGACCCAAAGAACGAGGTCGCAGATACAAGCGGCCGCAGTGGGTTTCCTCAGGAGGGGGGCTGGAGTCTCCCTTAGAGAGAGGGGGAGAAGTTCAGCATCCGTGAGGAACTCGGAGTAGAGCCGCTGCTCCTTTGCGTTGAAAGGAGCCAGTTGAGGTGGTTCAGGATCATCTGGTAAGGATGAACCCTGGGCGCCTCCCTAGGGAGGTTTTCCAGGTACGTCCAGCTGGGAGGAGGCCTCGGGGAAGACCCAGGACCAGGTGGAGAGATTAGATCTCCACACTGGCCTGGGAACGCCTCGGGATCCCCCAGTTAGAGCTGGTTAATGTGGCCCGGGATAGGGAAGTATGGGGTCCCCTGCTAAAGCTGCTGCCCCCGCGACCCGACCCCGGATAAGCGGATGAAGATGAGCGATGATGATGAGAGATGAGAGTTCAGATACTTGGGAGTTATCCTGCACTCGACACTCTCATTTAGGAAACACATCAAAAAAGTGTCTATCTCTGTCAAATACATTCACTCATTCATCTTCAACGGCTTGTCCCTGTCGGGGTCGCAGGGGGGCTGGAGCCGATCCCAGCTGACATCGGCGTGAGGCGGGGTCCACCCTGGACAGGACGCCAGTCTATCTCAGGGCACATAGAGACGAACAGAGACAGACAACCATTCACACCTACGGGCAATTTTTAGAGTCATCAATGAACCGAACACCTGCACCTCTTTGGACTGTGGGAGGAAACCGCAGACACTCACCAAAGTGAGCTCCTCTCCTCCCAGAAAGACACCAGAATGATCAGCATTTGGCGGCCCTTTAGCAAAGTACATACTTTTTTTTAACATTATATAAATATAGAATAGAGAATTGCAATCGCATCAAGAACAATGCAACACTTTATCATGTTATATAATGCCTAACAAAATGTGGATATTACCTCAGCACCGCATGCAAAGATGGCCTCCATGTTGAGCCAGGGTGACAGACAGCGCAGTAATACCACTCAGTGGACACATGTCAACACTCCTCGTGCGGTTTCCTGCAATTCTTCTTATCTGTACCCACAAATATTCATCCCACCCAGAGCAGAGGCCACTGCTCTCCAGTTATAAGTGGGTCAGCGCACCAGGAAATACCAGATGGCTTAAAGTGTGTTGTTCTCAGGATATTTCTCATTTCTGGAGACTGACTTTGTTCCTTATGTGCTGAGTTTAGCCGATTCGATCTCTACGTTTACCGCCTCTGCACTGAATACATCTGAAGTGTACATGTGCTTTAATAAACACCGGGTTATACCAATACTTTTATCCAGAATATCCCAAAGAACTCCCAGTCGTTTCAGCTCCTAAAGCTGGGACATTATTGCAAACTACGGGATCCATAAAAGTGTCACCAGAAATTAACTTACATTAAACAAAATGCAAAAAAAACCAACCTTTTAGAACCGTTTTCTCAGTGTCTATATTTTCTTTAGGTGTTAAATGCTTTATTTGGTCTTATTATATTAGAAAGCACTGGAAAAAAACACCAAACTGCTTTTAAAGGGATAGATTGTTTTTTTTTAATCAAACGAAATAAAACAATAGTGGAAAAAAAAATATGATTAGACAAAATAGACTAAAATATAGTTTTATAAGTTGCCCAAAATTGAATATACAAAATATTATTATAGATAGAAATGAATCAATTAACTACGCAATAGGTTTTTGCCCGTCTCCGCTCACTCAGCTGCTGGGACAAAGAAGCAGCTGCAGGATCGGCAAACTCCATTTCACCCAGTGCCAGCCTACAGTAGCTGCACCCAACAATAGACAACCCTGGCAACCCGCAATGCCAAACGCTATTGGCTGCTACCATGGAAACAGAACGTCCAAGAAAGTTATTGTCATTCTATTAATTCAGTTTATATATATTTAAAGATGAGTATTTTGGCAGTTTTTCAACTTCATTAGGAAATGGGGTGAGAGAGAAGGGGAGACACGCAGATCGGAGTCAAACCCGCGGCTGCAACTTCGAGGACCTTCTGCCTCTTTACATGGGGCGACTGCTCTAACCACTGTTCCACCGGGCCGACCCTAAAAATTTTATTTTTATGGAAAAGCTATACTTTCATTCTGTACCCCTCTAAAATGCCCCATGGCTGTATTATTTATTTATATTATTTATTTATATATATATATATATACAGCTTTTAACAGTTAAAAACTGTAAAACACAAAAAGTGATGAATAGCAAAGATAGATTTATATAGAAATGATGTTTTGAACTTCGTGTACTCTCTAAATCCTTAGATAATATGGATTAAAGCAGGACTGACTGGCTTCTTTTTGTGGTTTTATTTTGACGGTTGCGACCGGAAGTCACCGCCAAATTCTGCCCGTCATTGTTTTATTGTTGAAAGCGAGAACCGGAAGTCGCATTCGTCGTGGCGGCGGTTAGTTGGACGGTTGGTGACGGTCCGGCCAGGCGGAGGAGGGAAGCAGGGAGGGAGGGAGGAACGGACCGACGGGCGGAATTTCACATGAACCGGCGGCTTCACCGGAGAGGTGTCAGCGGTAAATGAAGCCCGAAGACTCGTCGTGTCGTACGGTGTGATAGTTCCATGTCGGTTCGGAGTGTGGGCGTCGATAATGTCGGACGTTAAAACCCGATGAAGTTCCCCAGAGGTATCTGCCGGCTGCTGGGCTTAGGAGGCGGTGAGTACAACCGACTACCGGGCAGCCGTTGGTCTCTCCTGAGTTAACGTTAGTGCCACAGGTTGTGTGAAGTTTACGGTAAAACAATAGTTTTTTAACGTTTTATCCAGTCACACTCGCGGGGGTGACAATGTGTTTTCTCAGGAGGGGGGCTGGAGTCTCCCTTAGAGAGGGGGGGAAGAAGTTCATCCATCCGGGAGGAACTCGGAGTAGAGCAGCTGCTCCTTTGCGTTGAAAGGAGCCAGTTGAGGTGGTTCAGGATCATCTAGTAAAGATGAACCCTGGGCGCCTCCCTAGGGAGGTGTTCCAGGCACGTCCAGCTGGGAGGAGGCCTCGAGGAAGACCCAGGACCAGGTGGAGAGATTAGATCTCCACACTGGCCTGGGAACGCCTCAGGATCCCCCAGTTAGAGCTGGTTAATGTGGCCCGGGAAAGGGAAGTTTGGGGTCCCCTGCTAAAGCTGCTGCCCCCGCGACCCGACCCCGGATAAGAGGATGAAGATGAGATGAGATGAGATGAGATACTCCAAACTATAATTACATTTTTAGATATCTATAATACCATTTCTCCTAGTTGAAATTCATTTCTTACAAGTTCTTCCTGTGTACAGATGGTTTTGTGCCATTCATGTTTGTTGGCCTTTCCATAATTACACTTTAGATATGAGGAACATTGTGGATACCTGTAGTTTAATTACTACTGGTAAAAACGCCCATTTCAGATATCTACAATCCAGTTGTCACAGAATGAAAGTAAAGCTTTCCCATAAAAATATATGTATTTAGGTCGCTCCATGTAAACAAGCCAGTCATCTCATCTCATCTTTAGCCTCTTATCCAGGGTCAGGTCTCGGGGGCAGCAGCTTTAGCAGGGGACCCCAAACTTCCCTTTCCCGGGCCACATTAACCAGCTCTAACTGGGGGATCCCGAGGCGTTCCCAGGCCAGTGTGGAGATCTAATCTCTCCACCTCGTCCTGGGTCCGGCTTTAATCCATATTATCTGTAAAAGCTGTATATATATATATATATATATATATATATATATATAAATAAATAATACACCTATGGGGCATTTTGAGGGGTACAGAATGGAATGAAAGTATAGCTTTTCCATAAAAAAATATGTATTTATGGTCGCCCTGTGGCACAGTGGTTAGAGCCGTAGCCCCATGTAACAAGGCTGAAGGTCCTTGAAGCAGCGGCTGCGGGTTTGACTCCGATCTGCGTGCCCCCCCCCCCCCCCCCCCCCTCTCAGCCCTTTTCCTAATTAAGGCTTGAAGTTGAAAAACTGCCAAAATACTCATCTTTTAATATATATAAACTGAATTAATAGAAGGACAATGACTTTCTGGGACGTTCTGTTTCCATTGTAGCAGCCAATAGCGTTGGGCGTTGCCGGTTGCCAGGGTTGTCTGTTGTTGGGTGCAGCTACTGTAGGCTGGCACTGGGTGAAATGGAGTTTGACTATATACCCCAAATGGAAGAAAACAAAAACATTCCAGGTATCCACATTGTAATTTCGACCATCCTTACCATCAGTAGGGATCGAATCATATGGACTTTTTAGAGCCGATGCCGATACCGTTTTTTTACCGGTACAGACTGCCGATTTTCTCGAGCCCATATTTAGAGCTGGGACTACTTTTGCTCCCTCAATTTACATCATAAAAATGACACAATGATGATAATGAAATGTTACGAGTTTCACTTTTTAAAAAAAAAAGAACATTTATTGAATTTAAAAAGGCGTCTCCAGCAACAATGAAGGGTTATGATATAATATAGGGATTTAAAGCCACTTTTTTACTGCAACAATGAGAGGCTGCTTCAGTTTGTCCAGTCAGTATGAGTGCAGACATTAACGCCATGAGAGCCCCTGCACTTAAGCCGTGTTAGCAGAGAAGCATCTGAAAAAAACAGTAGGTTTTACACAACATTATATTTATATTTGGTCGCCGCACAGACAGCCTTGTAGTCATGTATCTGGTAACCTTGTGAATGTTTCTATCTTCCATCCCAGATATGACGTAAACCTGGCACTCAGCCCGAGCTTCTTTGTGTTTTTAAACTTTCCATACAATCGATTTGATCAAAACTAACCTGCAGTTGTGTTTTTATGGGTTTACACTCAGCTGGCAGCACGTCATTACCCTAAACAACCAAAAATATTTGACTGGCAAATCAGTTGACGACTCCCCACAAGAATGTACAGAAACTGGTTTGACCGCAGCTGCAGCTTTAATTCTCTTTTATGGTCAAATGACTGTGACTGTAAATAACCCCGTCCTCCATGTAACGAATGTTGAATTAAAGCTTCACTGATATCTCAAAGGTTAGTATAACGTCGGGCCTAAACCTGGTTTCTATCCTAAAGATCCAGTTCGTCCAAGACGGCTGTAAAACTAGTGAGTGCCACAAAAACACTTAAGATGAATATGACAGTGAGTATGAGGAAATACATATGAAACATGATCCTTGGCTGAACCCAACATGTGAAAAGCTTCTTGCTCACAAGAAGCATTATTGTTATAGTTACATGACTTAGGGCGCACTCACACTGTCCTTCCGCACCGCGCCAAAACAGTCTTTTCGGGTCAAGCCTAGTGCGTTTGACCAGTGTGAGTGCACCCGCTCCGTGCATTACTGTGGCCAGCGGGCCGTCCACGGGCGTGCGCACGTGTACGAGCACGACGCCTACGCCGGTTCTGGCGTCATTTATGTGCGCCTGTTGGGACATAGAAAATAGAAGGACGAACCATGCGCGGACATTTAACAATAACAACAATGGCGGTGAAAGGTTCACGTTGGTGTGATGTGGAGGTGGAGTGTTTACTGCAGATTTGGTCGATGAAAAGATTCAAAAACAGTCGACAAGACGCACAAAAACTCTGAGGTCTATGGAAAGATTTGTAAACAAAGCGACGCATCGCGATGACGTCATCAATGCGTGTGACGTGTTACGGCGTGATGACGTATAGGCACCAAGAAGCATTTGCGCGAGGCCCAGGTAGTGTGAGTACAAACGGGCCTGGGGCGCGGGGGGAGAGGGAGGGGGGGACAAGTACCCTAAAGCCCGGGGCACGGTGCGGAAGGACAGTGTGAGTGCGCTTATAAAGTCCCCCTTCACTCAAAAATGTGTTTTTCTTCTGCTTCTGTCATCTAAAAGGTCTGATATTGACTTTCCTGACATGCCTTTAAGCAAAGATTACTTTGTTGAATGAAAACTGTGTTAAACTAAATATTAATCATAACAGAGTTGTTTTTACATACCTACTATTCTTTTTATAACATGTCTGGAGTCAGACTTTAAGGATTTTCTTAGCAAAAGTGGGCCGTCTCTCCGGAAATCATAAAATTGTAATAGAAAGAGTAGAATAGAGTGTTGCTATTTTTAAGGTCGTCGTCTACCAAACTATTTCCTTGTGGGATTCTTGGACTCACGTCACCCCGCCTTGTCCCATTTATAATAAAATAAAAAACACCTAAAAAGTCCTGAAATAAAAGCATCAAACTTGTGTAATTGGAAAGAAGAAAAGGACGAGCTGCAAATATTTAGATCTTCAAATATTACAAATTTAATTAAATCTAGGATCAGCTCCAGAATTCAAAAGTTTCTATTGTGATTGACTTACTAACCTTTACTTTCAGTTATGTTAACATTACACTGTTGCCTCACAGCGAGAGGGTTCCTGGTTCGAATCCCGGCTGGGGCCCTTCTGTGTGGAGTTTGCATGTTCTCCCCGTGTCTGCGTGGGTTTTCTCCGGGTTCTCCGGTTTCCTCCCACAGTCCAAAGACGTGCAGGTGTTCGGTTCATTGATGACTCTAAATTGCCCGTAGCTGTGAATGGTTGTCTGTCTCTGTTCGTCTCTATTTGCGCTGCGATAGACTGGCGTCCTGTCCAGGGTGGACCCTGCCTCACGCCCGATGTCAGCTGGGATCGGCTCCAGCCCCCCGCGACCCCGACAGGGACAAGCGGTTGAAGATGAATGAATGAATGAATCCTTCGCTGGTGAAGAGGCATAACATTTGACATTATTCATGTGCGTCCGTTGTGGTATCGGCCTTTTCCTTCTCCATGCTAACAGAAGCTCCGGTAGCTGAGCTGCTAAGCTAATCACTAGCCGCTCAGAGTTTACAGAGAGGGAGGGGGAGTGTGAGGGGACGAGGCGGGATGACGAGAAGCAAGTGAGACGATGGGATTGGATGGAGGGTACGAGCCAAAGGGAGCTTTTCTGGACCAATGGTTGTCAATATCTATGCAGGCCTACGGCTGATACACTTAGTGGATTTTTTTTGTATCTTTTTGCTAGCTTTTTGTAGATCGGACTACAGGACCATAAGCGTAAAAGATGTTAATAATAATAACCAATATTCCAAATCATAGACCGTAGTTGTAATGCATGAGCACGCTCATATTAAACAACTTTGTTGAATGCTAACATCTCGACTAGTAAACCTATTTTATTGAAGCAGCTAGCTAGTGCAGAAGAAGTCTGATTTTGTTGTCCTCAAAGCAATTTCAGTCAAAAACAACTGGACTGGTTGTTTGTCTAGGAAGACGTTTCACCTCTCATCCAAGAGGCTTCATCAGTTCATGTACGCATCTGACCTGTGTATTTCAAACCCGGTAACACACTCAGACAGAGACTAGTACATCCGAAGGACAGAACACCACACCACCACAAAAGCAACCTGGATTATGCTGTCCAATGCAACGAGGAATGCAAAGATCTTTACATTGGAGAAACAAAACAACCACTGCATAAACGCATGGCCCAACACAGGAGAGCTAACTCCTCAGGCCTGGACTCGGCTGTCCACTTACACCTCAGGGAGAAAGCCCACTCCTTTGATGACAGCAATGTCCAAATCTTGGACAGAGAGGACAGATGGTTTGAAAGAGGAGTAAAAGAAGCCATCTATGTAAAAGTGGAGAAACCATCGCTAAACAGAGGAGGGGGTCTGAGACACCACTTATCTCCAATTTACAATGCCGCCCTTTCATCCCTTCCCAGGAGATTCAACAATCTAACCTCAAAGGACAACTGTTCACACATGGCCTCCTGTGACCCCAACGACTGTCGTTCAGACTCAATAGAGCAATAAC
Organism: Echiichthys vipera; assembly: GCF_963691815.1. NCBI lineage: Eukaryota > Metazoa > Chordata > Actinopteri > Perciformes > Trachinidae > Echiichthys > Echiichthys vipera. The sequence continues at coordinate 4,238,743 of NC_139827.1, read as the reverse complement.
GACGTCGAAACCAACTGCCCACCACCGACTGTCACTCTGTCGACGGGCGTGGGCACTTGGAGCACAAAGGGTTTCAGTGACATCATCGGCCTTGTGAGAGGTTAAATACCTGGATCTCCACACCAGTTAGTTGGACCAGTCCCAGCCTGGTCAGATGCGTACATGAACTGATGAAGCCTCTTGGATGAGAGGTGAAACGTCTTCCTAGACAAACAACCAGTCCAGTTGTTTTTGACTGAAATTGCTTTCAGGAGAACGATGACCTGGACGAATGAGAACATTCACAGGCTTTCTGATTTTGTTGGTTTCTACTCAGATGACCTTGAAACACCTTGAAGCAAAGCCTCACTCCAGTCTGTGCACACCTACTGCAATATTACAGGACTTCATTTTTGTTGACAGAAAATTGTAAATGATGGAAAAACCTCTTTTGGTGTAAAGCACTTGAAAGCACTTCAGGTCATCGTGCAGTAAGTGAGGTAAATGTACAGTAAGCAGGTCATAGTTACAGGGAAATGATCTATTGTGGACATTACGGTAGTTTCTTGTCTAATGTGAGCCTTCAGTGCAAACCCATTTGCTTATGAGCCATCGGCTTACTTAGAAGTCGTGCTCCTCTAACAAAGTCAGCAGAAATCGGATGTTATACTCCACTTAAGTGACTCATAATTGCATTATAACATCTTTAAAAACAGTAAAAGAATCATCAGTCATATGTTGACCTTTGGTGTCTGCAGCATGGCCTCGGCAGCTGGACTCATATCTGGTTAGACACACGCCTACATCCTAAACACCATTTTCTCTTCCTGTCATTTATTTCCTCCGGACCTAAATTAGGTTTATCTCGAACCAGCGAGTTTCCTACCAATGTTGCCGTATCTCTTCTTGTCCTTGGACTGTCTCACTGTGGTTCATCATGCTCCCCTCTTGGCTCTCACTTCATCTCCTCACTTGCGTTTAAATGCACTTTTAGAGGAAGAAGTTGATCTCTCAAAAGCTTCGGAGAACAACGTTAGATATCAGTTATCGCTCAGCATGAAAATGTATTAATGGAAATAGTCGTTTGACAAAACACTCTACTTCCTAGACCGGTGCTTTCAATCAGGACGAAATGGCCAAAATCTTCTATCCAGATATAGATAATTTCATATGTTGTTGATAATATATGTAAGGTAAAGCCTATTTTGTTTACTCTTGTGTTCGGTGAATAGGCCTGAGGAGGGGCAGATTATACATTGTTCACCACAGTAGCTCATTAGCCCTGAGTTTCCTGTTCCTTGAAATGATTTAGCTAATAGAGCTCAACAGTGAGGTAGACTGACCACGAGTGAAACGATGGTCCGTGCCCCCGTAGAAGCCACAAGTAAGAAACAGGAACATCAAACAGACCCAGATCTACGGAGAACGGCCATCTGTCTTGACCGGGTGGGGAGGAAGAAAAGGAGAGAGAAAGACAGACAGATGGACAGAGAGACAAAGACAGACAGGGAGACAGTCCCAGAGATGAAAGCAACCCACAAAAGTAACAGTAACTATAATAATATCTATAGTAATGTGAATATGACTCATATGTTATAACAGTTAATACAGCAGAATAGTAGAAACAAGCACAGCTAAGTCGATAGAATATGACAATGATAATAATTATGATGGTAAATTTGATCAATGATGAGCAGTAGTAGAAGAAAACCACTTATGAAACTTTGTTGACAGACATATTCTGTACATCGATGATGTAAACGCAGCATCAGAAAACATTTGTACAGGACCTCTGTGCGTTGTTAAAATGTATGAAAGAGCCTAGTCTGTATGTTTAGGTCATATCTCCATGACAAAACTGAGGGGGTGAATTTTTGTGGAGCAGGCTAGGTTTTATTTTATTGGAGGTTAAAGTTTATGAATGTGGGGCGTGGCCTCTTGAGTGACAGCTTTCTCACTTCCCCTCGGAGCTATACATCAGCCAGATGGACGTATCTCCCTCCCCCCAACGTCACATACATGCCCTTTTTTGGTAAGAGGAATTGAGGTGGAGTCAAGGTTGAGAGAACAGACCCGACGGGTATGCTACGTCCATTTTTTATACTGTCTGTGGTAGAAACAGGACCTATACACAAGCATTAATGGAGAGATGCCAGAGCGAGGACTCAGCACGTGGACAGGTGCCCTGAGCGTTTGAGGATTCAGTGCATTGCTCAAGAGCACCTCAGTGCCTGGGGGGTGAAGTGGGACCAAATTGATTACATTTGATGTTTTAGGCTTTCGGTGGCTAACCGTCCCGGCTACATAACCCCTTAAGGGAATCCCTTTAGGGAAATATCAGACATAAACTGTATACTTTCTAATTTCCCTCTTTAGGAGTTAATACGTTGGTGACAATCCACTCTGTCAACAATTCAAAAACTTCCAGCTGTTCAGAGCCTTCACTGGATTATGAAAACAGCCACAGAGAGATGTGTGTTTTATTATCAGCGGCTTAATACTGAGAAAAGCGGGGACATAGAATCAGCTGAAATGACGTAAACAGTGTGTGAGAACAGCACTTGTGTTCAAACGATAAGCGATGAGTGCTGCATGACGTGTGTTGTGAGGCCTCTTTTGGAACCAGCCTTTATGTATGTGTTCATACTCATCGCCATTATTAGAATAACGTGTATTTATAATTATCTTTAAAACCCAGTGCTTTTGAAATTTCTCCTAGGTTTGTCTCTTGTCTCTATTCAATGTGAAAATAACAACTTACAGACCACATGTCCCATATTTAGTGTGTTTTAGTCACTTAGTGTCAGTAAAACCTTTTCCAACACTAGAGCCAAACCGTATTAGGCCTATAATAAGTCATGTGTACTACCATGTTTGTTTTCAACTCTCTAAAATGATGTGTAACAGTATAGCTCTAGTCCTGACGTCTCAAACAGATTTTCTTTCTCTCTGCACATAAACAGAAAGACAAGCAATGAAAGTGTGTGTGTGTGTGTGTGTGTGTGTGTGTGTGTGCGTGTGTGTGTGTGTGTGTGTGTGTGTGTGTGTGTGTGTGTGTGTGTGTGTTTAAAAGAGAGGAGGAAACTGTCAAGGCCACCGTGCCTGGCAGCCTTGAGAACCAGATTCCATATCAAACAGTAACATGTGGTTTGTTACACAGAGCTCATTGTTGAATCCTCCTCCAACATTTTTGGAGTTGAAATAAAACTTTCTTTCTTTTCCTGTAACATCAGATGCAATCCATCTACCTAGCTTGCTTTGAAACCTGCGGTATATACGGCACTACTTACGAAAACTGATAAAGTCTGTGGACAATACATTTATGCAAATAACCTTGTGTTGCATGTGGAAATTCTGGCAAGTTCTCTTTTAGTTGTCTTATGTAGTTGATGAGAAAGTTTCCATGGAGTTGAATCTGCGGAGTCAATATTATGAACCTGAAATGAATGAAAAGTAAGTAAGTACCCGTAAGATCTCACTAAGTCATGTCAAGATGCTTAACTGTCTTCAAGGCTGTCATCATCCGACACAAGCTGCAGCAGCTATTCAACCATAATCTGACGACAGATTAAACGGTCAGATTAAGTTACATTCATTCATTCATTCATTCTTCAGACTGGCAGAGTTTGACGTGTACATTTTTCACGAGTTGTTTAAAGTATAATAAAGATGCTTCTTTCCTATCTGAAAGCATTTCTAGTTATTATTCTATAACTGTAATACATGATGCAATATGAAATACACTTGCTGATGTTACTGTGTAAGTGAGGAGCTGCCTTAATTGTCCTCTGTAGACGTGATGGGCATTTTTAAGGTATGCTACAACTCGGTGGTCCTGAGCTATAGAACTGTCAGCCTCAGTAGCACTAGTGCTTTGTGCTGAAAAAGTTACATAACATACAGCCCTGGGTATACTGGGGCACAATGTAGTGAACACCGTATGCACACGCAAATTACGTTTTGGGTATTTCATAGCGGACTATATATATATATATATATATATATATATATATATATATATATATATATATATATATTAGGGTGAGAAGTTCAGCCATCCGGGAGGAACTCGGAGTAGAGCCGCTGCTCCTTTGCGTTGAAAGGAGCCAGTTGAGGTGGTTCAGGATCATCTGGTAAGGATGAACCCTGGGCGCCTCCCTAGGGAGGTGTTCCAGGCACGTCCAGCTGGGAGGAGGCCTCGGGGAAGACCCAGGACCAGGTGGAGAGTTTAGATCTCCACACTGGCCTGGGAACGCCTCAGGATCCCCCAGTTAGAGCTGGTTAATGTGGCCCGGGAAAGGGAAGTTTGGGGTCATTTGCTGAAGCTGCTGCCCCCGCGACCGGACCCCGGATAAGTGGATGAAGATGAGATGAGGTTATAAATCAAGTAAGAAGTAGGCTCATTTTCTCATTGACTTCTGTACAATCTGATTTCTTTTTGCGACCAGTGGAGTTGGAGTCCCGTGCTGGATATTCAAAAACAGTGCAGGTTTAAGGCACGTTGCTTCACGTTTCAGGCCCGGTGGTTGCCACTTGGCGGGTTTGTAAATGTGTGAGACTGTTGGGGAACAATATAACTCGGACTTGCAGCAAAACCAAATTATTCCATCAGCCATGTTGAGTGTGCATGCATGCTTGTTTCCAGAAGGTGCACACAGATGTGGCTCAAAAGGTTTTCACTTGACTAGTAAATGTATTGTTATCCCAAAGATGTATAACCTGACTTCATTAGGGGAGAGACTGAAGTAATATGAAGAGGGGAGGTGAAAAAATAACAAGAGAGGACAATCCACTGGACGGAAATTATAGACTTGAAGGTGTTGTCGTCCGTCCAAGACGCTTTTTTTAGTTCTGCTGATGAGTGGGGGGTCCTAGGTATCTAAATCACAGGAGGCCCTTCTTGCAATGTGGACTTTACAGACTGTAAATCCTTGTAATTCTGGGAAAATATTGACCCATAAAATGATGGTATTTATTTACACAGGTGTGTTCAGCCTATTACCTTGTAAGACCTCACCTCAGGACTGTGTGGATGTGTGCAGACCGTACTTGTTTCCCACCCCCCGGCCCTCCCCGTCTATAGTGTTGAGTTTTGTTGCACCTGCTATGGTGTGACAACTTAAACCTATCTCATTTTTTTCAATGCGATAGAGCTGCAGATTAGTCCCAGCCAATTTCAGACTAGGTTCTTTTACACCGCACACCATCCAAACACACTGTTATCCAAAACAAGCATGTAACTCTCTCCCTCCTTCCCTCTCTTCTCCGGTCTTCCTGTGAGTCCGGTGGTGTTGCGGCTCTTAATGCCAAACAGATCCAGTTTCTGCTCGTTCCGAATGTTTCTAAGCAGACGGGGAACTATTCTGGGAGTTTTCTACCCTCGTCTTTTATCTGTTAACATTGTGTTTGAGGGAAAAGAATGTGAGTTCCCCCTCAACACGTACTTTTTATCTGTCAGTTATGCTGAACATGCAAGCCGTTCGTCTGTATCAGCAGTTTTGTTTCATTAAAGCAACGCAACCCGTCGCTTGCTGATGAAAGCTTTTACACTTGTTTCACTCAACATGAGGTAGGGCTACGTGGTTATTAAAACAAATAGTCTGTTACCGCCCTTTGCTCTTTTCTAATATATTAATTAACGAGAAGCAACTGTAAATCCTGCCCAGATCTTCCACCATGCTTCGTTCTTGTTTACCCGGTGGCCCTGTAAATAGATGGTGAAGTGACAAAATACCGCAAGGAAAACAGACCTGGTCGTCTAGCAATCGCATGAAGTGAAAGACTCCCCCGCTCCACACCTGTCGTGTGTCTCTCTGCTGCTGGTGTGAGTGCGCGGTACCTGATCTGCTCATCAGCCGGGTGAGAATTTACTACAGCACCATCTAAGTTCTGCTAACGTAACTGAGCCGGTTGGCAAACGTGTCAACTCACTAAATGTGTCGACTCACTTGAAAATAGAGTTGATCCCAGTGTGATAACAGGGTTCAGGTGAAATTTAAACATGAGTGAGAGAGTGAAATATTGGAAGATTTCTAGAATGAACAGCATTTCTGTCCAGGAGGCCTTGGATATTTCTGGCTCGGTGACCTGTGAGTGTGGTATGCACGCCTCGTGCTGCCGTATTAGCATGAACCAAAACCGAGTTTCCCAGATCTTGACATCCCAACTATTCAGATTGCATAGCTTTGTTATTTGTTGCCTTTTGTAATTTGCACCTTAAATATTTGTCTTCAACGGCTGTATGTCACTATGTACCTGTGACGTTACTTTAATGAGTGGGCTTTTATTCATTATAACAGACTAAGTACTCATGACTGGTTTGCTCTCTGTTTGCATCGTCCAATCACAGGTTTCCACAAGATCATTGTGTAGTTTTGCGTTGGAAATGTCTCAGAAAACACACACACACACACACACACACACACACACACACACACACACACACACACACACACACACACACACACACACACACACACACACACACACACACACACACTTTCCATCACTCTCTCTAATGGAAATGTTTTGAAACGTGAATTTTTTTAAAATTTAAACCAGAGAATTGCCGGAGGAACTGACATAAATACAATGGGTGTTTATCTTTACATGTCATACCCTGTGTTTCATCTCTTATAGAAAAATGATATACAATATACAATAAACATATATTGTGTGTGTCTGTGTCTTTAGCAGGGCTATGTGAGGAGGAGATGGAGGTCCAGAATGGAGCTTCTGACCCGACAGACAGAAGAAAGAAAGACCAAGACTCATCGCAGGTTGAACATATATTACTGTATTTATATGTGTATGTACGTGTGTATATATACATATGTATTATGGATTTGTTTGTACTCTGTTATAGAATTGGTTTATTGGACTTACGTGTATAAAAAAACAAGTGGATTATTAATAAAACACATACATAAACTTCTAGGGCACTGTAAAAAAAATCATAGATCACATTTTTCTGATCTATGTGCACATACTTTTACGTTTCCGTTGGCTCACGAAGCTGAAGTCCTGAATGCTGAAGTGAGTTGAGAAGCTGTATCGCCAATGGCCACTGGCTGCGGCCTCAAAACAATATAATATGATCCATCAGTATTACATGTGCCAACTTTATCTCTTGACTTAACTTGTGTGACTGTGTCTCAAGCAGGCGGTGCTGAACAGTGAGGAGGGTTTGGACGATGAGGAGAAAACGAGAAGGAGAGCCGAGAGGAGGAGAGCCAAAAGGAAAGTGAGTCCCAATGATTCAGTCTGGCTGACACGACAAGACTCTGTGAAGCTCATGAACTGCAACCACCAAACATATCGTATTTTCCGCACTATAAGTTGCACCTAAAAACCTTCAGATTTCTCAAAAGCCGACAGTGCGCCTTATAATCCGGTGCTCCTTATATATGGACCAATATTGAGCCACAACAGGCCTCGCAACTACGGTGAGCAGCGGCCGACTCTATTTCCCCCGTAGAAGAAGTAACGCGCGGTGCATGTTGAGATATACGACTGCGCGAAGCGTGTCGTTTCATTTCCATGTGTGTGTTTGTGTAAAGAGCCCAAAATGGCTCCTGTTAAGAGACACGCTTACGACGCAGAGTTTCAACTCAAGGCCATTAGTCACACAGTAGAACACGGGAATAGAGCAGCAGCCAGAGAGTTTAACATGAACCAATCAATGGTGCCGAAGTGGAGGAAGCAACAAGACGACCTGCGCCAAGTAAAGAAGACTAAACAGAGTTTAGAGGGAACAGAGCGAGACGGCTGCAGCTGGAGGACAAACTCAAACAGTGATTTATTGAACAGAGAGCAGCAAGTAGAAGTGTCCGTACGATCACTGTTCCACTGAAGGCAACAGCGCTAGCACGATACTATCCAGCTGCAGACCTGGAGCACAAGCCCCTCACTTGACACAAGCCCCTCGCTTGACACAAGCCACTCACTCTGCACAAGCCCCTTGCTTGACGGAAGTGATGCAAAAGTTTTTTTTCAAGTGAGGGGCTTGTGCTCCGGGTCTGCAGCTGGATGCTACCCGCGCTAGCACTCTAACTTAACAACAATGAATTTAGAGGCGGTCCTTAATGTAACCCCAGCCTCGACTGTAGCGTCTGTTCAATGCGCCTTAAAATGTGGTGCGCCTTATATATGAAAAAAGTTTCAAAATAAGCCATTCATTGAAGGTGCATCTTAATGTGCGGAAAGTACAGCACCAGTACAAACTAGAGAGGATGGTACCAAGAAAAATAAATTAAAAACTTACTCTCATCACATCTCCGAGGTTTGTACCTAGCTAAAGTGTACAGTAAACAGTCTGATAGGGATACCTTTTGTGTTACGGACAAATCCTCTTTTTGAAAAATGTCCGAAGTCACCGATAAATATATGATGTCCGTGGTGCAGCTCACGTCTTTATTGTTACGATTCCTCCACTGACTGAAACAAATGCGTCTCCTGTGTTCCACACATCGCCACATCTGTTACCACGCCCTCATTTACTCACATCTTCCGCTGCCCCGCCTGTCTTCACCCCCATTTCACACTTTTTCCACACCTGTCACTGTATTCACTCCCTTCCCCTTTTCTCTCACCTTTGACGACACACCTTGCCTCTGTACCCGTGTCCATACAGTGCATATCTCTGTACCATCCCACAGCCACCATGTGCATGCTCTCCTTTCAGAGGCAGAAAGAGCGGAAGAAGCTGGAGAGGATGGAGGACGCTTCGGAGCAGGTGAGAACATAAGGGCCTAAACGCGTCTGCTGTTATTTCTATGTTTCTTGTACGTATAAAGCCATGCAGAGTTTTTATGTCGCCATAAGCATCAGACCTCGGCTTTGTAAGTTAACCTCTTAAATCAGAGCAATAAATAAACAGGCTATAAAAAACTCAACACTCGTAAGTTCGGACGAGGGAGTTAACAAGCAAAACAGACGTGGCAAAAAAGAAAAAATCACCAAACAAATCAATTACTATATGTAATACCAATACATACAATGTCTAATGATGTCTAATAATTTTAAACATTATTAATAAAGTAATCAAGCTTTCTGAAGAACGTTTCATACTCGGTGCACAGTCCATTGGTCATATATGTGCTCTTATATGTTATGCACGCATTCATGTGTATACACGAAGACCCCGATGTGTATGTGTTTGAATGTCTACATGAAAGTCAATAGTGTTCATTCATTCATTCATTCATCTTCAACCGCTTGTCCCTGTCGGGATCACGGGGGGCTGGAGCCGATCCCGGCTGACATCGGGCGTGAGGCGGGGTCCACCCTGGACAGGACGCCAGTCTATCACAGGACACATAGAGACGAACAGAGACAGACAACCATTCACACCTACGGGTGATTTAGAGTCATCAATGAACCGAACACCTGCACGTCTTTGGACTGTGGGGAGTTTAATTAAATCGTTGCAGAGATGTCAAAGAAATCTCACCATAATTAAACGTAAAGGTTTTCATTAACTTGCTTTTACAGTAGAATAAGTCGAAAGGGCGTCTGCCAACCAAGGTCGGTTTGAAAATGTGTGATTTTACCGAGGAACCAAAAATGACATGAAGAATGACTTCATTAATCCCGCAAGGGGAAATTCAATTTTTTCACTCACTGTTATTATACATGTTACACACACAGGCCTGAAACACACACCCACATGCACAAAAAGGACCTATATACATGCAATTAATGGAGAGATGCCAGAGCCTTGCTCAAAAGCACCTTGGCAGTGCCCGGGAGATGAACTGGCACCTCTCCAGTCACCAGTCCACGCTCCATTCATGGTCCACACAGGGACTCAAACCGGCAACCCTCCCGTTCCCAGCAAGGTCACCTATGAACTGAGCTACTGCTATATAACTAAATAACAAATAAATGCCTCATCAGCATTTTTATTTGGAAAACACAATTATGTGTGATAGCTTTTGCCCTTGTGTTATATAATACCGCAGGAAACCCCAGTCTGAACATGTGGATTACTTAGTTAACGCTGCTTTTGACGGTTAACAGGGAGAGGAAGCGGCTGGAGCAGTGTCAGAGAGTGACAGCGAGGAGGAGTTGAAGGAGGAGGCGGAGGAGGAGGAGTGGACCCCAGTTCGTCCCAGAAACACATTCATCAGCTCAGAGGAGGTGGGTTGAAGCCAAACCAGCATACTTAGCATGTCATTAATTCTTTCAAGAAAAAAAAAACGGTGTCAAACTCCAGCTCACATTGGGCCAAGTTTAAAAACTGGGACAAAGTTTCGGGCCAAACTCAATATCTGCAAATGTGCATGTGCCCTTCTCTCCAGATGTGTAACGCTGAACCTTTCCAGTGCAGGTCCTTGTTCTTGTCGTGGTGTTTCTTCTGTTTGATTCTTTGGTTACAGCCACGGTGACAAACAGCTCTTTACCTTCAGACACAGATCATCTGCCTCACACCGCTGCTGAAAGCTCCTGTCCTCCATCTTTCTTTGGGTCGTTTTTGGGGAGGGGTGGATTCAGTGTGTCTGCAGACACTGGTAGCATGGATGCTTATGTTTGTTAACAGAAAAGTAGACGTGGATGTGCTTTATACTCGCGGGTCGGCTCCCAGAGAACCTTGATATGATCTTGCGGGCCAAATGTAATTACATCGCGTGCCAGATTTGGCCCACGGGCCTGAGTTTGACACCCCTGCTTTAGAGGGCTCAGGCCAGTGAAGCAAAAGGTGGTTTGACTGCCCTGCAAAGTGTTCTTGAGCAGTTGAATATCCTGTTGACGTGAAATCCTTCTTCACTCGCTGTGAAGTAATTCTCCCAATATTGTGTGATCGCTTTGAAATTAGCTTTGGCAAAATTGCAAACTTGATTGGGTGTGGTGTCCTAAAACAAATATCAAGAGAGTTAACTGTCAATTGCTGGCATTGTCATATTCAACAACATGCCGTATTTGCTCATGTTGGGAGTGTACTCTGAACAAAAGCCACTTCCTACTGTTCTTTAATGACATATGGGATAGTTTGGCTATTCTGAAGTGGACTTAGCACCGCGTCCGTTTGAAGAAGCAGACCGGAGCACCGATACAGAGGCGAAGCAAAGGTAATAGATGGGGGCAGCAGCGACCTAAAAGGCACACCTAAAAAGATTTCACAGCTCCAGGCTGGAGCTGATCATGTCCTTGCACTGAGTCTGCACAGATTTACAGACAAACGTGTCAAACCACCTTTTGTAAGCCCTGTCGCTCCAGGGCGGTGCGCCCCAGGTTTTAGAGATGTGTTTGGTGAACTGTGAGTCGAGCTGTCCTCTGTCTTGTTCTCTCTGGAGAAGTTCACTTTGAATAGGTGGAATTGTTGAGATGTCATTCTGCAACCTTGAGGTCAGAGGGTTAAAAAGAAGTAAATCCAGTGCCTGTACTTGTACCTTCAACTAAGCATTTATAGACGAGTCTGTACTCTTTGCCATAATGTACCTCCTCAAGTGTTGAACATGAACTAAGCTGATTGCAAGATGACCACAGCGTTTTTTAAGCTATCTTGGTGCAGCTACTTTGTCGGCTTCTGGTCGGCTCCTTTGCTAAAACTAACCAACAAAAGAGTTTGGTATGAACACAGACCCTTATTTAGCACCACAGAAAGAGCACTGTAATGCATATATGCATTCAAAGTACAGGTTTCAGTCTCCTTTAGAAATTACAGTGCTGAACTTTGACAGGATGTCAGACCTGGTGTCGTAAATGTTTACTGTGGTTCGAGACAGGATGATGACTCAGGATTATGGCAGGGTGGTACGCTGGTTAAAGAGATTTTTTTTTATAAACATGATGTCATATATCACAAAAACAACCTCCTCGACCACAAGTGCAGAAATGGCCGGCACCATCGGAAACAGGCTCACTTCCTACAGACCGGAGTGAGACCATAGAAGTGTCTCGAGCTGTCGTGATCGTCTTCTCATCTTCTCATGCAACATCTCGGGGCTTTGACCATTTTGCATTTTTATATTCATTTATTCTTCATGTAAATAATCAGTATTTGATCGATACTAAACATGATGTTTATTTCATTCACCGTATTTTCTGCACTATAAGTCGCACCGAAAAACCTTCAAATGTCTCAAAAGCCGACAGTGCGCCTTATAATCCGGTGCTCCTTATATATGGACCAATATTGAGCCACAACAGGTCTCCAACTACGGTGAGCAGCCGCCGACTCTATTTTCCCCCGTAGAAGAAGTAACGCGCGGTGCATGTTGAGATATACGACTGCGTGAACCGTGTCGTTTCATTTCCATGTGTGTGTTTGTGTAAAGAGCCTAAAATGGCTCCTGTTAAGAGACACGCTTACGACGCAGAGTTTACACTCAAGGCCATTAGTCACGCAGTAGAACACGGGAATAGAGCAGCAGCCAGAGAGTTGAACATGAACCAATCAATGGTGCCGAAGTGGAGGAAGCAACAAGACGACCTCCGCTGACTGTTGTGTTGACGTTCCATTTAGAGCAGCTCCATCTAATGGATGCAGAACGTAACCCCAGCCTCCACTGTAGCGTCTGTTCTATGCTCCTTATAATGCGGTGCGCCTTATATATGAAAAAAGTTTCAAAATAAGACGTTCATTGAAGGTGCACCTTATAATCTGGTGCGCCTTATAATGCGGAACATACGGTATTTATTATTTATCAATATATAACATTGCATGTACGTATAATGTAATGTTAAATATAACGTTATTTGTTTTAGAAAGCAGCCTTCTGAGTACCTTTGCAGAGTCATTTCTGTGCACAGAGAAAAAGTCTTCAAGCTCAGAAAATTCACTATATTGGCCGCCATACTAGTAATCAGTGAAATTTTCCATTTGAATCAGAATTATTTCAGTCAAGTCCCTCCTCGGCTGGGCCCTAGTCTCAGATTTTGCTACTTGACACACAAACGTGCACGATTCAGTCCTCAAAAAAGAACTATTTGGAAACCACAAGTTGAAAGTGTAAGAAAGCAGTGGTGATTTGTAGAAAAAGCTGAGTCCAAATCACTGGACTGTAGTTTTTTCTGAAGACTTTTTGCCTTTCAGCTCCAAATATTGTGAGGAATACTTCACTTTGAAACATCGTGCACTCCAGGGCTTAGGATTCAGCTTTCCCCAGAGACGACACCACCATTTACAAAACATTCAAATCAGAATTCGATCAGAGCAGGTGTCTCCTGTTGGTTTTTTTTTGTGTTTTGTGTTTTAAACTTTCGTTAGCCGCCTGTTGCAGTGAGTGTTCTGTGTTACTTTGCTGCCGGTCTTTCAGGAGCCAGAGTGGGACGTCAGCAGTGCGTTTGTGGCCAACGCTGCCAGCCACATCAAAGTCAAAGCCCCGAAGAGCAGAGCGATGCAGATCTCCAGAGAGAACAAGGAGAACGAGGCCAGCAGCAGCCAGGTACACACACACACGCACGCACACACACACACACACGCACGCACACACACACACACGCACGCGCGCGCACACACACACACAGACACACACTCCGCCGTTCAATCCATTCATCCAGTTTGTAACCATTTATCCAATTCAATTCAATTTTTTTTACAGTGCCAAATCATAACAAAAGTTATCTCAGGACACTTTACAGAGTAGGTAAAGACCACACTCTATGACTTATTTATGATTTACAGAGACCCAACAATTCCCCCGTAGAGTACGGTGGCGTTGAAAACCTTCACTATAACAGACAGGAACGTCAGACAGACCCAGCTCTGTGGAGGACGCACATCTGTCTGCACCGGTTCAACCTCCTCTGTCATTTTGGGGGAACCTGTAAAGAGCAGACTGTAATTCTCCGGCATATTCTATTGATTTGTATCTGATGACAGATTAGTTGTATTTGCTGAAGATGTGGAAAGCAGTGAAAACCCGTACATGCGCACCATACTCACAAAACCGTCTGTTGTGATCGCAGGTGGAGAGCACAGAAGAAATGAGGAAGAGGAGGGGGGAGTCTCTGACAGGTGAATCCGTCTATTTGCTGGACCAAGTCTATTGCACAAGATACACTAATTATGTTGTTTAAGTAAATCCAGTCCCTCAGATTCCAAACTTCATATTTCATTCATCCTATTCTTCATGCTCGATCCTCTAATCATAATTAGTAGAATGCACCTTGTTAACATTAGTATAGAAACAGTAGCTTGATATTTCATGTTGTGTTGAGTCAAACCTTAGATGAAGAGTTTAGTTTATAAAACTCAAGTTGGATAGAAAACACTTTCTCCTGATGGGTAAGGCCCAAAAGTCTAACTTACCAGACATAGACACACAAGATGCATGGAAATGTCAGGTGAAAAGGAGGCCAACAATGAAAGTGTGCGTACATTGTGTCTCTGCATGCTGTATGAGCATTTATTAATAAGTAATATGAATGTAGAGGGCGGCAGTAGCTCAGTCCATAGGTGACTTGGCTGGGAACCGGCGGGTTGCTGGTTCCAGTCCCTATGTGAACCATGAACGGGGGGTGGACTGGTGGCTGGAGAGGTGCCAGCTCATCTCCTGGGCACTGCCGAGGTGCTGTTGAGCAAGGCACCGAACCCCAACTGCTCGGGGCGCCGGTCACTGGCAGCCCCCTCGCTCTAACATCTCTCCATAACTGCATGTATATAGGTCCTGTCTGTGCATGTGTGTGTATTTTGGGCCTGTGTGTGTAACATGAAAAAATAATAATAATAGAGTGAAAATTTAATTTCCCCGTTGTGTGACGAATAAAGGAATTCTTCTTCTTCTTCTTCTTAAAGGTCAAGGCAAGGAAATGTAGGGGGAGAGGGGAAGCAGGTGTCAGAATAAGGGATATTTCACTGATTCTTTCACTGATTCTTTCACTTATTTACCTATAAGACAAAAAAACCTTTTCTATTTTGGCACATTCAGTAAAGATAGATGCACATCTCCGTGCTGCTGTTTCACAGCTGTGAACACATATTTGAAATGTTTGACTGTAGCATTCCTATTCAAAAACCAATGTCCTGAGTACTGAAAATAATTCACAGAGCACAGTGTCCCCAGATTTTACACAGAATGAATCTTCAGGAGAAGGAAGTATGTGTATCGAGCCAGCGAAAGTCCTAAAAGTGCAAATGTGCGTACTTTCTCCAGCGCAGGGCATTCAGATGTTCGAGCGAGGCCTGTACAGCCGGGCAGTGGACATGTTTACAGAAGCCATCTTCTGTGACCCCAAGGACCACAGGTGAGCTTCACTTACCCCGTCCTTCCTAACTGCAGCGCCTCATTTGCCCTTAATAAATATCTCCATCTGTGTCTCTGACGTGACTCTCACAGGTTCTACGGCAATCGCTCTTACTGTTATTGGGTTCTGGAGCAGTACTCCTCCGCCCTCACAGACGCTCAGAGGTCCATTCAGCTGGCTCCTGATTGGCCAAAGGGATACTTCCGTAAGGGCTCTGCTCTGATGGGGTTAAAGGTATGCACCTGATACGTTTGCCTGGCTACGCCGGCTTATCATTCTGGGATAGGGGGTAAAAACTCTCACCGTGTAAACACCATACCCCGGGTCAAATTCTCAAGTCAACACAAGCCCGATTGCCGGTCACGAGTTGCCACCGCAGCGTGACGTCCGGTTGCGTTTCTCCAAAAAGTTGAATCCGTCTCAACTTTTCGCCACAGACCGCTGCAGTACAAGAATAGAAAGACATGTTTTCACTTGTCCGCCTGATAGAAGAAGAAGAATTACTTTATTTATCCCACAACGGGGAAATGTAATTTTTTCACTCTTATGTTACACACACAGGCCCGAAATACACACATGCACAAATAGGACCTATACATGCAATTATGGAGAGATGTTAGAGCGAGGGGGCTGCCAGTGACCAGCGCCCCGAGCAGTTGGGGGTTCAGTACCTTGCTCAACAGCACCTCGGCAGTGCCCAGGAGATGAACTGGCACCTCTCAAGCCACCAGTCCACGCTCCATACATGGTCCACACAGGGACTTGAACCAGTTACCCTACGGTTCCCAGCTATGTCACCTATGGACTAAGCTACTGCCACCCCCTGATCGAGTCTGAATGCCCCGTAAAACTACCTCCAATCCTTCATCAACTATTCTGACGTCATGTTTATTGATTTTACATTTAGCATGTCTAGCTGGTGATGTTTGTGTGTGTGTGTGTGTGTGTGTGTGTGTGTGTGTGTGTGTTTATTCCAGCACTACAGTGAGGCAGAGGCAGCCATGGAGCAGGTGTTGAAGTTGGATCAGCACTGTAAGGAAGCATCCAGTAAACTATTTACCTGCCGCGTCCTGCAGCTCATGGTGAGGAGGACCAGTAACTAGAGAGCCCGACTTCTTTTCAAGGCTGCCACCAAAGTTTATGAATTAAAGTTAAAATATGCATGCACATAAAACCAGGAGCTAAAATCAGTTCATTTTAACATTGCAGACTTTTTTTGCACATATACATGATGAATGGTTAGCTGGTTGTTAATAGGTCAAGCTGGATTACAGTCCTGCAGAGCCACTGTCCTGCATGTTTTCGGTTTCTCTCTGCTCCAACACACCTGAGTCTAATGCTCTGCTCGTTATCAAGCAGCTGATGCTCGTCACAGTTTGATCATTGTTAGACTCAGGTGTGTTAGGGCAGGGAGAAACCTAAAACATGCAGGACAGTGGCCCTCCAGGACCGGAATTGCCCACCCCTGATCTAGAGGAACAAGAGTTAAGATTATTTAGTAGCTTTAATGACCAGTGTCAGGTCTTTTAGTCTGAAATTCACTTCCTCAAGATGAGGCAACACGTGCTGGGTGTGTTGGAGGGAGTTGATTTATTTTACGTCTCAGAATCTCACACATGCCACCTAACCAGTTTGTTGCTTTAGTGTCTCGCTTCAGGGCATTTGCAAAGAAATGGATACCTTTAATGTGCTGAACCTTTGAGTTTTCCATTTCATTTTTTTTTTGTTTGTTTGTTTTGACTTTAGGAGTTGGGTTTTGAGGAGACGCAGAGTCAACTGCTGCTGGAGAAGTTCACCACAGTTCAGGCAGTAATCAGCTCACCACAGGCTCAAAGTAAGAGTCGGCTGCAGTAGCACTTCTGTCCACACTAGGGCAGCAGTCATCATCAGACCACTGACGACACATAATGGCAGCGAGACTTCAGTGTAAAGAATTAAATACAAATGACTATCATAATGAACACACTACAGACAGTACAAGTTTAAACAGCATTAAGGGGCAGATACATATGTAGTTTGCAGTCAAATATATGAAGTGTATTGGATATAAGTATGTATGAATCCGACCTTGTTATACTGAAGTATACATTGTATGAGTAAGCCGACACATAACCATACATGAACTGTTTTAAAGTGTGGTGAAACCATGTGTGGCACCATGGAGAAGCTGTTTGCATTGACTGTTATTGATATGCTGTTACATTGAGCGCTGTCAGCACATGAATGTAGCTCGTCACAGGAGGACGTGTCATTTCCAGCAGTTCTCAGTGATCAACCACTTTACACACAGCTCACTGATGCTCTGTTTTTATTGTTTCCTCATTACATGACGTCTACTTCCTGTTTCCTGTTACTCCTAGCACCGAAGCACGTGTATCAACAGGACCAGAGTGGGTATGTTGTATGGCTATAAACAATACACATAATCGCACCAGGCACTCGATATGATGCCATCATGTAAACATATACACATTGAACTTTCGGCTCTTTGTCTAAAAGCATCTGTTGGACAAATAAAAATACTTGCACTTGATCCTCTCCTGTGATTTTTGCCGTACTTTCTCTCTTCCTCTTCACATGCTTCCCTTGTGTTCTTCCCTCTCTCTTCCTCTCACCAACTTCCCCTTTTCTACCTCGCAGGAGCTGTCGCTCTCTGTGGGTTGGGAACGTCACAGTGGAAGTTACAGAGAAAGACCTCTGGGATCTCTTCAAAATGTAAGTGTGTGTGTGTGTGTGTGTGTGTGTGTGTGTGTGTGTGTATGTGTGTGTTGACGATTTTTTTCATTTATAGCCAGGGCAGGAGCAGAACACCAAAAAAGGCAGTCAGATAAAGCCCGTCAAGTTATTTCAGTACAGCTATGAAAACAAGACATGCTTCACATACCTTTGTTTTTTACGAAGCACAAACGGTGATGGAAGCAGTCGTTGTTCTGATTCTTCCCGTACTACAGCTGTAGTTACTGCACTGCTACAGTTGTACTGATAGTGACGGTTGTGGTAGTTGTTCTGATTCTTCCCGTACTACAGCTGCAGTTACTGCACTGCTACAGTTGTACTGATAGTGACGGTTGTGGTAGTTGTTCTGATTCTTCTCGTACTACAGCTGTAGTTACTGCACTGCTACAGTTGTACTGATAGTGACGGTTGTGGTAGTTGTTCTGATTCTTCTCGTACTACAGCTGTAGTTACTGCACTGCTACAGTTGTACTGATAGTGACGGTTGTGGTGGTTGTTCTGATTCTTCCCTTACTACAGCTGTAGTTACTGCACTGCTACAGTTGTACTGATAGTGACGGTTGTGGTAGTTGTTCTGATTCTTCCCTTACTACAGCTGTAGTTACTGCACTGATACAGTTGTACTGATAGTGACGGTTGTGGTGGTTGTTCTGATTCTTCCCGTACTACAGCTGCAGTTACTGCACTGCTACAGTTGTACTGATAATGACGGTTTGGCTCGAATTGGTCACGAGATAGCATTAGTGGGAGGCAGAGGAACATGATTTTTCACTGATTATCTGTCCTGTGTAATATTGTCAAGATATAATAACAGTTTAGCAACTATGACATCTTATTTTTTACAAGATTTGTAGCTTAAAAGCAGCCGATATGAATAGAAAATTTCGAATGAATTAATTTGAAAATGACAGTCAGCAGCTTTCTGGGACCTTTGTTCCACCCGGTGATAAACTGCATCAACAATGTGTATGATGTATCGAACTGTCAACCAGTATCAACACGCCATAGGCCCATACGGTCATTTCAGTAAAAGACAACACTACTGCATATTTGAATAATAATCAGAACAGTGTTTAAGACATTTGCATCTGCATGAAGCGTCACAGGTTGGTAAACTGGGCTAATGTGGACACACAGTTGGTGAATGGTAGTTTGTCTCTGTGCGTCTCTATGTGCCCTGCGATAGACTGGCGTCCTGTCCAGGGTGGACCCCGCCTCACGCCCGATGTCAGCTGGGATCGGCTCCAGCCCCCCGCGACCCAGACAGAGACAAGCGTTTGAAGGATGAATGAATGAATCCTAAAAACATTTTGAGTTATATATCAGCAAACATATCAATATTATGCAAATAGTAAAAGTGCAGCAGGAGTAGCTTTAGTGCTACTAGTTGAAACGGTATCACTCCCATCAGTAGTGGAAGGGTCGGTGTACCACTGTTATTATAATAATGACAGTATTGATTGTCAGAACTGGATATGAGGCACAACCTGCATCACTTTGGCTGCACATCTGTACCACAGTGCTCTGCTGTAGGGGTTTGAGACTCTGTGTTTCCACGGTTACAGGTTCGGTGAGATAGAGAGCATCCGAGTTCTTCACGAGCGCTTCTGTGCCTTTGTCAACTTCAAGAATGCCAATATGGCTGCCAAAGCCCTGGAGAAGCTGCAGGTGAGTGATAGGTGAACAAACTGGACGTGATGTTTCTGATCTCTGATGTCACCGTCAGTGTCTGAGCATGTTCTGTTTCCTCCTCTCCAGCGGGTGGAGCTAGGGAGCAGCAAGCTGGTGATGAGGTACCCGGACCGTTGGATCCAGCGCACCCTGCCCACCCTGCCCAACTCAACTGCTGCAGGGTACGGAGCAGCTGACTCATAATGTGTCTGTGTGTTTGCAAAAATGTCTCTACTCTGCAGGTGTAAACCTTAGATTGTATATAAAGATGGACGGCTTGACAGCTCCCCTATAATTAAGCGAAAACATACACACAATCGCCCCCTGGTGGCTGGCTGGAGTACGAGTCATATATGTTTGCCACAGATGGTTTCATTTTAGCTTTAGTTTAAGTTTAGGTTTTGATAATGAAAAGTCGCTGGGGATCGGTAAAGTCTCCGGATCAGTTCAGAACAACGGAATGAAAATTTGTAAAATGCTCCGCTGGATGTTTATTCTTCAAGATCGCTGATTCACTCATTTAGCTGTCAATCAAAAAAGGACTCCACCTCAGACAGCTCATCCAATCATCATGCAGAAGCAGAGTATCCAGGTCAGCCCACTGTCCCATAGACCCCCAGAGACGCTGAGCGTCTGATGGGCGGGACGAAGCCCAGCATTTATCCAATGAGCGTCTAGTTTGGCTGCAGTGGAACAACCCGCTCTGCGCTTCCCCACTGAAGTCAGTAGAAGCGTCCGACTGTGTAAAGAGCTGTGGTGCTGTGGGGATGAATGAGAAGGAAGTTGCGCCGCTTACCTGTGATAAGGAGCTGATTCTGAACAAAAGATGAAGGCTTTCTAGCGCATATTTAGACAATGAAATAACATTTTTTAGGGGAAGCTTATTTTCCCTTGCAGTCTTAGAGAAATCGCCAAGGGTCATGCTTGACACCGCCCAACTGAATACAGCTCATAGGACAGTTTGAAAAAACACACATTATAATCACAGTAACACAAATGAATCAATGTCCAATGTGCACATTTCTGTGAATATGACGCAGCAATCGTCTCCTCTGGTTCTGTCCATGCAGGTCCAGGCGATGCGTACCTATAGACGGAGACAAGTGCTTCTACTGGCGGACCACGGGCTGTTTCTACGGCGACAAGTGCCGCTTCAAACATTTACCAGACCAACAAGGTCGAGACAAAAAACCATGGCAACCCTAACTGTGTCCCCCTTTACTCTCGAAACACCACCATCAGGACACATGAAAGAAGGATTTACAAAAAGGAGAAGAGGACGAGAGGCCTGAGAACACTGACAGCTGAATGTGTGTGAGACAGAGGGTCAGATATGGTTTGTACGTGATAGCCAAAGGGACATGATGTGGAGTTTTACCACACCTCGAGCAAAAACCTCCAAGAGCCGCTTAAAGAATAAAGTCATGTGATGCAGCAAAACTTCTGATGCAAGGAGGTCCTATAATTTATTGGAAGCATCACCGAGGTGGTTTTTTTTTTAGCTCCATTTGGATCGAACAGAACCCTGATGAACTCCTGGTTCCTGCACGGAGATCTCCGCTCCTTGGGAATTACGTCACCTGTCATCCAAAGGATTTACTCAGACGACTGCGTTTGGTTGGAAACGCAACTAAAACCCAAGCGCTGTCAAACTTCGTCTCTTTAACGCCACCGTTGAATCGTGTTAAAGTCGAGAACTATTTTCATATGTTTTCAAGAAATTATTTCAAAATATTCGGACAAAACAATAAAGGGAATGAAACTCACTGAACAAATTCAATCGGTTAATTCTGTCAAATCCTGATTGACACATCTGAAATCATAAGAATGTTGTGACTGCTGCTGCAGTGAATGTGGAGCAAAACATATTTACACACTAACTAATGTAAAGACACACAAGTCGTCATTTTCTCTGACTTTTCCAACAGGAAGTTTACAGCTAAGAAGACTACAGGCGTGCTACTGGTTCTGTGAGGCTGTGCTAAATGCTAACTATCCATTGTATAGTGCTACCTGCTAACCCAGTTGCTAATTACACCTGGTACAAGAAGAAAGACCTGCTATAACTGACTTCAAGCAACTTGTGTGGCAGGTAAGTTCTACTCTATTCACCGTAACACTTCATTATTGCAGATTTAACTAAAGGGCCACACAACGCAGTCTACAGACAGTGTGAGTCTTCTGTATAACCATAATCTGACACTGTGGCTTCCTGCGCCACATAAAAAGAAAAGGAGTTGATGCATCCCGCGCATGGGGACCCTTATGTCTACCCATTGTGATTGGGATGTGAAATGTACCATCTAGGCAATCAGCAGCAGATCAATCGTTGCCACTGTGGCCGTCCGGTTGAACTCGGTAGTCGGTATTTCTTAGTTTCCAGTTGGAAATCTCTCAGAGCCCTGAACTCTCAATCCAACGCTGTGGTGCTCAGCTTCAACAGTAGTTAAAGCTGTAGGAATCACTGTTAATTCTCACTTCTGTCATATTTGTTCATTCATCTTCAACCGCTTGTCCCTGTCGGGGTCGGGGGGGGGGGGGGGGGGGGGGGGCTGGAGCCGATCCCAGCTGACATCAGGCGTGAGGCGGGGTCCACCCTGGACAGGACACCAGTCTATCACAGGACACATAGAGACGAACAGAGACAGACAACCATTCATCACACCTACGGGTGATTTAGAGTCATCAATGAACCGAACACCTGCACGTCTTTGGACTGTGGGAGGAAACCGGAGAACCCGGAGAAAACCCACGCAGACACGGGGAGAACATGCAAACTCCACACAGAAACGAACCTGCGAACATGGAACCCTCTCGCTGTGAGGCGACAGTGCTAACCACTACACCACCTGTTCATCTTTCATATGCACAAAATACAGCATACGCGTACGGTAGTTATCAGATGGTATTGCTAACCTGGCTAACCCATTAAATATAGACTAGTGTAGTGCGTGTTCAGAATGAACCCATTGTTTAGCCTCCGGTGTTGCAACTTTCTCTAGAATCACTCATCCAAACAGCTTCATACTCAACACTTTTTTCCCTTAGGTCCCTTTAACACCTGCAAGGACATCGTTGCGTCCCCTTGGCCTAGAGTGCACACGTCATTCGCGTCAACAGCTAGCTTTTTGGGACCAGACTGTTTCCTGGAACAGACGCGTTCACTCTTAAAGTTACATGGATGACGCTTAAAATATTTGAGTTTGCAACACTGCAGCAGGTCTCTCTTCTTCATCTGCTCGGCGGTGCAGCAGCTATCAAGAACACAACGCTGCACTTTCTTTGGTCCCCGGCGAAACACTTACCAACTGTGAAGACGATCCGATGGACGGTCAATCCAAGGAAATACAGACAAAGGCGTCTTCCATTTTAGTCCGATTCATAGTTCAGTTTCAATGTGAGCTGTGAATCAGTTAAACCCATTTGAAGGTGTGGACATTGTGATTTAACCCTGTCATGAATGCTCCTGTTTGGGACTGATGGCACAATACTAAAAACCTAAATCTAAACTGTCGTATCAGGTCCAGAAAGAGTAAATAAAAACGAATTGTCCTCTCAAAAGTTGTCGGGATGTATGTGAGCAGTCCAGGTGCTTACAGGCCACAAACACTTCTTCGGTTTTGTTTTCCAACAATGTGAAGCTGAAGAAAGCCACGCCGGTTTAGAACAATCTCGTCTCTGTTTTGTAAAACCACAATCATCACCCGAGACCACATCCTTTTCAAGTAGACGTAGAGGCACGCGAATCGCCCTGATGGTATGTTTTTAACAGTGAGAGGAGCAGCTATGGCTTCAACAGCAGCAGCAGGTGGATTTGTTGTCCTCCTTCTCTCTGTGTCAGGTACTGTTGCAGACATTCAATCGTCTTTTTGTGTCCTTTTACCTAAACATCAAGAGGCAAGTGCCACCTGTTTTTCACCTGTCAGTCTCCCGCTGTTGTTATCTTATATAGTGGGTTTCTAAGACATCAACATTTGCTTTGTTTGAAATGCTTTTAACACAATAATGAGGTATGCATGTTGCAGTATTTAAGCTTTGACTACAATATCGTTGACGATGTACAGCTGATATCGTCTGACGACAGCCTCACAAAGAGAGTTTACATTCTCTGCTCACTTGTTGTAAAAAATCCCTCAATGTTTCGTCCATCCAAAAGTGTTCTATGGTGCGAAATGAACAATACAACCTGGTTTCTTCAGTGCACAAGCTCACTTTCATGACACAGGAAATCCCCAGCTGGCACTGCAAAATCAAAGGTGCAGTCATTACGCTGTCTGTGTCATGATTCCACCGCGGCAGCCTTGAGTTTTCCTTGTGTGTGTGTGTTTGTGTCCCTGTCTGTATTATTCCTTCTGTGTCTCTCCCCCTGTCTGTGCTGTGTGTGTGCATGTGGGCGTGGCTTCTGCTCCACAGGTGAAGCAGGTGAACTCACTCTACAATCAGGCCTCCCATAAAGCCACTGGTTTCTCTCCTGCTCATCGCCAGATCGTTTGTCAGTCTACGTGGTGGTTTGGATCCTGGCTTCTTTGAATTTTTACTCTGTGCTCAGCTTGTGAAGCTAATCTCCCCGTGTTTTTGCTACCTTGCTTCAGATTACTGCACTTTGTTGTGCAGTCTTGAGCGTTGCTTCCTCCCTCCCTGCCTGCCTGTGGACCCGCCTGTCTGCTGCCAGCTCCCCGGAGCTCTCTCACTGCATCGCCATTCCCCTACAGCGGACCTCACCTCACATCACGCCGCCTGCATCCACGCACTCCTCGGTGACTCACCTACCACATCAGGATCCATGGACCTCCCACCACCCCTCCACCTCGCACCCATTCTTGCACCCTTTTGAACATTAAAGATAGTTTGTTGCACTTTGAACCAGAGTCGAGTCGTGCATTTTGGTCCTGATCAAACACAACCCTTAACAGTCTGCGTCTTTATGCTGAGGGATTCATGTTTTAGCTGCAGTTTGTTTTCATGCCACAGAGAACGAGAGACAGCCTTTAATGTACTGTAGGTCTACCACACCCTTCTATGAATTACTATTATGACTTGCATCCTGTTCAGTTACTGTATTAAGGTTCACTGGCCCTGATCCTTCACTATACCTCCAGTCTGTATGACAGTACATACTGATATAATGTAAAAATCATGTGTATTTTCCCATTGTTCTTGATTTATCTTCCCCCAAATCAGCCTTTATTGCAGATGAAGGTCAAACAAATGTTTCATATTGTGAATCTTACTGATTTTTTTGTGTTACAGTGGTACAAAGCAGGAATGTGCTGACTTGCATGTCTGCTCAGATCTGTGCTGTGAGAGGATCGACGGTGGACATACGCTGCACCTGCAGACAGCCATCCACATTCAGGAGACGTGCTGTCCCATTGGAGAAGATATCATGGTTTACTGAAACACAGGACAGAGTACCTGTGGATCTGAGAACAGACTCCGAGTACGCAGGGCGTGTGAATTATTACTGTGATGAAACCCACTGCACCCTAAGACTCTCAGACCTGAGAGAGAGCGACTCGGCTCAGTACAGGTTCAAATACAAAAACAAACGATTGAAGAGACCTGGAGTCACTTTATCGGTCGCAGGTAACATCTTTTGAATGTTGAATCGTTGTGCGTGCGGATGTTTGTGGGTGCTGACGGTTTGTTCCTCTTTCACAGACCCAGATCTCCAGGTGCAAGTGACACGGTCGTATTCTACCTGGGCTCAGCTGTTGTGTCACAACAGCTGTCACCTACCTGCTCGCCCTTCCTTCATCTGGTACAAGAATGGGGAGAAGATTCAGGAGGGAACGTCTCCCTCGTACACAGACTACTTTAAACCCGCAGACAGCTATTCCTGCTCTGTGAAAGGACTCGAGGATTTCCCTGCTCCTCCAGTGTGTGAGTCTCTCACCAACATGACGCCATCTGGTGGAGCATTGCTTGTACACATTTAGGAAGACAAGCTCAAGTTGTCATTTGCATCAGCACAAGGGGAGCACCAGTATCAATACAGTAGTCTCTTAAAAATGTAGCTACTCATAAATGAACCATGCAGTTTTTCTCCTGCAGTGCAAATGTGTTATTTTCTCCTATTGTAAAATGGAGTATTGTAATATTCCTGCATACTGAGGTTCATAAACAGTGTTGAAGGTCTGAAGCCCTCATGCACTTTCATTATAGAGGTTAAGGCTCAGTTTTTTTGTGTGTACTGTGACAAGTCACTCTTCCACAACAACACGATAGTGATAGATTATGTAAAATATGTATACAGTCACACTTGTTTACAGACAGTGCACAAAAGAAGCAAATACAGTTCCTAATTTCAAACACTTATTAAATACCTTTTAGTTTTAAGGATTCAATTTCAGTACTTACTTAAATAATGGTAAATGGACTTGTACTTAAATAGCGCCTTCTGTCATCTGACTGTCACATTCACCCGTTCACACAGACATTCACACACAGATGGCAGTGGACATCTACAGACCATCTAATCTGACCACATTTACACACCCATGTGCAGCACAGGGAGCAGTTCAGTGTCTTGCCCAAGGACACTTCGACATGTGGGGATCGAACTGCCAGTCTCTCGAATGGAGGAAGACCCACTCTTCCACTAAGCCACAGCTGTAATCCCTACGCAAATTGTGTAACTTTATACTTTTGTATTACTAAATTATTACAGAGAAATGACTGAAGTCTGGCTGCACTTCGGCCTTGCATCTCTCAGACGATTACTGACCGTGTGTTCATCGCTCTCTGGTGTTGTTCTGTCTCAGTAAGTGCACGGACAGTAGTAATGATGGAAGCAGGATTTGAAGTGCAACGGCAACCTCTGATGAACCACGACCGCAACTCGTCTACAGCATCACACAGGAAGTGTTCACAGTTACGGTAACGCCATCAAACCCAGACAAGTCTAGCTTTCAGAGAGACTCACATTTAACACCAAAAAAAAGCAAAAGGGACTGAAATAAAACAGAATAGAGCCCTTGAACGTCCTTAAATGTCCTGATTTCCATAAGCTGTATTTTAAGAAGTCAATGCGCCGTTTGCGAAACAACAGTAAGAATCATTTCTTCATTTCAGTTCGGGGATTTACTGTCCTGAGTCCGCTCATGCATATTAATAAAGTAATGAGGAAGGAAGCCAGTTTTTAGCAGCTTGATATTTATTTAACACAATTGTTCCAACCGCAGAAGACGCAAGCTCTCTTCAAAGACCACAGCCTCCTTTTTCTGATGTACTGTAGCTGATGTACCAGAGAAGTGAGGAGCAGCTATGGGTTTAACAGCAGCAGCGAGTGGATTTGTTGTCCTCCTCTCTTTACAAGGTACTGTACATCTACATTTATATTTTAAGGCAGTTTGCACACGTCTGAAATTCAGATACATGTGTTTTTTATTAAAAGATTTGTTGTTTGATCCCCTCCTCGTCGTATATTCACTTGTCTTTAGATTGAAGTCTTTAAAGGACGACAAACACAGAGCTGTTTCTGACCCCTGCAGCATCTCTGCACACTTAGACCGTGACATCATAAACGTTATAAACTGAAGTGTTGTGCGTCATTGTAGACAGTAAAACTGTGTTAGTGTGCATGAAAGTAATGACTGTACACACATTAAGAAAGAACAAAACGATGTAAGTGTCACGTAGGGTGACGGAGAATACACGGGGGAAGGGACCCAAATGCAGAGAGAGAATAAGAGCGGAGAGATAAGGACACAGCCGGTTAAGGGCCAATTCACGCTCAGGTTGGTAAAGTCAAGACGAAGACTAAGTGGGTCCCTCAAACACAGCCTGGGGTTTTCCTCTGACCAATAGAGATTCAGATAGATTTAGGTGCACAGAAAAGATCTGGAGTGAAGCTGAGTGTCAGGCTGTAGGTGCCAACAGCTCCTTCTCTTCATGCACGGCTGCAGCTGCAGTTCAAAGTCAACGGTTGAATTACACGAACACGCCAAGCTGAAATATTTCAATTTGAACGAGAAATTCGTGCAAAAGCCTCATCATTTAGATTCTCTTGTTGTCCTGGTGTTGTTGGATCAGGAGTGGAGGCAGATGTCTGTAACCGGAGCTCGATAGTACTTCATGTTTGGAAAGATACCGGAGGAAAAAGGAGCTTTGGAGAAAAGTAAGCGAAGAAGTTAAACTACCCGTCAAGATTTGAAAACGATGTGTACGCTGTTGTGTTGATGGAGTAGCTACAGTAAAGCTGAGCTCGATCCAAACTCCATTCAGAAAACAAACTGTCACGTGGGGTGACGGAGAATACACGGGGGAAGGGACCCAAATGCAGACACGGAACCCAGGAGACGGTATTATTAAATTTAATTAAACTTATTTACAAAAAGGTGCTTTAAAAACAAAGAGAACTGATACAAACTGACACGATGAATGGACACAAGAGGACAGGTACGCAGGGAGACATCATGGTCTATAGTGGTATGATCCGGCACCGAATGAGGCTCAGGACCGGCTTAATATACAGAGTGGCAGGTGATCAATGCTAACGAGAATCACCAGGAAAACAAACTCAAAACCAGAGAAACAGAAAGGGGAACACACACAGAGGGAGACAAAAACAACGACTAAAAAAGGAGAGGGGGAGACCGTCCTGATCCAATCACGACACTGTTTAATAAAAACGAATCGCTCAGTGGAACTTCCTCTATCGTTCTGCCGTCCTGTAACAAACCCTTCTAATATTTAATCTTCAGCTTCGTAGTTCAGTCAATACTGTGTCAAAGTTTACAGTTTCAACACGTGGCTGTTTCTTCGCCGCACCCTGATGTCTTGCCTTAGTGCACTTGATTGCACCTCTGGCTGTTCCTTTGCTTTTTTACACGTGATATTTCAGTTTCTGCTAAAATTTCAAAAAAATCTGTTTTTGCTTTGTCATTAATATTTATATATACATGCAGGATGTTGTAACTACACCCCAAGGTCTTCATCTGTGCAGGTTCCTACACCAGCCATCAATAGACTGCAGTGCAACAACCACAAGGTCTTGAACGTTCAGTGGTTTTCCACCTGCAAACACTGTCTGAGCTGTTTGTACTGCTGCCTTTCTTTCTTTTTTTTATACACATGTTATTCTGTCTATTTCCATCTCTTTTTGTTATCTACATATCTTTCACACTCTTTGCCCACGCCTCAGTGTTCTGCATTTCTAACGGTTTCCACTCGCACTCAGCAGCGGCGACCACAGAAAGAAAATAATAACTTATGTAACAAAACCCTTCTAATATTTAATCTTCAGCGTCGTAGTTCAGTCAATACTGTGTCAAAGTTTACAGTTTCAACACGTGGCTGTTTCTTAGCCGCACCCTGGTGTCTTGCCTTAGTGCACTTAACTGCACGCGTGCACCTCTGGCTGTCCCTTTGCTTTTTAAATGAGCACGTAAACCTGATTGAGTTTTAGATTTCTCCATACCTCTGCTCATCTTCAACCGCTTGACCCTGGGTCACGGAGGGCTGGAGCCAATCCCAGCTGACATCGGGCGTGAGGCGGGGTACACACTGGACAGGACGACGCAGGTCTATCGCAGGGCACATAGAGACAAACAGAGACAGACAACCATTCACACCTACGGGTGATTTAGAGTCATCAATGAACCGAACACGAGCACGTCTTTGGACTGTGGGAGGAAACCGGAGAACCCGGAGAAAACCCACGCAGACACGGGGACAACATGCAAACTCTGTGCTAACCATTACACCAATGTATAATAAAATGACACAGGGTTTAGTCTTAAGCTCAGTTCTTGTTGAGATAAAGCTGCAGTTTCTTAAAAGTTTGTCTAAACACCCTGACACAAAAAAAATAAGTTGGTACTTTCAGATCTTTGTCTTACGCTGACTTAAAGTGAGATGACATGAGAGCAGAGGAAGTTCGGGGGAAATGTAGCTTCACACACTGAAGATAAAAATCAAAGTTTGTCTCCTGATGTTGATGTTGTTCTGAGTCTGATTGGGGTTCCCGATGTGCTCTGTGTTACAGGGATACAGGGTTGGTATGGTCAGTATGACTGGGGAGTGACCTACAGTCCTACGCGGATCTGTGCCGTAAAAGGATCCACAGTGAAAATCCAAAGCACCTTCAAATACCCATCCACAACAAACCCTCGGACTACAGTTGAGAAAACATTGTGGTTCACTAAAATGAACGGCGGTGAATATTCGGATGTGACTGCAGACTCAGATTATTCAGGTCGTGTAGATAATGATTGTTATGGGAAGACGTGCACTCTGACACTCCGAGACCTGAGAAAGACCGACTCAGCTACGTACAAGTTCAGGTTCATAACAAACAAAAAAGGTGGCTTTACTGGTGAAACTGGAGTCACTTTGTCCGTCACAGGTAACATTTTTATTATGTTAATTATTTCCAAATGCTTAGCATCTAGAAAAAAAACCAACATTAATATAAATGTGTGTGTTTTGTCGTAAAATAACATTCATGTTTTGTATTCACAAATCCAGATCTGCAGGTGAGCAGATCATACGCAGCTCCTTCCCGGAGAGAGCTGAAGTGTCACATCGGTTGTGTTCCAACTTATAATTCCTACATCTGGTACGAGAACGGCCAGAAAATTCAGGGACGAACATTTTCTAATTATTATTCAGACTACAATTATCAAGACAGCTATTCCTGTGCTCTTGGAGGATACGAGGATTTCCCCTCTCCTTCAGTTTGTGAGTTTACTCCACTGCAGTATAACCACGTGTGTTGTTAATATGGACACCCCCATTGTGACTCCTCGCCCTCCTGGTTAAACAAGTATCTATAAATTGTTTTCTCTTCCAGGTGTCCGTGGTCAAACCTGTAATGGAGTAGCGTACACTGACACAAGCATCTGTGCCCCTGAAGGCTCATCGGTGAACATTTCTTGCATGTACAACAGTTTCAATTATCAGGATAAAACAACATTCTGGTTCAGGTTTCATCAGTCACAGAGTCCCTCTGACCTTCGTGAAGACTCCCGGTATGTCCATCGTGTTCATGTCCTTGAAACAAAGAGAGGACGCTCCACTCTGAGAATCACTGACCTGACGCACACAGATTCAGCCCAGTATCACTTCAAACTCCAGACAGGAAGCATTGAATGGGACAGTTTACCTGGAACAACTCTGACTGTCACAGGTACTCATGAACTCCAACACAGTACATTTAAAAACAATAAATGTTGACTGCGATAGGCCGGCGTCCTGTCCAGGGTGGACCCCGCCTCACGCCCGATGTCAGCAGGGATCGGCTCCAGCCCCCCCCCCCCCCTCCACGACCCGACAGGGACAAGCGATTGAAGATGAATGAATGAATAAATATGTTGATTATGATCAGTTTCTGTCAATGTTGTGGTATAAATAACCAAATAGTTTCTAATGTTTGCTACTACAACAAGTGCTATAATGTTGTTTCTTGTTCTCATATCCAGCTCTCCAGCTGCAGGTGATCACAGGAAGAGTCTATCCGTCTGGTCGTTCCTATTTAGAGCTGACGTGTCGCAGCAGCTGCGGTCCGAATGCTCCTCTTTCCTACGTCTGGTTCAAGAATGGAGAGAAGATGTTTTGGGTGGAGAAGTCTTCTTATAAAGGCATTTTTGAGCCTGAAGACATCCTGTCTTGTGCTCTGAAAGGACATGAGGATTTCCGCTCTCCTCCTGTGTGTAAGTTTAAAGACAACCAACATAGACACCGACATTAGATCCAAGAAGCTTTATTTATCCAGAGGGAAATGATTGTGCAAAAGTTTCACCACAAAGGTGGGAAAGGATCAGAGTAACAACAACATAATCAAATCAAAATAAAGCTAACGTCAAATAAATCAAACAATAAGTAAGTGTGACAGAGTGCAACAGACATTGTGGTTAAACGTAGGTTTATACAATATACAACAATACGCTGCGTGCAGTTTAGCAGCATGTTGAAATAAAATAAGTACAAACTAACAAGTGAGAAGGAGCGATAAGTGATGACAGTGTTAAAAATGTAGCAGCCTTTCTTACTGAAGTAAGTAAGTTACAGTAAAGTACAGTGAAGTGTAGCAGCCTTTCTTACTGAAGTAAGTTAGTTACAGTAAAGTACAGTGAAGTGTAGCAGCCTTTCTGACTGAAGTAAGTTACAGTAAAGTACAGTGAAGTGTAGCAGCCTTTCTTACTGAAGTAAGTTAGTTACAGTAAAGTGCAGTGAAGTGTAGCAGCCTTTCTTACTGAAGTAAGTTAGTTACAGTAAAGTGCAGTGAAGTGTAGCAGCCTTTCCTACTGAAGTAAGTTAGTTACAGTAAAGTACAGTGAAGTGTAGCAGCCTTTCTTACTGAAGTAAGTTAGTTACAGTAAAGTACAGTGAAGTGTAGCAGCCTTTCTGACTGAAGTAAGTTAGTTACAGTAAAGTACAGTGAAGTGTAGCAGCCTTTCTTACTGAAGTAAGTTAGTTACAGTAAAGTACAGTGAAGTGTAGCAGCCTTTCTGACTGAAGTAAGTTAGTTACAGTAAAGTACAGTGAAGTGTAGCAGCATTTCTTACTGAAGTAAGTTAGTTACAGTAAAGTGCAGTGAAGTGTAGCAGCCTTTCTGACTGAAGTTAGTTAGTTACAGTAAAGTACAGTGAAGTGCAGCAGCCTTTCTTACTGAAGTAAGTTAGTTACAGTAAAGTACAGTGAAGTGTAGCAGCATTTCTTACTGAAGTAAGTTAGTTACAGTAAAGTACAGTGAAGTGTAGCAGCATTTCTTACTGAAGTAATTTAGTTACAGTAAAGTGCAGTGAAGTGTAGCAGCATTTCTTACTGAAGTAAGTTAGTTACAGTAAAGTACAGTGAAGTGTAGCAGCATTTCTTACTGAAGTAAGTTAGTTACAGTAAAGTACAGTGAAGTGTAGCAGCTTTTCTTACTGAAGTAAGTTAGTTACAGTAAAGTACAGTGAAGTGTAGCAGCATTTCTTACTGAAGTAAGTTAGTTACAGTAAAGTACAGTGAAGTGTAGCAGCATTTCTTACTGAAGTAATTTAGTTACAGTAAAGTGCAGTGAAGTGTAGCAGCCTTTCTTACTGAAGTAAGTTAGTTACAGTAAAGTACAGTACAGTGAAGTGTAGCAGCCTTTCTTACTGAAGTAAGTTAGTTACAGTAAAGTAAAGTGAAGTGTAGCAGCCTTTCTTACTGAAGTAAGTTAGTTACAGTAAAGTAAAGTGAAGTGTAGCAGCCTTTCTTACTGAAGTAAGTTAGTTACAGTAAAGTGCAGTGAAGTGTAGCAGCCTTTCTTACTGAAGTAAGTTACAGTAAAGTACAGTGAAGTGTAGCAGCCTTTCTTACTGAAGTAAGTTACAGTAAAGTACAGTGAAGTGTAGCAGCATTTCTTACTGAAGTAAGTTAGTTACAGTAAAGTACAGTGAAGTGTAGCAGCCTTTCTTACTGAAGTAAGTTAGTTACAGTAAAGTACAGTGAAGTGTAGCAGCCTTTCTTACTGAAGTAAGTTAATTACAGTAAAGTACAGTGAAGTGTAGCAGCCTTTCTTACTGAAGTAAGTTAATTACAGTAAAGTACAGTGAAGTGTAGCAGCCTTTCTTACTGAAGTAAGTCAGTTACAGTAACGTAAAGTGAAGTGTAGCAGCCTTTCTTACTGAAGTAAGTTAGTTACAGTAAAGTAAAGTGAAGTGTAGCAGCCTTTCTTACTGAAGTAAGTTAGTTACAGTAAAGTGCAGTGAAGTGTAGCAGCCTTTCTTACTGAAGTAAGTTACAGTAAAGTACAGTGAAGTGTAGCAGCCTTTCTTACTGAAGTAAGTTACAGTAAAGTACAGTGAAGTGTAGCAGCCTTTCTTACTGAAGTAAGTTACAGTAAAGCACAGTGAAGTGTAGCAGCATTTCTTACTGAAGTAAGTTAGTTACAGTAAAGTACAGTGAAGTGTAGCAGCCTTTCTTACTGAAGTAAGTTAGTTACAGTAAAGTGCAGTGAAGTGTAGCAGCCTTCCTTACTGAAGTAAGTTACAGTTAAGTACAGTGAAGTGTAGCAGCATTTCTTACTGAAGTAAGTTAGTTACAGTAAAGCACAGTGAAGTGTAGCAGCATTTCTTACTGAAGTAAGTTAGTTACAGTAAAGTACAGTGAAGTGTAGCAGCCTTTCTTACTGAAGTAAGTTAGTTACAGTAAAGTGCAGTGAAGTGTAGCAGCCTTTCTTACTGAAGTAAGTTAGTTACAGTAAAGTGCAGTGAAGTGTAGCAGCCTTTCATACTGAAGTAAGTTAGTTACAGTAAAGTGCAGTGAAGTGTAGCAGCCTTTCTTACTGAAGTAAGTTAGTTACAGTAAAGTACAGTGAAGTGTAGCAGCCTTTCTTACTGAAGTAAGTTAGTTACAGTAAAGTACAGTGACGTTTAGCAGCATTTCTTACTGAAGTAAGTTAGTTACAGTAAAGTACAGTGAAGTGTAGCAGCATTTCTTACTGAAGTAAGTTAGTTACAGTAAAGTACAGTGAAGTGTAGCAGCCTTCCTTACTGAAGTAAGTTACAGTAAAGTACAGTGAAGTGTAGCAGCATTTCTTACTGAAGTAAGTTAGTTACAGTAAAGTACAGTGAAGTGTAGCAGCCTTTCTTACTGAGTAAGTTAGTTACAGTAAAGTACAGTGAAGTGTAGCAGCATTTCTGACTGAAGTAAGTTAGTTACAGTGAAGTGTAGTGAAGTGTAGCAGCCTTTCTGACTGAAGTAAGTTACAGTAAAGTACAGTGAAGTGTAGCAGCCTTTCTTACTGAAGTAAGTTAGTTAAGGTAAAGTACAGTGAAGTGTAGCAGCCTTTCTTACTGAAGTAAGTTAGTTACAGTGAAGTGTAGCAGCCTTTCTTACTGAAGTAAGTTAGTTACAGTAAAGTACAGTGAAGTTTAGCAGCCTTTCTTACTGAAGTAAGTTAGTTACAGTAAAGTACAGTGAAGTGCAGCAGCCTTTCTTACTGAAGTAAGTTAGTTACAGTAAAGTACAGTGAAGTGTAGCAGCCTTTCTGACTGAAGTAAGTTAGTTACAGTAAAGTACAGTGAAGTGTAGCAGCCTTTCTTACTGAAGTAAGTTAGTTACAGTAAAGTACAGTGAAGTGTAGCAGCCTTTCTGACTGAAGTAAGTTAGTTACAGTAAAGTACAGTGAAGTGTAGCAGCCTTTCTTACTGAAGTAAGTTAGTTACAGTAAAGTACGGTGAAGTGTAGCAGCCTTTCTTACTGAAGTAAGTTAGTTACAGTAAAGTACAGTGATCTGTCGATGACGTTAGCTTTAACTGGAGTTAACCGGTTTTTGACTGAGACAGAATGGATACTGTTAGCTTGTTAGCTTTCTCATTTCTAGTTTCTGCAGATTTATTCATGACTCAGACAAACTGACATGTTAGTTATGATAAATCTGAAAAACACAAGTGCTGCTTTAACCACAGAGGCTGGATATAATAATATAAAACCGTAACATCTGCAAACAGTTGATACAACAGCTGTGAGTATAAAGAAACATTAAGAGGGAGTGTGTAAGCCTGTAATGTGTTTCTGTTTATCTTCCTCCAGATGCTCCTAAGCGTCCCTCTGTGTCAGTGAGTCCCTCTGGTGAGATAGTGGAGGGCGGTTCAGTGACTCTGAACTGTAGCAGTGATGCTAACCCAGCAGCTAAATACACCTGGTACAAGAAGGATCTAAATCTAAACCCTAAACGTCTCAGTGAACCACCTCAGCTTGTCTTCAGCTCCATCCAGTCCTCTGACTCTGGAGAGTATTTCTGCGCAGTTGAGAACGAGCTGGGGAAGAAGACATCTGAATCCATCTTTATTGATGTAAAATGTGAGTTAAACTGTTTATTTAAGTGCTTAAATCATTGCAGGAGAAGACTTCACCGATAAAGACTTTCTTCAGCTCTTGTTTCACATTGACTCTGTTGCAATTCACCGAGCAGCTCCTGGAGATTTTAGGGACCCAGAGTCACACTGTTACACTATCAGACAACCTTCAAAGTCTAAAACGTTGCTATACACAGCTATAACAGTTTGTAGTTTAAGTATCACATGTTCTTTTGCAGAAACACGCTTAACATTGAATAATGTCCGTTAACACGTCTCCTCCAGATGCTCCAAAGATCTCCTCTGTGTCAGTGAGTCCCTCTGGTGAGATAGTGGAGGGCAGTTCAGTGACTCTGAGCTGTAGCAGTGATGCTAACCCAGCTGCTAAATACACCTGGTACAAGAAGAACCAAACGCTGCTTCAAGGAGCAGAAGGAAGTTATCATTTCCCCTCCATCAGCTCTGAGGACAGAGGGATCTACCACTGCAAGTCTGAGAATCAGTTTGGACGGATCAACTCCACGTCTCTACGCATAGATGTCCAGTGTGAGTACAAACCACTTCAACATACAGTGTGCTGAAGTTCAGACAGTGTATGTAAACGTCAGATGAGTTTAGAAACATGTCCTAAAGTAGCATCACAAAGGGATTTAAAGCACTGGTTCTTGCTGGGCGGCAGTAGCTCAGTCCATAGATGACTTGGCTGCAAATTGGAGGGTCACTGGTTGAAGTCTGTGTGGACCATGAATGGAGTTTGGACTGGGGGCTGGAGAGGTGCCAGTTCACCTCCTGGGCGTTAGTGTATACCATGCATATATTACTGTAGAAATCACATATGATATCTGCTGTTTTTGTTGTATTTCGTCTCCTCCAGATGCTCCAAAGCTTCCCTCTGTGTCAGTGAGTCCCTCTGCTGAGTTAATGGAGGGTAGTTCAGTGACTCTGACCTGTAGCAGTGATGCTAACCCAGCAGCTAACTTCACCTGGTACAAGGAGAACGAAGAGTCACCAAAAGCATCAGGACAGAGCCTGAGCATCACTGATGCTAAAGCCGAACACAGTGGGAGTTATTACTGTGTAGCTGAGAACAGAAGAGGACGCCGTAACTCCACCTTATATCTGACTGTTGTAGCAGGTGAGTCGTGTTCATTAGAGCAGGTCCACACATATTCATTCCAGTTCAAATCCAGTCAAATATGTTTGCACAAAGACAATGATTACTTGTCCAGATGGTATGGTTAGCTGGCAAACTTTTATCAGCTACTGACTTTAACACACAACGGGCCTCACGCAGCAACGTTTCATTTAATTTCTCTGAGAAAGAGAAAAAGTTTGAAAAGTCGACTAAAACATACAGAGCTACCACGGAGCCGTAGCCTTGAAAAACCACCGAAGAAACGCCTTCAAGTGCATGTCGCTTCTTGCACTAGGCCCATTGTTGTTAAGGGAATCATCCCATTATGGGGTGTACGGCAAAATACCCTTCACATGAGTCATTACTTAGAGTGGTGTATGGACCCGATTGCAGTACAAAGGACTCAGAAACAGTGGTAAAAGTTCAACGGTTTACTCAGACTCAGGCAGACAGTTCAGAAAACGACAAACAGGAATCAGGAGCGGAGAGGCTGAACTCTTGGTCAGGGACAGAAGGCTGGGTCCATTTACCAGGATGCAGACGAAGCAGGGAATCAGGGACAGGCGAGCTCAGTAACGGGAAGACAGGCAGAAGAACGCTGGAAAGTCTCCCATGGCTGACACCTTGGAGTGAGTGTGGAGCTGGTGATTATACGCTGGGCTGAGTGCATGTGATGAGAGGCAGGTGTGTGCACAGGTGAGTAGAGTGAACTGACGAGGTGGGTGTGGCTGACAGGCTGAGTGGGGCAGAGGCAGGATCAATGGAAAACTACTGAGGGCTGGATGACTGAACTGTGACGATGCTTGTGTGTGAAGAGCTGTGATTTTATGTCTAGTTATCAGTTCCTCACGCTACCAAACAACCTGAAACTCTATAATGGATTGTTCCGTTTGATCGCTGTTCACCCAGGTTCAATGACATCAGCAGCTGTTGGGTCGATCACTGCTGTTTTTCTGGCTGTCATATTCCTTGCAGCCTTCCTATTGATTAGGTGAGCAGTTCAGCTTCACTGCGATTACATTCAGGGGTGCATCTTGGATTCAGTCGGCTGTTTATTAATCTCATTTGATTATTGTTGTGTAATGTGTTCGTTTTTCTTATCCAGAAGAAAAAGCTCCTCGAAACCAACCGCAGAGCCCAGAGAGAGACCGAACAACAAAGCTCAGGTGAGGAATCTTTATTTAAATGTATCTAAAACACCTGTACGCACGCTCAACTTTAAAAACCTTTTGCGTTTCAATATGTGGAGTGAAAGTGTGGAACAGACGAGCGGAGGAGCTCAGACGATGTCCAACCATGAGCGAATTAAAACAACGGTACAAACGGACGGTGTTTACGAGGTACAGGGAAGAAGAGGGTCTTGACAAACACCAGGGTTCTCACATGTTGCCATACTTGTCATTTATTTATTTTGACACAAAAGCATTATTGTGTTGTTTGTTGGTTTGTTGGAGCTCCGAGTCCGAGTTCAAACCAATGTTACCCCAACAACCGATATTTATACGCGCTTTATTGCGTTTGGCGTCACTCTCTTTTAGACTCTCTTGACGACTTTCTGTCGTCATCCATTGACTGGGTTTCCGCCGAAAGGACTCGAACGTGCATCTGCTTAAGTAGAACAGCCAATCACAGGGCTCGCTCTCTCAGCTGCTTTGTGATTGGTCAAAGTCTTCCGGTCACGGCTCAGATTCTTTGCAGGCTGAAAACAGAGCCTAGGAGAGACGCAGAGGTCGGATCTTCTCTCATATCACTTCATTTATGTTATCCCCAAGGTCATTATGGACGTTTTTGCCCAATACCGCCAAAATAAAGCTGCCTACTGAGCCTTAAAGTGCTCTTGTCCATGTGATGTTTACCCTTCAGGTGTCCGCTCCAGAACAGAGGAGTCCAGCAAAGCAGCAGGACGACATTTATTATGCGTCCGTGCGCTTCTCTCAAAACCAGGAAGATTCTCTCTACTCCAACGTAAGGTTAGCTCAGCCTCACAGACACAAGGAGGAAGAGGAGGAGGAGGAGGAGGAGGAGGAGGAGGAGGAGGAGGAAGAGGATGGTGTGGAGTACTCTATTGTCAACTTTAAGAGCGCTAGTGCTACTGCAGGGTAAGTCCATGTGTGTGAGTGTGTATATTCCCACTGTTTTATTGCTGTTGCATCCGTCACTTATTGTATTTTTTTAAAAGTTAATACAGTGAGTTGTGTTTTTGTAGTTTATGATTCTCTCGATATGTTTTGTTCCTTAACAGATCAGAACCTCGAGAGGCAGTGGAGGATTCGTCTGCACTTTACAGCACAGTCATCAAAAAACCAAGAGTATGAACACAACGCAGATCCGTGTTTCAGCAGGTTAAACACACCTCATCTCATCTTCAGCCTCTTATCCGGGGTCGGGTCTCGGGGGCAGCAGCTTTAGCAGGGGACCCCAAACTTCCCTTTCCCGGGCCACATTAACCCACATTAAACACTGATGCAGACTTTGATTTAAAGAGCATCGACATGTTACTGACATTTCTAGTAAAACATCTCTTCAAGTAGAAGAAGAGGTCCGTAGAAGGACCTATATACATGCAACCAATGGAGAGATGTCAGAACGAGGGGGCTGCCAGTGATCGGCGCCCCAAGAAGTTGGGGTTCGGTGCTTTTCTCAACAGTGCCCAGGAGATGAACTGGCACCTCTCCAGCCACCAGTCCACACTCCATTCATGGTCCACACAGGGACTCAAACCAGTGACCCTTTGGTTCCCAGCCAAGTCACCTATGGACTGAGCTACTGCCGCCCCCAAGCACATTTCTCTATTTACTGAACATCTTTGTCACAGTCTTGCTCTGCTCTGCTCTTTGCTATTTCAGTTTACTTATCTGCTTTCATTGTTAAATATTACCAGTATTTATCTGCTCATCTTCCTGTTTTTAACTTCTGGTGCATCACATGAGTTAATGTTTTACAGTAGGTACTCACCTCACAGCTTTAATTGAGTACTATTGTTTAAATACCTATACATATATTTTTTACTGAATAAAGATATTCAACTTATAATGAGTTCGAACTGTCGACTCGTTCATGCAAAGTGGTCAATGATCCCCTGAAAGCATTATGTAAACTACAGAATGTTACAAAAGCAGGAAATGAAAGGTAAGTAGAGTAAATGAATGGTAAAATAACATTAATCCACCTATAAGTAACATTAACAGCTTTAAATGTGACTAAAATCATTTATGGGCTCAGAAACTCAATAACTAATCAATTATTACATGAAAACATAGCTTAATTGTATTCTTTTGATGCAATTTCTTTGTTTCCTCAACGATCAACTGATTCGATGTTGAACCTTTTTGTCCGTAACCCAAGAATTCCTGCTCTAATTACGACATTTCACACAAATGTCTATCGCTAAATCGTCGATGGGTTCAGAGATTGTGAAAGGCTTCGAAAATAACAGTTTTACAATTTTGCAAACTCGACTGGTTTTATTAAAATACTTAACACTGTTCTCCACAAACCCCTCATATATCCTGCAGAGTGAAGCACTGCAACCCTAACTGCA
Organism: Echiichthys vipera; assembly: GCF_963691815.1. NCBI lineage: Eukaryota > Metazoa > Chordata > Actinopteri > Perciformes > Trachinidae > Echiichthys > Echiichthys vipera. The sequence continues at coordinate 4,198,719 of NC_139827.1, read as the reverse complement.
GATAGCATTATCAAAATCAGACTTTTTGTACCAAATGTCACTCACTTCATTCATATTAACAGATTTGTGTCTAACCCACTGTACACTGGGCGACTGTGGCTCAGTGGCAGAGTGGATTGTCCTCTACTTGTCCCCAGAGTCAGGACTAAATATGGGACAGGTCTGCTCTGTGTCCCCAGAGTCAGGACTAAACATGGGACAGGTCTGCTCTGTGTCCCCAGAGTCAGGACTAAACATGGGACAGGTCTGCTCTGTGTCCCCAGAGTCAGGACTAAACATGGGACAGGTCTGCTCTGTGTCCCCAGAGTCAGGAATAAACATGGGACAGGTCTGCTCTGTGTCTCCAGAGTCAGGACTAAACACGGGACAGGTCTGCTCTGTGTCCCCAGAGTCAGGACTAAACACGGGACAGGTCTGCTCCGTGTCCCCAGAGTCAGGACTAAACATGAGACAGGTCTGCTCTGTGTCCCCAGAGTCAGGACTAAACATGGGACAGGTCTGCTCTGTGTCCCCAGAGTCAGGACTAAACACGGGACAGGTCTGCTCCGTGTCCCCAGAGTCAGGACTAAACATGGGACAGGTCTGCTCCGTGTCCCCAGAGTCAGGACTAAACATGGGACAGGTCTGCTCTGTGTCCCCAGAGTCAGGACTAAACATTGAGACAGGTCTGCTCTGTGTCCCCAGAGTCAGGACTAAACATGGGACAGGTCTGCTCTGTGTCCCCAGAGCCAGGACTAAACATGGGACAGGTCTGCTCTGTGTCCCCAGAGTCAGGACTAAACATGAGACAGGTCTGCTCTGTGTCCCCAGAGTCAGGACTAAACATGGGACAGGTCTGCTCTGTGTCCCCAGAGTCAGGACTAAACATGAGACAGGTCTGCTCTGTGTCCCCAGAGTCAGGACTAAACACGGGACAGGTCTGCTCTGTGTCCCCAGAGTCAGGACTAAACATGGGACAGGTCTGCTCTGTGTCCCCAGAGTCAGGACTAAACATGGGACAGGTCTGCTCCGTGTCCCCAGAGTCAGGACTAAACATGGGACAGGTCTGCTCTGTGTCCCCAGAGTCAGGACTAAACATGGGACAGGTCTGCTCTGTGTCCCCAGAGTCAGGACTAAACATGGGACAGGTCTGCTCTGTGTCCCCAGAGTCAGGACTAAACATGGGACAGGTCTGCTCCGTGTCCCCAGAGTCAGGACTAAACATGGGACAGGTCTGCTCTGTGTCCCCAGAGTCAGGACTAAACATGGGACAGGTCTGCTCTGTGTCCCCAGAGTCAGGACTAAACACGGGACAGGTCTGCTCTGTGTCCCCAGAGTCAGGACTAAACACGGGACAGGTCTGCTCTGTGTCCCCAGAGTCAGGACTAAACATGGGACAGGTCTGCTCTGTGTCCCCAGAGTCAGGACTAAACATGGGACAGGTCTGCTCTGTGTCCCCAGAGTCAGGACTAAACATGGGACAGGTCACAGGGGACACAGAGTCAGTGCAACATATGCTCAGCACACACCTGTATTTTTACATGTTGAATGGAAAACACATGACTTTTATGTCATATTGTTGTGTCTCATACAGAGAACCGTGTGCAGTGCATTTGAAAAGTACAATTCTGAACTGCAAAATTGAGAGACTTGAGAAGAGCTTTTACTCTCTGTGTGTCAGTTTAAATATGTGTGCTATGCGTCTCATTTTAGTGTGTTAGCAACTGGAAAAAACACTTTAATGTAGTTAAGACTCTCATAAATAGAGAACGACATCTCTATGAAGAACTGAAACACCACATCCTCATCAAAGTGATCACTCCTCTCCCTTACTGCTATATTACACGCTCATTTCCCTATTTTTGAAAGAGACAAGATGTGTTGGTCACACCCGTGTGTGTTTGTTTGTGCATGTGTGCGTGTGTGTGTGTGTGTGTGCGTGTGTGTGTGGCAACACTAGAAAGGCCAGGATGATGTTCGTAATGAAGGCCTCAGTGTCATTTCCCCCACAGAGGACGAATAGGAATTGCCGCGTCTCAGGAGGACATGACAGATCTAACGGGAAAGTGGGAGCTACAGGTGAGTGCAGGTGTGAGGCGGTGAAGGGGTGTTTGTGTGTGTGTGTGTGTGTGTGTGTGTGTGGGGGGGGGGGGGGGACGACTGACAGCAGCATGGCTTACTGCAGGGCAGGAGGAGAGTGGCATGATCGGAAATTGGAGGGAAATGTGGCAATCAAGACAATATGAAAGTAAGAGCTGCTTGGCACTGTGACCATTAGTCTCTCTCGCTCTGTTCGACAGTGTATTAGGAAGTTCATGCTCGTCATTTCTTCATTTCAGCTTTGGGGATTTACAGACACCCAGCTGCTCATGCATGTTAATTATGTAAAGAGGAAGTGAGGAAGCCAGGCCACTTTTTATTAGCGGTAGCTCCACAGAAGACACAAGTTTTCTTTCAAGACTGCCTCCTCTGCTGTTAGCAGAGCTGATTTGAATAACGGATAATGCACATTACTGTCTGACATGTTTTAACAGAAGCAGCCATGAGTTTAACGGCAGCGGCAGCAGCAGCGAGTGGGTTTGTTGTCTTCCTTCTGTCTGCACAAGGTACCGTACACCTGCGTTTGTATACTAATGCATGTAGCAGCACCAATAGATTTGCGGATGGTTTGGTTTTTATCTTTTAAGCCATTCAACGTCAGACATTTGCTTTCTATAAAAGTGGAAATTGTGAAAATTAGACTTCATTCTGCTCTGTTTGTTTGTCTGAATGAATGAACTCCTCCGTCAGTGGAAACAAAGTAATTCCAGAGAGTCAAGTTTGTCTTTAAGTTAAAGATAAGTGGTGTGTGTGTGTGTGTGTGTGTGTGTGTGTTGACTGTTGATCAAAGGGGACATTTCCTAATGCTGAGATGGAAGAAGGGACAGTGTGATGATGGATGTGAGGCTGAAAAAAATAAAAAAGTGGAGTGCTCCTTTGAGAGAGGAAATATCTCATCTCATCTTCATCCGCTTATCCGGGGTCGGGTCGCGGGGGCAGCAGCTTTAGCAGGGGACCCCAAACTTCCCTTTCCTGGGCCACATTAACCAGCTCTAACTGGGGGATCCTGAGGCGTTCCCAGGCCAGTGTGGAGATCTAATCTCTCCACCTGGTCCTGGGTCTTCCCCGAGGCCTCCTCCCAGCTGGACGTGCCTGGAACACCTCCCTAGGGAGGCGCCCAGGGTTCATCCTTACCAGATGATCCTGAACCACCTCAACTGGCTCCTTTCAACGCAAAGGAGCAGCGGCTCTACTCCGAGTTCCTCACGGATGCTGAACTTCTCACCCTCTCTCTAAGGGAGACTCCAGCCCCCCTCCTGAGGAAACACATTTCGGCCACTTGTACCCGCGACCTGGTTCTTTGGGTCCTGACCCAGCTTTCATGACCACAGGTGAGGGTAGGAACAGAGATTGACCGGTAGATCCAGAGCTTTGCCTTCCTCAGCTCTCTTTTCGTCACAACGGTGCGGTAGAGCGACTGCAGCTCCGCCCCCGCTGCTCCGATTCTCCGGCCAAACTCACGCTCCATCGTCCCCTCACTCGTGAACATGATCCCGAGGTACTTGAACTCCTTCACTTGGGGTAAGGACTCATGTGGTCGAAAAATATTGACTAAGACAGCTGTCAAAAAGATGTGTCCACGATTAAAAGATTCGTTTTTATGTGAGTATGAATCTAAAAGCTGTGAGTACAACTCTAAGTTTAAGTCTCCCCTGTGATCACAAATTCAGTTTGTGGGTAAGAGTAGAAAAAAGTGTTGAAATGACGTCACACAGGTCACAGGCAGGGCACAGGGGATACTAATCGAACCCCGAATGATGCGCCGAAGCCGACAACAGTGCACCCACCGACACCGGCGGTAACTCACTTATTTAGTTTTCAGTTGGTTATTTATTTCATGAAATTGAACCGTTTTAAATAATAATTATCAGAACCCTGCAACACCGAGCTGATGACGTACCCCCCCCCCGCTCACAGACCCAAGGGAAGAACACCTGAGCACCTGAGAGGCGTGAGGTGATGAAGCCTCTTGGATGAAACGTCTTCCTAGACAAACAACCAAGTCCAGTTGCTTTTGACTGAAACTGCTTTGAGGATATTATGAGTCAAGGTCTGAAAAGACTTAATATTTGTGTTATTTAGACCAGTTTAGTCAATAGACAATAAGTTAAAATCCATAGAAAAGGGCACACTGAGGTCAGCTTGTGCTATCTATTCAAACGCGTACGAGAGTTAATATCACCGACACGAGTTTCACATCCACGTTCTGCATTTCTCTGTAATTTCACACCTGACCACAAACAGGAAACAGACTGAGCAAACACATCATGTTTTCTTCTTTTCTTCACAAAGAGTGCATTGAAGTTCTGATGCGTTCACTTCCCCATCAAACACACTCTCTGTTTTCTTCCCTGGTGTGTCGTCTCAACTCTTACACTAAAAATAACCCTCTTACATCCCAGGGAGAGAAAAACACACATTTCTCCCTAATCATACCTGCAATGATCACACAACCTGATCCAAGATTGCACACAGAACTGTCGTAGTGAACTGCATTAGAGTGTGCAGATGTAAACTCTTTAAAATTCATAAAAAAAAAACTTAAAGTTATTACCCTTTAACTGGACGCTACAGAGAAAGAGCAGGTGTTTATCTCGGGCTTCTTTAAAACGTGTCTAAGAAGAAGGTTTTGTGACCGTGACTGCAGTAAATATGATTCTCGGGGTGTTGAAGCTGGTCATTGTCCCCAAACACCTCCTCATATTCAAGTCAGTTCTAAATCTGATTGTGTTTCTTCTGTGTTTCAGTGATTCAGGGTCAGAATGACTGGGAGTGGGGAGGGACTTACACTCGTACTCGGATCTGTGCCTTAAAAGGAAGAACAGTGACATTAAGCTGCACATACAGACACCCACCCAGAGGAAACAACGGTGATACTTCAGTTGAGAAAACATTCTGGTTCACTAAACTGCAGGACAAAGAGCCGGTGGATCTGAGAACAGACCCAAAGTACGCAGGACGTGTTCGGTATCACTGTGATGGGAAGACGTGCACTCTGACAATCAGAGACCTGAGAGAGAGCGACTCAGCTACGTACAAGTTCAGGTTCATAACAAACCAACCGGGTGGAAGAGCCTCTGGTGAACCTGGGGTCGCTTTGTCTGTCACAGGTGACATTTTTGCCCGTTTGCTCCAAATGCTCAACACTTAGGAAGCTCTGCTGAGAATCTCTGTGTCTATTCTCAGAATGTATTTTTGTTTCTTTGCAAATTCAGGTTTCCAGGTGCAGAAGAGCATTAAAAAGTCATGCTTTAGTGGTCCCTGTACATGGGCAGACCTAAGATGTCACAGCAGTTGTCGTCTAACTTCTTCTCCCTCCTACATCTGGTACGAGAATGGAGAGAGTATGAAGGAAAAAGATAAAGAATCTTTCAATCACTACTTTTACTCCGAAGACAGCTATTCCTGTGCTGTAAGAGGGTATGAGGACCACCCCTCTCCTTCAGTGTGTGAGTTTCTCCACAGTCTTTCACTCACACGACGCGCTGTTCAACTTTTAAGCTGATGTCCTGTAACGTGTCTTCATTTGTCTTTTACATGGGCGACCCCGCCCGCAGCAATACAACCAGCTGTCAGTTACTGCACTAATAAAACTAATAATCAAAAGTATTCTCTTTTTCAGGCGTCCGCGGTCAAACCTGCAACAAAGTGAATTACGCCGACAGAAGAGTCTGTGCCTTCAAAGGCTCATCGGTGGACATTTCTTGCACCTACAACATCAACGACGATGATGAGGATGAATCTAAATTCTGGTTCAGTCCTGAACGTAGTCGTCGTTGGAGGTATAACAATAAACCTGAAGACCTCAGTAAAGACTCACAGTATGAACGGCGTGTTCACATCGAAACATGGGGAGGACACTCCACTCTGAGAATCACTGACCTGAGAGACACCGATGCAGCCGAGTATCGCTTCAAATTCGAAACACAGAGCTTTGAATGGAGGAGTATTTTACCTGGTACAGCTCTCACCGTCACAGGTACTGACCCAGTTAGCTGTAATGACCCAGTTAGACCCAGTTAGCTGTAATGTTAAATGTATTCATCGTGGAGATTATGTTCTTTTTTATTGAAGATGATCGTTTTGATAAATGCACAGTAAGGTTAAAGTGAAGTTTGACACAAGGGGAAGAACTGAATAAGAAGTTAATGCCAGTTTAAGCACATTAATGAGAAAAATGTGAGTTGCAGTTAAGAGTGTGCTGTCACGTCTCTGTGTTACACATAAAGACCTTTCATCTGTTTGATAAGAGCTTGAAGAGTACATATGAAAGTGGTAGATTGTGCATGTTGTGTTGATATTGTTAAGGAGCATTTTCTTTTGCATGTGCTGTAAAATCGGGCTAAAGTTCAGTGTTCTACGTTGCATTTATCTCCTCAGAGCAGAAGGGAAACTGTGTTTTTATTGACAGTTCATTTTATTACGCTTGTGTTCCTTGTTCCTACAGATCCAGACTTACAGGTGCAGGTGATCTGGTCCTCTGCTGGTCCAAAGCTGATTTGTCACAGCACCTGTCTTACCGATCGTTCTGCCTTCGTTTGGTACAAAAATGAAACGAAGATCGAGGAAGAAACCGCTCCTTCTTACAGAGGAAACATCGACCCTGCAGACAATTACTCCTGTGCTTACCAGAGTTACCGCTCTCCTCCAGTGTGTGAGTTCAACAAGATCATAAACTCGTTAGGAAAATGTTTACTGAGGCAGTAAAGCAAGTGAGAAGTGGGCTAATTTTCTCATTGACTTCTATACAAACGGACTGACGGACTGATCCAGTGGAGTCGCCCCCTGCTGGACATTAGAGAGAATACACTTGAGGCACTTCACCATTGGCTTCACTTTTCAGACCTGGAAGCTACATCCATCTTTATCATAGGCTACAGTGTACAGTGGTTTTTGTCAGCATATGAGATTAAGACTCAGTGAAGAACACACTGATATTAATGTATTTATATATTATCTTCCTCCAGATGCTCCGAAAGTTCCCTCTGTGTCAGTGAGTGCCTCTGTTAACATTATGAAGGGGGATTCAGTGACTCTGAGCTGTAGCAGTGATGCTAACCCAGAAGCTAAATACACCTGGTACAAGAAGAACCAAACGCTGCACAATAATGAACCACAGCTCGTCTTCAGCTCCATCCAGTCGTCTAATTCGGGAGAGTATCACTGCACAGCGGAGAACGAACTGGGGAGGAAGACGTCTGAATCTGTATTTATTAATGTGAACTGTGAGTAAAACCGCTCATTCAAAGGCATCTAACGACTTCAATCTGTCAGATTTGTTTAATCTAGTTGATAAAGGTGCATGATTTCCTCCAGATGCCCCAACGATCTCCTCTGTGTCAGTGAGTCCCTCTGGTGAGATAGTGGAGGGCAGTTCAGTGACTCTGAGCTGTAGCAGTGATGCTAACCCAGCAGCTAAATACACCTGGTACAAGGAGAAACAAACGTTGCTTCAAGGAGCAGAAGGAAGTTATCATTTCCCCTCCATCAGCTCTGAGGACAGAGGGATCTACCACTGCAAGTCTGAGAATCAGTTTGGACGGATCATTTCATCGCCTCTGTCTGTGGATGTTCAGTGTGAGTAGAAAACCTCAGCACATCATTTAAGGCGCTTAATGTATTTAAACGTAGATGCAACATTATAAAGATGCAACACTAAAGTCGTTTTCGGGACTAAGTCTGATGAAGCAGTTGCCCTTTCTCACATGTAGCACACAACAGGAGTCAGACACGTCCACTTACTGTAAATACAGTGGGTTCAGGCTAGAGCGTGGCGCCTGGGTAGTACGTACAAAAAGCAAGGCATGACACTGATTACAAAATGACAATTATGTTAAAATACGAGGTTCGGAGCGGCTTGAACCCAGAAATAAATCTTTGAAAGGGCGTTACGTCACGTCTCAACAGCCGGATTACACTTCTTCCCTTACTACAAGCCTGACTCAGAAGTTGGAATTTCCCGATTTCCGATTACAAGTGAACGCAGCATAACCGGCAGTGACGAGCTCCAGTGGCAGACCAACTGCTGTCAGCAGCGTCACTAACATGGCGGCGTGTTTCCATTTAGAGAGGGAGTGTCTCCACAGACACACAGATGTGAATACTCAGCAAAGAGGCAACAAGTGCTTTCATTAGTGGGTCACATGATCAATCACCATTGTTTTAACTCACTCTTTGATAGAGAGGAACTTAACACACAATCAACTAGATGAAAATCTTCAACTTTAAGGAGTTCATTCACATTTTTCTGCAGATGCTCCGAAGCTTCCCTCTGTGTCAGCGAGTCCCTCTGCTGAGGTAGAGGAGGGTAGTTCAGTGAATCTGACCTGTAGCACTGATGCTAACCCAGCAGCTAACTTCACCTGGTACAAGGAGAACGAAGATTCACCAAAAGCATCAGGACAGATCTTCAGCATCACTGACTTCAGAGCCGAACACAGTGGGAGTTATTACTGTGTAGCTGAGAACAGAAGAGGACGCCGCAGATTCAATTTAAATCTGACTGTTGCGGCAGGTGAGTCGTGTTTATTCACCTTCATGCTTACCTTGCACAGTCACCAAATTCTCACAAGATCACACAAGGTCAACCAAGGTTAGGATCCAAGTAGTGTGCTTGGGTGTCGGCTAGAAGTCATCCAGCCAATCACTCATTTTCAAAAAAGTTGTTGCCGTCTAACGTGACTCCGCCAGATGGATTGATTCTCATTTGCTCAGCCTATCCGTCTGGGGACTCTCTTTTGGAGGTCTTTTGGGAAGGGGCGAAAATACTGGTTGCTGATTGGATAAACCATCTGTCTATCACCAACTAAGGGGCCAAATCAACCAATCAGATCAACGAAGCGTATCACATACTAACAGCGTGGAGGCAAAGTTCAGAAAGTAAACAGCATGTGAGTAAAGGGTATTTGCCGTATGTGTAACGTGAATTTATGAATAAAAGGCCCAATTTCAGGAGCCCGGTCCATATCCAACAGAAGGATCCAAGAGAACAAAGTGTTAGTGAGCGGCTTGCTCGATAGCTGCGCTTGTCTCATACGCGGAAGCCGCCATGTTGTTTATGCTGAACAGTCGTTTCTCGTTTCGTCACTTTAATCCACCTCAAAACCAACGCTGATTGGTTCGTTCACTTAGCAAACTTCTCCAAATTGTTTCTGCCAAGTTCCCAGATTGATCTGCGAATAAAATACAATAAAGCTCAGAGATCAGTTGCCATTTCCCCACTTACACAGAAACACATAGGGAAATTGGTTCCAGGAATAAAGGATGTGAACACTTCTTCCTCCATGTATCCAGGTGCATGGAAATCAGCAGTTACAGGAACAATCATTGCTGTTCTCCTGGCTCTCGCGCTCCTTGTTTTCTTCCTATGGATCACGTGAGCAATTCTGCGTTACTTTGATCACACTCTCCAATGCATTTCAAATTCTGTTAATTCATTCAACTGCTCTTCCTCCTATCCAGAAGGAAAAAGAGACAACAGTCCGATGTCGGAGAGAGACCCGACAACAGAGCACAGGTGAGGAACATGCTCATCGGAAATGTGCTTTGTTTCCCTCTTTAGTCAATTTTTTTTACCCCAACTTGGTTAAAGATTAAAAAAACAGTTGTGGTTAGGACAAGAAAACCACCAGTCCTGTGTTTTCCTTCAATGTGACCCTCCTCTCTATGTGGAGATCTCATATAACAGCTTCTCATTTTAATACCTGGAATACACACAAACTAAATACGTGGAATACACACGGATTATTGTGCATTACTTTTAACCAAGCCCCCACCACAGCAACTTCCTGGTTGATCCAATCAGGAAGTGCCAAAAACTGCAGTTCTCTGAGTGTCCACTAGGCAGGTTTCATAACAGAACAGTTTCTCATTGACTCCCATGTTAAACAGGCCGTTTACACAGCATCATTAAACCTGTTTAAGGCCTGGGACAAAAAAAACATTCTAGTCTGTATGTTTAGGTCACATCCCCATGACAACATTGAGGGGGGTGAATGTTTTTGTACCAGACTAGTTTTTATTTTATTGGAGGTTAAAGTTTATGAATAATTAGGGGCGTGGCCTCTTGAGTGACAGCTAGCCTCTGGCCCTCACTTCTCCTCGGAGGTAAACGTCAGCCAGATGGACGTACCTCCCTCCCCCCAACGTCACATACATGCCCTTTTTTGGTGAGAGGAAATGAGGCGGAGTCAAAGTCTGACAAGATGGCGACTCCCGTAGGCGAGGACGATTGGATCAAGTTGAGAGAACGGACCCCGACAAAGAGGCTTTATCCATCCATGCCTCTCAAATCAGCTCTTGAATTTGAACCAGACCGAATAAGTATTTTTTTTACTGCAAGAAAACAAATGGTAAAAAAACAACAAGATTGAATGTGTTTGTCCCGTCAGCTTAACATGGGTCCAGTGTATGACATCTCGTCAGGCAAGGACGACCTTCACTACTCCAGCATCCGCTTCCCTCAGAACCAGGAGGATGCTCTCTACTCCAACGTCGGGGCAGCTCAGCCCCACGGGCGAACTGAGGACGAGGAGGATGTGGTCGAATACACTGTTGTGAAAAATGATAATGCCAGCGATGCTCAGGGGTGAGCGAGCAATTTTTAAATCTAACATATGGTTAAATAAAATACACATTGGGTCAAAAGGGAAAGGTCATTTTGAATGTTTTATTTTTTGTCCCTTCGCAGAACGAGACGTCGGGAAGATGCGGAGGATCCATGTGCGCTGTACAGCACCGTCAAGAAATGAACAGGACATGGATGTGTACCCTGGTGCTAACTGCTACTTCCGTACCGTTGAGTTGGCGGAGTTGTTCAGAAGTGACAGCGAGGAAGAAGAGTTGAGTGGATTCAGTGATTAGCAGTGACAGAGTGTTCGGTAAACGTAGAGCATGTTCTATATGTTATAGTTCTGTGTGATTAGCAGTGACAGAGTGTTTGGTAAACATAGAGCGTGTTCTATATGTTATAGTTCTGTGTGATCAGTGACAGAGTGTTTGGTAAACGTAGAGCATGTTCTATATGTTATAGTTCTGTGTGATTAGTGACAGAGTGTTTGGTAAACATAGAGCATGTTCTATATGTTATAGTTCTGTGTGATTAGCAGTGACAGAGTGTTTGGTAAACGTAGAGCATGTTCTATATGTTATAGTTCTGTGTGATCAGTGACAGAGTGTTTGGTAAACGTGGAGCATGTTCTATATGTTATAGTTCTGTGAATGACACCAGGCTCGTTCTCAGCTCGTTGTTGATGCGTCATATAACGTAAACACTTATTCAGCCTGTTGTTCTCTGTTCTAGTTTTAGTTTAAGTTGCCTTTCAAGATGAAATGTCGTTTCTTGGTGTCGGATTTTATCAAATACATTTCCCCAAAAATGCGACTTATAAATGTTTTTTTCCTTCTTTATTCTGCATTTTCGGCCGGTGAGACTTTTACTCCGAAAAATACGGTAAATTATATATATTATAATATACGTATAATGCAATATAAAGATATTTTACCCCTGAATTTGAACTTCTGCACTGTTTATGTCTTAGATTTTTATTGTCTCAGCTTTAAAAACATGTTTTTTACCTGCATGATTTTATTTTTATACATTTCATGAGCACTGCTGTTGCCTGAGACCTCAGATATCCATTGCTTATGGCTGCTTCTCTGTAACGGTGCATAAAACAACTTTAAACTTAAGTACGGTCAAAAATATCCAGACACATGTAAAACCAATGTTGACTTCAATTCATCTGTAATTTATTATTTTGTTTTCTGCTTTTGTTTTATTGTGTATTTAAGCACTTTCTATTCTTAGTTATGTTATGTCATATGATGGGGCGGCAGTAGCTCAGTCCATAGGTGACTTGGCTGGGAACCGGAGGGTCGCTGGTTCTCCCGAGGTGTTGTTGAGCAAGGCACCGAACCCCCAACTGCTCGGGGAGCCGGTCACTGGCAGCCCCCTCGCTCTGACATCTCTCCATTAATTGCATGTATATAGGTCCTGTGTGTGTGTGTGTGTGTGTGTGTGTGTGTGTGTGTGTGTGTGTGTGTGTGTGTGTGTGTGTGTGTGTGTGTGTGTGTGTGTGTGTGTGTGTGTGTGTGTGTGTGTGTGTGTGTGTGTGTGTGTGTGTGTGTGTGTGTGTGTAAAATGAAAATTAATAATAGAGTGAAAATTTAATTTCCCCATTGCGGGACAAATAAAGGAATTCTTCTTCATAAGGTACGATTGGTATGTTGCTTGGAAGGAAAATACGGCCTCATTTGTGTCATTGAAGTGTGAGAATTTGCAAATAAAGTTGTGAGAGACAAAGAAAAACAACCTTCCTTAGACCTTCCTAAGACTACTGCGCAGACTCTGGTTGTCCTGTTTACTGTTATATGGTTGAGATATAGTTATGGAGCTACGGTGAGGTCAGCGATTTTCAACCTCCTGACTCAGATAACGAGTCTGTTGTGCAGTAAAATGCTACTTTCACCTAATTCTTACTCTGACATATCCAGACTTATCCCCACAGTGCTTGCTGTGACTGAACAAGATGGTCCTATGTTCCCGTGGTCCTATGTTCCCCTGGCCCTATGTTCCCTTGGTCCTATGTTCCCCTGGTCCTATGTTTCCCCTGGTCCTATGTTCCCCTGGTCCTATGTTCCCTTGGTCCTATGTTCCCCTGGTCCTATGTTCCCGTGGCCCTATGTTCCCTTGGTCCTATGTTCCCCTGGTCCTATGTTTCCCCTGGTCCTATGTTCCCCTGGTCCTATGTTCCCCTGGCCCTATGTTCCCCTGGCCCTATGTTCCCCTGGTCCTATGTTCCCCTGGTCCTATGTTCCCCTGGTCCTATGTTCTCCTGGTCCTATGTTCACCTGGTCGTATGTTCCTGTGGTCCTATGTTCCCCTGGTCCTATGTTCCCCTGGTCCTATGTTCCCGTGGCCCTATGTTCCCCTGGTCCTATGTTCCCCTGGTCCTATGTTCCCCTGGTCCTATGTTCCCTGGTCCTATGTTCCTGTGGTCCTATGTTCCCCTGGTCCTATGTTCCCCTGGCCCTATGTTCCCGTGGCCCTATGTTCCCCTGGTCCTATGTTCCTGTGGTCCTATGTTCCCCTGGTCCTATGTTCCCCTGGCCCTATGTTCCTGTGGTCCTATGTTCCCTGGTCCTATGTTTCTGTGGTCCTATGTTCCCCTGGTCCTATGTTCCCCTGCTCCTATGTTCCCTTGGGCCTATTCTCCCCTAGTCCTATGTTCCCCTGGTCCTATGTTCCCCTGGTCCTATGTTCCCCTGGTCCTATGTTCCCGTGGTCCTATGTTCCCCTGGCCCTATGTTCCCCTGGCCCTATGTTCCCGTGGTCCTATGTTCCCCTGGTCCTATGTTCCCCTGGTCCTATGTTCCCCTGGTCCTTTGTTCCCCTGGTCGTATGTTCCCGTGGTCCTATGTTCCCCTGGTCCTATGTTCCCCTGGTCCTATGGTCCCCTGGTCCTATGTTCCCCTGGCCCTTCGTTCCCCTGGCCCTATGTTCCCCTGGTCCTATGTTCCCCAGGTCCTATGTTCCCCTGGTCCTATGTTCCCATGGCCCTGTGTTCCCCTGGTCCTATGTTCCTGTGGTCCTATGTTCCCCTGGTCCTATGTTGCCCAGGTCCTATGTTCCCCTGGTCCTATGTTCCCCAGGTCCTATGTTCCCCAGGTCCTATGTTCCCCTGGTCCTATGTTCCCCTGGTCCTATGTTCACCTGGTCCTATGTTTCCCTGGTCCTATGTTCCCCTGGTCCTATGTTCCCCTGGTCCTATGTCCACCTGGTCGTATGTTCCTGTGGTCCTATGTTCCCTGGTCCTATGTTCACCTGGTCCTATGTTCCTGTGGCCCTATGTTCCCCTGGTCCTAAGTTCCCCTGGTCCTAAGTTCCCCTGGTCCTATGCTCTCTTTATGGCTGAGGCCTCATTAGGCCAACATAGGGCGCACTCACACTGTCCCACCGCACCGCGCCAAAACAGGTTTTACGGGTCTGACCAGCGGGGGGAGAGGGGGGGGGGCAAGTACCCTAAAGCCCGGGGCACGGTACGGGCGGACAGTGTGAGTGCGCCCATAGTGCACATTGGGCCAAGAGTCTTCAATCAGCTCGGGTTACTCAGCCAATCAGGGTTCAGGAACAGCAAGGCCGCCTGAGGTACTGGGGGAGCAGAGGGACCGGTTCATACAACACTAACACAAGCAGAGGGAGCGCGTAACAGGCAGTGTTCGCCATGATCGTACTGTGTAAAAGCATTGACACCAAAGCGTATCTGCCTTTTTTTATATAGTAAATGTTCTCCATGTAAATGTTTGCCCTGGTATGTGGTCAGAGTTAAACCCACACCCTTTCTGTGTAGAGAAGAACCAGTTGTTTAAAAAAGAGGAACTGCAGTAGTTCAACCAAAGAGCGATAATCTCCATTGATCAAAGTTCCTCCTGTCAAAACAAAATGAAAGTCATTCAAGTCCGTTTTATTTGTACAGCACACACCGTCCTCTGTCCTTAGAGTCTCGATTCGGAGGATAAAAACCAAGTTGGATTGCAAAGATATGAAGAATGTGGATCCAGGAAGAGTGACGCAGACCGCGGCTTCATGAGTGTGTCTGCATGTGAGGGGCCACATTAGGTAAGTTTATTTATTAATTAATTAATTAGCACCCAATCCTATAGAGACGCTATTCAACGGGCTTCACAGGGAGACAAAACTGCGAAAAAGAAGTGCATTCATTCATCTTCAACCGCTTATCTCGGGGTCACGGGGTGCTGGAGCCGATCCCAGCTGACATCAGGTGTGAGGTGGGGTCCACCCTGAACAGGACGCCACTCTATCGCAGGACACATAGAGACGAACAGAGACAGACAACCATTCACACCTACGGGTGATTTAGAGTCATCAATGAACCGAACACCTGCACGTCTTTGGACTGTGGGAGGAAACCGGAGAACCCGGAGAAAACCCACGCAGACACGGGGAGAACATGCAAACGCCACACAGAAGGGCCCCAGCCAGGGGTGCGAACCTGTAACCTTCTCGCTGTGATGAGCTCTCACAGTGGCAACACCAAACTGTTAAACTACAGTTGTCGTGTTGCTTCTCCGCCTGTCCAGGTGCTGGTTTATTTATGCAAAACAAACTTGTTGTATCCTTTACGGCATGGGTGTCAAAGTGATCCAGTAAAGGGCTGTGTGTGTGTGTGTGTGTGTGTGGCTGCAGGTTTTCATTCCAACCAAGCAAGAACACACCTGACTCGACTTACTCACTCACCTGAACTGTCTTCACACAGTTGATTTGTTGGACCAGGTGTGTTTTTGATTGGTTGGAGTGAAAACCTGCAGCCACACACACACACACACACGGCCCTTTACTGGATCAGTTTGACACCCATGCTTTACGGCATGGGTGTCAAACTCAAGGCCCACGGGCCAGATCCCGCCCGCAAATGAATTATATTGATGTTTGATTAGTATTAGAACCGGCCTGCACGCCACATCCACCTGCTGGTGTTTTTCACGCACCAAAACTACATTACCCACAATGCAACGGTAGCACGCAAACTCACTGCAGCGCTGCAAGTGGGAGCTGCCTCGGCTTCAATATTCATCAGCATTCAGGGCGGATGTCAACTTTCAGCCCCCCCCAATAACGGCTAAAGCGAAGGTGGATGATGAGAACAGGGTGTTTGAAGCTCGGTGGGAGGCAGAGCACATGTTCACACAGCTGTGCGTCTTTATCTTGATATTAAGGAACAGGTTTTATGTTTGAAGGTCATTTTCTTTTTCCCTGTTTGCCTGTTGAAAATGTTTCCTTGAAATAACTAAAGTCATAAGAAAATATTGCTTTATTCATGTAATGTACAGGACAAGTTTGTTTTTATCTGTGAGCCTGTTGGAAAATCACTGACAGAGCCGTACAAAAATATTGGATTATTCATTTAATCATTAAATAAAATACGGTTCACTGTGTTTGTTCTTGGTTCAATAGGTTATATGCAATCATTTGAATATGTTTTAATAAACATTGAACCAGTCCGGCCCTCGGCTCGTAGCAAATTTGACTGTATTTGACTTTGACATCCCTGCTTTACGGTATCCAACTATGACATCATGCATTTTAATTGTACAAAGAGGAAGGCGGATGGGTGGACTGTTTGTTAGAAACCTGATCTCTGTCAGAGGGAACTTATCCATCAAGACCACGTTTATCGTACTTACAGATGTGACTGGTTTACTTCCTGTGCACAGTATTCACCCGGTTCTGAAGCTCCATGTAACGCCAAAGAGGAGCAGCTATGGGTCTAACAGCAGCAGCCAGCGGATGTGTTGTCCTCCTCCTCTCTGTCTCAGGTACGTGTACACCTAGAGTTACACTGTGGGTAATTCAGCACACTTATTTGAAGCAGTGGGGTTTTATTTGTATCTTAAGACTTGAGCTGTGCAACCAATCCTCATTCTGTTTATTTAAAACTATCTTGAACGTCTTTCGCTCAAATGCCAGTTTTCTGTTATGTTGCATGGTTATTTTCACACGTTTCCTTTACCTGAACATAACAAACATAACACAATAACACAACAAATAGAAGTTTTGTACATTTTAGGGCGGCAATGGTAGTGGGGGGGGAAGACAATCTATTCTGGGGCGGTAGTAGCTCAGTCCATAGGTGACTGGGCTGGGAACCGTAGGGTCGCTGATTCGAGTCCCTGTGTGGACCATGAATGGAGCGTGGACTGGTGGCTGGAGAGGTGCCAGTTCATCTCCTGGGCACTGCAGAGGTGCTGTTGAGCAAGGCACCCAACCCCCAACTGCTCGGGGCGCTGGTCACTGGCAGCTCCCTCGCTCTAACATCTCTCCATTGGTTGCATGTATATAGGTCCTGTTTGTGCATGTGTGTGTATTTCGGGCCTGTGTGTGTGTGTGAAATGAAAAGGTGGAGGTGGACAACAATTTTCTTTGGTTCAGTAAATGCACGGCTTCAGTTGAGTGTTTGAAAATGAATCAATCTTGACGTGAAGTGAATACAAAGTATTTGCTTGATGCCGAAAACCTGAAGTTCCCGTAACGAAAAAAACTCAGATGTGCTAACTGTAAAAACCATCTACATCAAGAAAAGGGTACCTGCTTTTTCACTATATTGTTAGTGTCCTCAAACTAGGGGTCACAAGGTAACATTTCATCCAAATTTAGCACAGCTTAACCAAATTTCTTTTTTAGAAAATGCAAATTAATGCGCAAGTCTATCCTCTACTGTCATGCAAATATAGGGATTTGGTTCATCGAGAGACTTCGCTTTGGTGCCGTTTGAACACTGCCGAAGAAAAGGGCTGTTGTCATTTAGCTTTTCTTGATACACTCACACTGTTAGTGATGTTCTGGGTTGCCACGTTTAATATGCATGCGGATGGAGTAAATCCTAAAATTTACAATTAACGTTAAAATAACTTACTATGCCATGGGTGTCAAACTGATCCAGTAAAGGGCCGCGTGTGTGTGTGTGTGTGTGTGGCTGCAGGTTTTCGTTCCAACCAAGCAAGAACACACCTGACTCGACTTACTCAGTCACCTGAACTGTCTTCACACAGTTGATTTGTTGGACCAGGTGTGTTTTTGATTGGTTGGAATGAAAACCTGCAGCCACACACACACACACACACGGCCCTTTACTGGATCACTTTGACACCCATGATCTAGTGAGTTATTTAAACGTTAATTGTCAATTTTAGGATTTACTCCATCCGCCTGGTTTTATCTGCATTTACCATTGATGCATATTAAACATGGCAACCCAGAACATCACTAACAGTGGTATCAAGTGAGTGTATCAAGAAAAGCTAAATGACTTAGACCCTTTACTAGATCAGTTTGACACCCCTGGTTTAGTGTCTTGCTTCAGAGCATGCACTAGATCAGGGGTGCCCAATCCTGGTCCTGCAGAGCCACTGTCCTGCATGTTTTAGGTTTCTCTCTGCTCTAACACACCTGAGTCTAATGATCTGCTCGTTATCAAGCAGCTGAAGCTCGTCACAGTTTTTATCGTTGTTAGACTCAGGTGTGTTAGATCACGGAGAAACCTAAAACATGCAGGACTCCAGGACCTCCAGGACCAGGATTGGGCACCCCTGCACTAGATGGTAGGAAGAAACAAAAAACATGATTTTCTCCAGTCTAGAATGGGAAGTTACATTAGAGTTAACCCAAAAGGTGGATCCATATGGGACCGACAGCCCTAATCCGGCTGTTAGGTCTGACGTAACACCCTTTCAAAATACAATTTCTGGGTCCAAAAGCTCTGTTGAAACGAAACCGACAACTACGGCCGAACGTGAACAATTACCATCACCTCTTTCGTCAGTTAGGGCGCACTCACACTGTCCATCCGTACCGTGCCCAAACAGGTTCCATGGGTAAAGTCTAGTTCGTTTGACTAATGTGAGTGCGACAATACCACGCCAAGGTGCGTACGCTTGGCCCGTTTGGGAGAGGTGGGCTTTTGTAAAGCACGTTTGCACACACTTCTGTCTCTAATAGAATAATTACTGTAACGGGAAATATACTTGGCTGCTCGTGAGATGGCTGTGTACAAATAACACCTTTAGAGTATTTTGGAAGTTAGTGTTCCTCCCCTTGTTCTGTTAACTGTACTTGTTTTGTTCCAAACCGGTTCATCCTGTTATTGTGATGTTATTTCCGCTTTAGCTTAATTTGACTACCAATCTTGTCTTTACAGTACTAGAGACTGACATAGATGTAAAGTCCTCTAAACTGTGCATCAAAACTGCAAAGTCTGATCTACGACCGGGCGATTAATCGATTTGTTTGGACAAAGTTAAAAAATGAAAATCGATTTTTCCTTCAACTTGTGTAAAATCGATAGTTAACTGCTCTCTCTCGGCTCCCGTCCCCTCCCCTTCACCACCCATATTCATATTTTTCAAATACTGACCAAACTGTGAAAGTTTAGCACTTTATTGTTTGTAGGGAAATTCATGTTTGTTCTGTTCTTTAAATGAAAACACTTGAAATAATTATTTTTTTCTTTAGAAGTTTAACAAAAAAAATGGATTCAAATCAAAAATCTGATGTGGTATAAAAAAAATCAGGGATTTTATTATAAGGCCATATCGCCCTTACCTGACTTTGACAGATGAATTGATTCTCGTTGTCTCAGCAGATCCATCTGGGAACTCTGGTTTGGAGATCTTTTGGGGAGGGGCGAAAACACTGGTTGCTGATTGGCTAAACCATCTGTCTATCACCAACATACTGGCCAAATCAACCAATCAGATCAGTGAAGCGTATGACGTGCTAACAGCGTCGTTGCAAAGCTCAGAACATGTCAGTAAAGGATATTTGTTGTCTGTTTAACGTGAATTTACGGATAAAAGGCCCAATTTCAGGAGTCCGGTCCATATTCAACAGAAGGATCCAAGAGGAAAAAGAGCTAGCGAGCGGCTAACTCCATAGCTGCGCTCATCTCATCCGTGGAAGCCGCCATGTTGTTTACACTGAACAGTCGCTTCTCGTTGCGTCACACTTAAATAAGCCTGAAAACGCTCAATGCTGATTGGTTCGGTCGCTTGGCAAACTTCTCCGAAAATGGAGCCAACACTGGAGCTCGCGAGATCAGGATGGTCTCACAAGACTAGTATCACCCAGCTCTAGTCTGATCTAGATTTTGAACCTACCCGTATCTGAGACTTCATTAGACCTGGTCTTGCGTTAGCAGAGCCACAATGAAACGACATCTAAGCATTAAACTTAACTAACAAGAGGTTCTAGTCATACATGTAGATACTAAACCTGAGCTTCACACGTCACAAACATACAGAAGTCTGTTTACATGTAATGAAATGTAGCTCAGTTCTCCATCAGGTTTACGTAAAGAAGGACTTCCACAAAATATTCAGCTGTGCTCTCTCATGTATCTGATTGTGGGTCCTGATGTGCTCTGTGTTACAGTGGTTCAGGCTCCGGGGAGTTGGGGAGTGACCTACGCTTCTCTTCAGATCTGTGCCCCTAAAGGATCAGCAGTGGAAACAAACTGCACCTTGATTTACCCATCCTCTGTATCTGGTATGAGGAAAACATTCTGGTTTAGTAAATCAGTTAAATTGGAATTGAAGAGAGACCCAAACTACGCAGATCGTGTGCATTATCACTGCGAGGAGAAGAACTGCATACTGAAAATCACTGAGCTGAGAGAGAGCGACTCAGCTCTGTACAGGTTCAGGTTCATAACAACCACTTCAGGAGGGAGGTTTACCGGTGGACCTGGAGTCTTACTGTTCGTCACAGGTAACAAGAAAAGTTATTCCTCCATTTTGAGCATGTTACACACACATATTAGCAGTGGTGTTTATCAATCAATCAATCAAACTTTATTAATCCCCGAGGGGTGGATGGGGGGTTAAAAAAAAAGCACTCCCCATACTGCGCTCCTGTGGGAATCCCAGCACATAAAACTTAAAACTCGAATAGTTTGTAAATTGGGGGAGGGAAAAATATCAGCGGGGTTTCCCAAGCAGACAGGCAGCCCGTCGGCAGCTGTAACCAGCGCCCTTGCGGAACACGCCTGTCGCCGCGGAGGGTGAAAGATGGGAAGGCGTGGGGGGGCTGGAGCCGATCCCAGCTGACATCGGGCGTGAGGCGGGGTCCACCCTGGACAGGACGCCAGTCTATCGCAGGGCACATAGAGACGCACAGAGACAGACAACCATTCACACCTACGGGTGATTTAGAGTCATCAATGAACCGAACTCCTGCACGTCTTTGGACTGTGGGAGGAAACCGGAGAACCCGGAGAAAACCCACGCTGAAACGGGGAGAACATGCAAACTCCACACAGAAGGGCCCCAGCTGGGATGCGAACCTGGAACCTTCTCGCTGTGCGGCGACAGTGCTAACCACTATACCACCGTGCAGCCCGGGGGCGGATTGTGTTTCATATATTTATGTAAGTGACCATGGCATGGTGCGTGTGTGATATCAGTCTGTAGGGCCGCCTCGACCAGCTACCCAGTCAATGTCTCAGTCCGCGGAGTGCCAGCGCGATAACACAGCAAGTTGCCATGGAGACGTCCTTGATTGGGCCCCAGCCAGAGTCAACAACCGACAGGTGTCCATGAAGAAACAAAGGGGGTGGATATGCAGAGCGTCTCACAGCAGCGTTCTCCTGGAGGACTTGGTTCAGTAGCGACCTTGGCCAAGGCAGCTACCGAGATAGGGTCGGAATGCAGATCGATGTATATTAGCTGTGTACTCCGAGGCAATTCATCCTAGGGGGCGCGGACTCCCCTCACCCTGTGCTTCACACCTGGGATTTGCTTTGTTTGTTTGATGTCTTCTTTCCTTTAATTCCTTGAATGTGTGGATGCTCCTAGGAATAACTGAGCAAAAGCGTGATCGAATAATGATCTCAAGGCTTGGATGGTGATATATATTGTGCTGCTCATGGTGAGTCGCAACTCAACACACGGGCATGTCGCCGCCCTCTCCTACACCAGAGATGGCAGAGGAGCCCCGAGAATCAGAAAGAGGCTCGGGGGGCGGTGTGCGGGAGAGATTGAGGAGACGCGGATGCAGATTTCCCCTCCCCACCACGACTCGTGTCATTCATACCGGATGCAATTACAATATTAAATTCATGAACGCATTCCGGTAGATTCTAAAATGAATGAGCGCCGACTGATCAGATGGATGTTTGCTGATGTACCTCATCCACAGACTCAGGAGAAGAACAACCAGCATCAAGACCACCACAGTCGACCTTGAAGATGTTCATAATTGTTGTTGTCGACATCACTAGAAATATAGAAAGACGATAAGATTAGACTGATGAATCACTTTGCCAGGGGACACTGTCGTCCACCTCTGACAGGATTTCTGACAAGGAAAAAAAGTGACAGAGCGATGGAAAGAAAAGAAGATAAAAGTACAAATAAGATGAAGTTTAGTGTGATAGAATAGAATAAAGTCTAGATACACTTTCACCTATATTGTGCTGTGTGGATTACACACAAAGTAAAAGGCATACTCGTAATTTAACCGGTTTCACATCCATAGTTGCACACGTGAAGGCAAACTCTGTGTCTGTGTGTGTGTGTGTGTGTGTGTGTGTGTGTGTGTGTGTGTGTGTGTGTGTGTGTGTGTGTGTGTGTGTGTGTGTGTGTGTGTGTGTGTGTGTGTGTGTGTGTGTGTGTGTGTGTGTGTGTGTGTGTGTTCGCATACCTGTACATGAGTGGACTTTGTACACATTCACCAACAGTGTACTTTTCGCCAACACCTGTTGGTCATGCTTTAAATCAAAGTAAAATGATGTCTTCAACCCTCTTCCATAGTTGCACACATGAAGGCAAAGTGTGTGTGTGTGTGTGTGTGTGTGTGTGTGTGTGTTTGTGTGCACTTTCTCAGCTCTCCAGATGCAGGTGATCAGAGTCAATGTCAATCAGTCTTATGCCGAGGCGGAGTTGACTTGTCACAGCAGCTGCAGTCCTCCTTCTTATGTCTGGCTCAAGAATGGACAGAAAGTTCCTGAAGACGCTTCTTCTTATACCGGCCATTTTAGTCCTGGAGACAGCATCTCGTGTGCGTTGAAGGGACACGAGGATTACCCCACTCCTTCACTACGTGAGTTCACATGCATCATACACAAAATGTCAAACTCTCACCCAAAGCATGTACACATTTCCTCTGTTAATTTGATCTCAAATTTGAAACCTGGATGTTTTTTTCCCCCTCTCAGATGCTCCAAAGGTTCCTTCTGCGTCAGTGAATCACTCGGGTGAAATCATGGAGGGCAGTGCAGTGACTCTGAACTGTAGCAGGGATGCTAACGTAGCTAATTATACCTGGTACAAAAATCCAAAACATGAACTTTTAGGTAATGAATCACAGCTTGTCTTCAGCTCCATCCGGTCCTCTGACTCTGGAGAGTACTACTGTGCAGCTGAGAATGAGCTGGGGAGGTGGACGTCTGAATACATCTTTATCAATGTGCACTGTGAGTGAAACATTGGATTGGGGGGTAGGGGTTAAAGGGATTATTTTGTCATATTTTCAAACAGCATGTAGATGTTCGAGGGGCAGTTGTAGTCAGTACTGGCATCACTGCATTATTCAAAGGCCTTGTGTGTAGTGTTTTAGGCTACATGTATGAACTGTTTTTTATTGCCAATGGGCGGACGAACTTAAAAGTTGAGAACTTCACTGACTTCCTTGGTTGTCTATAACAGTCTGTTGACTGACTTCGCAGCACTCAGTCACTCAGTTTATTTATGTAGTGACAAAACATCAGTTAGGCTGTAAGTTGGGTTTTCCCATCAAAAATAATTGAAAGTGATGTGTCGTCCTTTCATACTGTTGCATAATGAAGTTTGTCTTTCTATATATTGTCCACTAGATGGTCCAAAGATGTCCTCTGCGTCAGTGAGTCCCTCTGGTGAGATAGTGGAGGGCAGTTCAGTGACTCTGAGCTGTAGCAGTGATGCTAACCCAGCAGCTAAATACACCTGGTACAAGAAGAACCAGACGTTGCTTCAAGGAGCAGAAGGAAGTTATCATTTCACCTCCATCAGCTCTGAGGACAGAGGGATCTACCACTGCAAGTCTGAGAATCAGTTTGGACGGATCAACTCTTCATCTCTATTTATAGATGTCCAGTGTAAGCCTTGTGATTGAAAAGTCTGTCTATATCATGCATGCATATATACATGAAATCTCTCTATATTGTTCTACAGATGCTCCAAAACTTCCCTCTGTGTCAGCGTGTCCCTCTGCTGAGGTAGTGGAGGGCAGTTCAGTGAATCTGATCTGTAGCAGTGATGCTAACCCAGCAGCTAAATACACCTGGTACAAGGAGAACAAAGACTCACCGAAGGCATCAGGACAGATCTTCACTATCACTGACTTCAGAGCCGAACACAGTGGGAGTTATTACTGTGACGTCCAGAACATAAGAGGAAGTAAACGCTCAATCTTACAGCTGACTGTCTGGGCTGGTAAGTCTTTTCATTGTATCTGATTCTCTAGGGATGGGGTTTTTCTGTGCATACACACAGTTCATCTTTGTAATTCTGTCCGTGTTAACCTGGTTAACTCACTTCCTTGTAACTCCACACCACCATTTCATTTAAATGATGAGGTCTCAATTGATGAGGTCATCAGTTAACGCATGCAGTAGTACTCCCTCAGACCTGCAGACAGACTTTGATGTGGGATATGGCTGGAGGTCCCTTTTTAAGTTTGCTTTAGTCTAAAATAACTAAAGTACTCTCAGATCTCAAAGTTCGTTCTTGTGATTTAATAGACTTTTTTTAAAATTACCACAATCAACCATTTTAATTTTGATTCCCATTTTCCAGGAAGATGGAAAGCAATAGTTGCTGGGACAATTGCTGCTATTTTCATTGTTATCATACTCATCTTTGTCTTGCTATGGATTAGGTGAGCAATAAATAGTTCATTTGAAAAAGTCATTTCAAGCAGTCAATTCTCAAATTAATACATGTTTAATTTATTCTGACAAAAAAGGAAAAAGATGGGCCCCAAAAAAACATCTGAGTCAAAAGGGATACCAGACAAAGGTACACAGGTGAGGAAGCTACATTTTAACGCAGCAGTGGAAAATTAAAACACAAGGGCAGATAATATGTTTACAAGTAGACAGGACAACATATCAGCACTTGTTTTTAGGTATAGATAGGTTGTTATATAGATTTGGATTCCTTCTTACTGTTATCTGAGATAAAATCTTGATTTTTAGACTTGTTTGACCCTGATGTTCAAGTGACTGGAGATTTTAAACTACTACCAACGTGAAAATGAACACTATCTACCATCTATTGACATTTCTTTTCCTTCCTGAAGTTTAACACCTTATTTGTCTCATGCCTATAGAAACAACCAGCAGAGCGGAAAGATAGTCTTCACTATGCCAGCGTCCGCTTCTCTCAGAAACAAGCAGATCATATCCACTCCAGTACCACACCAGCTCTGGCCCAAGAGCACACGAGTGAAGAGAAGGTGGAGCATGTGGTGTATGCTACTGTCAAATTTGACAGTGGCAAAACTGCCCCAGGGTGAGCAGCTCCTCACATAGGAACGTTATCCTTATTGCAAAACAGAAATTACAGTTCCAGAAGTATAGTGGAGCGTTCTCGTTGTTAACTTAGAATTGATTAAGAATTGGCAACGACCTTATTGAGGGAATTTAGCTGCAGTTTCTTGCTCCACAAAGTATAGTTTGTGTTGGTGACATATCTTTACCTTTTGGCCTTAAGACAGGGACATGCCAGGGTTTCTAATCTGCCATAACTTTCCTTTTGTTGAGCTTTGAACTGCCAGTTATAAACAATTCAACTAATTCTATCTCCCCGTATGCAGACGATGTGTTTGTGTATCTATCTAAACCTTGTTTTTTAATCCACATATACTGTACACCAGAGTCACACCTTAACACGTTCAGATCTTTTCTAGGATGTCTAGATATATTATTACTGTTATCTGACTTCACCCAAATGCATAAACTTATTTGACTAGATGTCTATAAGTCAATCACCATCATGTAAAGCGGACTGTACTATAGACAAACAAACAGACATGCGATGTTACATTACTTATACCTTATTATATGGAAGGTTTATAGCTTTGGGAAGTGTGGAAATACTGTTTTAGTACATTCAGACTGTTTTTCTCATGATACAATCAGCATAATGCATCCTATTGATTACGTGCACAGAATATTCAACTTAAGACTAACCCGTGGACCGATCCATTGTTTTTCTTTTAGTCAATTATAAAATAATGCAAGATATTTATGAAATGTGTTGCAAGGCACCACTTTATTCATTAATGTGTTATCCATTCAAAATAGTTTCTGAAGACTATTTATTGAAATGTTTACTATTAATGGTTTCTTGTGATCATTCATTATTGAAATGTTTGAGAGGGGTCATGTAAATCAAGCGGACACTAAAAAAATACTTAATTTTGCAAACCTTATCAATTATATCTTATATGTATAATCAGTGGTGTCAGAATAATTTCACTATGTTTTTACAACATTCAGCTGCAAATGTATCAGTACTGCTTCACTTTACTGACAGCTGAATAGTGAAATCCCAAAGTAGAATATTGGGTTACTGGGAAACGCATACATGTGTATACATTTTCAGATCTAGCTGTAATCCAATCCTGCTGCCACTTGGTAGCAACAAAAGTCATTGCCAGTCATTGTGGATAGCACTGTGTGAATGTCTGAATTATAATGTTCATTGCATTACCTTCACAACTCATTCCCGATTGTCATTTGAACGCCTTTTATATACGTATTGTTGCCCATTTAGTTGTGTTTGATATTTGCTTGTACTGTGAAATGTGTGTTTGCGTTATATTTGTTATTAACAGTCAAGTGAGTTAATGAATCAGTGTTTGGAAACACTCTCTCTAGATCTTCTAAATGGGCATTTTTCATTACAAATGTTTAAGTGTTTGTAATTTCGCCTGTTGGATCCCTTTTTGTTTTTGTTTTTACGCTGATTAAATAACTGTTTATAAAATGGAAAACGATCTTTCAGGTAAAACTGATTTCACCCCCTGCTCATAATCGATTATACGTATTAAGAATGTATAACTGTAATCTTTAAATAATCATTTGGTTAATTAAGACATGCAGTCTTATGCAAAATGTCCTTAAGGGCCTCCAGCTGATGTCAGCACACAACATTAAAGCAGACTGAGCCTCAGCTACAGGTAAGTGTTTTTTGCTTGGCATGTTTTTAAGGACATCCAATGATTAACCTGACCAACTGTCACACATATGTTGCATCTATCACGTTCATTTTTTAACTCTGCTTGTGTTTAAAAAGGAACATATTGGAAAAAGTGTTTTTTTTAATTTCTTTTTAATTCTCTTTTCCGGTGTCTTTGGGAAGTACTGGTATTTGCCTCATTATGCATGCAAATAATCTAAAGAGGAAGGAAATCTAGTCTTCTAACAGCCCGACAGCTGTCTTCTGCTTATTGACAACAAAGAAACGTTATCAGCACGCACTTCATTGTAAGTAGAAACAGTTTGTTGATGTGACTTAAACTGTATATCTCCATTTGCATTATTTTATCTCATTTCATACATTCATCTTCAACCGCTTATCCCGGGGTCGGGGTCGCGGGGGGCTGGAGCCGATCCCAGCTGACATCGGGCGTGAGGCGGGGTCCACCCTGGACAGGACGCCAGTCTATCACAGGACACATAGAGACGAACAGAGACAGACAACCATTCACACCTACGGGTGATTTAGAGTCATCAATGAACCGAACACCTGCATGTCTTTGGACTGTGGGAGGAAACCGGAGAACCCGGAGAAAACCCACGCAGACACAGGGACAACATGCAAACTCCACACAGAAGGGCCCCAGCCGGGATGCGAACCTGGAACCTTCTTGCTGTGAGGCGACAGTGCTAACCATCTGCTCACGTTTAATTGTCTTACAGAGAGAGATGAGAGGAGCAGCTATGAGTTTAACTGCAGCAGCAAGTGGATTCGTCGTCTTCCTTCTCTCTGTGTCAGGTACTGTACAGTTATCATTGTATTCAAAAGGGGGGATCTGGGAAAATACAATCCTGATCAAAATCTTAAGACCAGGTAAAAAATGGCTTAAATTTGTATTTTGCACTGTTGGAACTTAACAAGGTTCTAAGTAGAGCTTCAAGATGCAAAAAGAGGAAATGGGAACAAGAGACCAAACGTTTTGAGCAAGTCATTTATTGAAAACAACAATTTAACTTAAGTAGACTGTTCATCAGCTGATCAAAAGTTTAAGACCACAGCTCCAAAAACACTCAAAAACCTCCTAAAACTCAAATTAAAGTGTCAAAAACTGACTCAGTAATGAGTAGCTCCTCCATTATTGTGGATCACTTCAAAAATTTGTTGGCCTGGGCCTTTCTGTGTGGAGTTTGCATGTTCTCCCCGTGTCTGCGTGGGTTTTCTCCGGGTTCTCCGGTTTCCTCCCACAGTCCAAAGACGTGCAGGTGTTGGGTTCATTGATGACTCTAAATCACCCGTAGGTGTGAATGGTTGTCTGTCTCTGTTCGTCTCTATGTGTCCTGTGATAGACTGGCGTCCTGTCCAGGGTGGACCCCGCCTCACGCCCGATGTCAGCTGGGATCGGCTCCAGCATCCCCGCAACCCGACCCCGGGATAAGCGGTTGAAGATGAATGAATGAAATGATGCTTGATGCAAGCGTTTCCAAAAGGCTAGTGGGAATGATGGTCCAAGCGGGGAACATGGCTTCACAAAGGGCGTCCACTGTCATCAACTGAAGTCCATTTTTGTAAACTTCCCTTCCCATCCATCCCCAAATGTTCTCAATTGAGTTAAGATCTGGGGAACATGCAACATGGTCCTGTGATGTTGATCAGGACTGTATATGACTAAAGGTCACGTGCAGATATAAGTGTAACAGAGTGGTGTGAAAGGCATGCTTTAAAGGAAGGTTTAGTTCAGTTGTTTGTTTAGTTTGTTTTTGTGTTAGTGGTAAAAGATGTCAGGAAGATGTTGTAATGTGTCTATTTCTTTAACAATTGTCTTTTGTATGAAGGAACTGTGCTCTGAGCATTATTACGTTCTGTAAACTTAGAATATTGTGGGTTTTTTCAAACCTGTTCCCTCTCCACCCTGTGAAAATACACTACTTTGTTTCATTATTAAGTTTTTTGGAGCGACATTGGTCTCACATACCAACTCAACTTCTCTTTATTCACCACACATCTGCACTCAATGCTGCTACTTCCTCCTGTACTCTCTGCCCCCCATCTTCTGCATTTTTTCATACATAGATAAGCAGCAGCAACATTTACCACAGAATGAAAAGACAGGAAACTAACCAAGATAAGAAGATAGTAGAGTAGAGCCGCTGCTCCTTTGCGTTGAAAGGAGCCAGTTGAGGTGGTTCAGGATCATCTGGTAAGGATGAACCCTGGGCGCCTCCCTAGGGAGGTGTTCCTGGCACGTCCAGCTGGGAGGAGGCCTCGGGGAAGACCCAGGACCAGGTGGAGAGATTAGATCTCCACACTGGTCTGGGAACACCTCAGGATCCCCCAGTTAGAGCTGGTTAATGTGGCCCGGGAAAGGGAAGTTTGGGGTCCCCTGCTAAAGCTGCTGCCCCCGCGACCCGACCCCAGATAAGAGGCTGAAGATAAGATAAGATGAGATATCACAAACTCGTGAATATGGTTTCTGATGTGCTCTGTGTTACAGTGATACAGGGTCAGGATGACTCAGAGTGGGGAGTGACTTATATTTCTTCTGAGATCTGTGCCCTAAAAGGATCACCAGTGGAATTACGCTGCACGTACACACACCCATCCAGATGGAGAAACAGAGATATCAAAGTCAGGAAAACATCCTGGTTTTATAAAATGAAAGATGGTATTTATGTCGATCTGACAACAGACTCGCAGTATTCAGGTCGGTTGCAGGAACACTGTGAAAACAAAAGCTGCGCTCTGACAATCACAGACCTGAGAGAGAGCGACTCAGGTGTGTACTATTTCAGGTTCCTAACAGACCTACCAGGTGGGGGATTTAGAGGTTTCCGTGGAGTCGCTTTGTCCGTCACAGGTAACATTTATATCTGAATATTCATTCATTTCGTTCCTAGTGTTCAACATCTTATGAAACTTACTTGCATCTGTGTCTGTATATTCACATGAAGAATTCTACCCTTATTCACATGCTCAGATCTCCAGGTGCAGGTGAGCAGCAGTTCAGAGGGTTTCGACCCCGATGACTGGCCAGAGCTGAGGTGTCACAGCCGCTGCAGTCCAGCCAGTCATCCGTTCTTCATCTGGTTCAAGAATGGACAGAAAATTCATGAAAACGCCTTGTATATTTATCCGGATGTTCATCCCAATGACAGATATTCCTGTGCTCTAAAAGGACACGAGGCCTTCCCCTCTCCTTCAGTGTGTGAGTCTACTTGGCGTCTTCCACCAACAGAGCACCACCTGCTGGGACAACCTTTTGTACTGCACCTTAATTGCATGTATTTGCTGCTTGATTGTGCAGAATGGGATGAAAACTGAATCACTGCCACATAAAATTGCAGATACGTTGCAGATTTTTTTCTCTTTCTAGTCTCCATGTGTAAAATGAAGCTGTAAAAAAAGAACTCACACTGGAAATTTAGCAAAACGAGAAAGAGTTGTCGTCACGTCCTCGGACTAAGGTTCTCAAAAGTATGGATATTTCAGTACTTTTCAACACCACGTGTTTCAAAGCGATGTGATATCCACATTCGGTGGTGAGGGAAGTATTTAAGCTTTAAGAATGTGGAAGAAAATCAGCGCATGTGTTGTGTTTGTGTTCATGCATTGAAACAGCAAGATTCAGCAATCTTGACACTTTAATTCAGATTCACAACACATCATGGTTCCAGGTTTTAACTCTGGTCCATCCACAAGTCCTGAAGAATCATGTGATGAGTGTTACGAAATCTGTCCAATCAAGTTCAGGTGTGGAAGTGATGATGTCATAAACTGCCACAGGAGAAAAACAACACATTTTGATTGTTTAATGCACTCATTTAATCTTATTTAACCACAAGAGGGCATCAGTAGACAATGGACCAGGATCATTACCTCGGTCTGCCAGCTTTAGCGCTGCTAAGCAAAACCCTTTAGTGACTTTAGTCCCTCTGTGAAACCTCATCTAGAAATGAAGTGTTTAATGAGTTGATGTTTGCCTCCCCAGATGCTCCAAAGCTTCCCTCTGTGTCAGTGAGTCCCTCTGGTGAGATAATGGAGGGCAGTTCAGTGACTCTGAGCTGTAGCAGTGATGCTAACCCAGCAGCTAAGTACACCTGGTACAAGGACAATCCAGACCTTCATCCTCTCAGTAAAGAACCACAGCTTATCTTCAGGTCCATCAAGTTCTCTGACTCTGGAGAGTATTTTTGCGCAGCTGCCAACAAGTTGAACAGGACATCGAAATGTGTCTCTTTGAATGTGATATGTGAGTAAATGCAGCTAATTTTAAAGAGCATGGCAGATTTCATGCATGTTCAGGGGGTAAAAAAATCATCAGTAATCAAGAGATATACCTCTAAAGTTTCAGATGCTCCCACATGTAAAAACACATCCAATATGGCCACAGGTGTCTCTCCTGATATCAGCCATGTCTCAATTATATTCATGTACTAGTACGTTTCTTTTTAGATTTGTTTTTAGGTTTGTAGGAAGGATTTACGTCATTAATAATATGGAGAGATGCATTTCAACACAACATTGTACAGCAGCAGCCAATAAATCAATCTTCATTTTTGGAAGTTCATTATCTTTTCCAGATGCTCCAAAGACCTCCTCTGTGTCAGTGAGTCCCTCTGGTGAGATAGTGGAGGGCAGTTCAGTGACTCTGAGCTGTAGCAGTGATGCTAACCCAGCAGCTAAAAACACCTGGTACAAGGAGAACCAAACGCTGTTTCAAGGAGCAGAAGGAAGTTATCATTTCCCCTCCATCAGCTCTGAGGACAGAGGGATCTACCACTGCAAGTCTGAGAATCAATATGGAGAGATTAACTCTTCACCTATTTTCATGGATGTCCAGTGTGAGTCACACGAGTCAGATCTTTCATGATACAGAAGTTAAAAATCATGCATTCCAGTACTAATCAAATATCTGTTAATATCGTCCTCCAGATGCTCCGAAGCTTCCCTCTGTGTCAGTGAGTCCCTCTGCTGAGGTAGTGGAGGGTAGTTCAGTGAATCTGACCTGTAGCAGTGATGCTAACCCAGCAGCTAACTTCACCTGGTACAAGGAGAACGAAGAGTCACCAAAAGCATCAGGACAGATCTTCAGCATCACTGACTTCAGAGCCGAACACAGTGGGAGTTATTACTGTGTAGCTGAGAACAGAAGAGGACGCCGTAACTCCACCTCACATCTGACTGTTGTGTCCAGTGAGTTCTCCACACACACACACACACACACACACACACACACACACACACACACACACACACACACACACACACACACACACACACACACACACACACACACACACACACACACACACACACACACACACACACACACACACACACACACACACACACACACACACACACACACACACACACACACACACACACACACACACACACACACACACAGTTTGCCTTCACATGTGCAACTATGGATGTGAAGCCAGTTCAATTACGAGTATGCCTTTTACTTTGTGTGTAATCCATACAGCACAATATAGGTGAAAGTGTATCTAGACTTTATTCTATTCTATTGCACTAAACTTCATCTTATTTGTACTTTTATCTTCTTTTCTTTCCATCGCTCAGTCACTTTTGTTCCTTGTCAGAAATCCTGTCAGAGGTGGACGACAGTGTCCCCTGGCAAAGTGATTCATCAGTCTAATCTTATAGTCTTTCTATATTTCTAGTGATGTCGACAACAACAATTATGAACATCTTCAGGTCGACTGTGGTGGTCTTGATGCTGGTTGTTCTTCAAACTTCCTAAAGTTTTACTGTGATTCATTTCATTATGTTACATTTGTGTTTGTTGTTGTTGGATTCAATTCAGGAAGAAGAACACTCTGAGCTTCACTACTGAACCACATGAACCTATAGAGATAGAGGTGAGTGGGTGTATATGTGTATATATATATAATCACATTTTTTAATGTAATTAAGCTTCCCTTTGAGGCAAGGACTGCAGTCTCCTGGGCTTGAGCACTCGCCCTGGATGTGTCATATTAACACTTTCAGTTGGAAGCCCAGTACGTTGCATACAGATGTAAAAAGGTGCCAAAAGCATTAAATATCAACGTCTGTTTGGTCTGTGGTCTGCAGAAAGGTAGTGTTGTGAATTCCCTAGGGCAGGGGTGCCCAATCCAGGTCCTGGAGAGCCACTGTGCTGCATGTTTTAGGTTTCTCTCTGCTCCAACACACCTGAATCTAATGATTTGCTCGTTATCAAGCAGCTGAAGCTCGTCACAGGTTTGAAAGTTGTTAGATTCAAGTGTGTTAGATCAGGGAGAAACCTAAAACATGCAGGACAGTGGCTCTCCAGGACCAGGATTGGGCACCCCTGCCCTAGTGGGAGGAGTACACCACACAGCCAAACTGCTCTATGCAGATACTGACGGACAGTGTTTTTTGATACAACTTTCCGTGCAGTTAACCAGTTGAGTTAATCTTCACCGACCGTCAGCGCTCTTCTTTATTCCTTTGTACAACAGTGTGCGTCGGTGATGATACATCACACACACACACACACACACACACACACACACACACACACACACACACACACACACACACACACACACACACACACACACACACACACACACACACACACACACACACACACACACACACACACACACACAGACACAACTACACTGAAGTGTCCTATAGTGTCCGGTTCATTTGGATAATGGAAAATAAATTCATCTAAAGTGGAGAAGTTGCTGCGTCTTCTCTGACCGGAGGATTAGTGTCAGGTTAAAGCAACCTAAAACGCCCAAGACTTAACAAAAGAGAGAAAGACAAGAGTTATATGTTTTACTTGCAAGGAGAATGGACAGAGATGTGCTCAGTAACAATCTCCTACCGCTCTGAGGTCATCTCTGCCGAACCCCTTGATTTTATTGGCTTTTGGTGGTTCCAATGTTTACACTCTTAAGATGGTTGTCACACAGCTGCAACTCAAGACATATGGACAATTCATTGTCGTTATGACTTTACAACTCTAAGGAAACCTTAAAACATGTCCTGTCAATCAGTTGTGTTTTCACAGACCCCCTTTTGGTGACTCATCAACAGTCACGCTTATCTGATTTCCTTGACCTGCAAACACTCAGCACAAATTGGCTATACACACACACACACCAAGTAAGGTTAGATTATATGTAAAGGCAATTTGAGTAAATATGAGATTACTTTATGCACAGTTATTCCAACATTTAGGCCAGTATATACACAGTCAGCATATCATCACCGAAGCTGCTCCGTTACAGGTAGTATGCCAACAGCTTTGCCAAAACATTTTTTTCTGGCAGCCAGGCTTTTGAAAACACAAATTCCCACTGCTTTTTTAACATTTCATGTACGTTGACTAAATATCCAGGAAATATGTGCGATTTAAGCCTGGGGATATTTTGAGGAATCATAGCCTGGCAGGGGATCTGAACCCGTCGGGTTGTGAGTCGTAGCTCTGACTGTGCATCATTTTGTCGTCTCTCCTCCTCAGTTAGACTCCAGTCCTGTGTACGAGAATGCAGCTGAGACAGAAGACACCGAAGACACAGAGGAGAAGGAAGACCTGGTGGGAAGTCCAGTCAGGTCGGAGCCTCCTGCATCAAATAAAACAGGCTCACTTCAGATTTAAAGTCACAGTTCCTTTCATAACTTTACACAAGTTTTGTGCGTTTTTGTCTTTCAGATGCAGTTGAACCAGAGGCAGGACTCGCATACATTTTTCAGTAGCAGCAGCATGTAAATGGTAAATGGACTTGTACTTATATAGCACCTTCTCTAGTCTTCTGACGACTCACAGTGTTTGTCACATTCACCCGTTCACACAGACATTCACACTGATGGCAGTGGACATCTACAGACCATCTAATCTAACCATTCACACCGCATTCACACACCCATGCGCAGCACGAGGAGCAATTCGGGGTTCAGTGTCTTGCCCAAGGACACTTCGACATGTGGACCGGGGGAAGGTGGGGATCGAACCCGCTCTGCCACTGAGTCACAGTAGCCCCAGCATTCTGAAGCAGAATGGTTAGAGTAGGGGTGTCCAATTCTGGTCCTGGAGGGCCACTGTCCTGTATGTTTGAGGTTTCTCCCTGTGAGTATTTTATTTCTAATAATACTCTCTCATCAATGAACCGAACACCTGTACGTCTTTGGACTGTGGGAGGAAACCGGAGAACCCGGAAAAAACCCACGCAGACACGAGGAGAACATGCAAACTCCACACAGAAGGGCCCCAACCGGGATGCGAACCTGGAACCTTCTCGCTGTGAGGCTTACCACTAGATCACCTTATCGCCCCAGACATTTTATCATAACCATCATTAATAAATGGCAAATACATCATTAAGTGAACTTTAGTTATTTTACTGTTGAACAAGGTAATGATTAATAATGTTTAGTAGGATGTTATTGTATCATTAGTTTAAGAAGTCTTTATTTAATTAGATCAGTGTGATTTCATCAGACCTTATATCTACACTGTTGCACCCAATGTGGCGCCTATGCACAGTTCCATTATGTTTTACGGACGTTTGTAGTTAACTAAGAACTTTTGTTTATGCTGCATTTTGCTGAACTTTCAATGCCCTTTGTATTGTGCACCAAAAGCTTCACTGAGCACGGCTTTCTCCCCCTCAAAACAGCCTAATTAAGCCTAAAAGTTTATCTCGTATGTAGACGATACTGTCTTCTACGTACGAGATAAACTTAGGTTTTTGCCAACAATAATTGAAAAAAAGTTTTCTCCCCCATTGACATTCAGGACTTCTGTACTTATTCCCTATGGGTTGCAGGAGAAGATTGAATTTTCTTGTTTTTTATCATCTCATCTCAACTCATCTTCAACCGATAATCCGGGGTCGGGTCGCAGGGGCAGCAGCTCTAGCGGGGGACCCCAAACTTCCCTTTCCCGGGCCACATTAACCAGCTCTAACTGGGGGATCCCGAGGCGTTCCGAGGCCAGTGTGGAGATCTAATCTCTCCACCTAGTCCTGGGTCCTCCCCGAGGTCTGGAACACCTCCCTGGGGAGGCGCTCAGGGGGCATCCGTACTAGATGCCCGAACCACCTTAACTGGCTCCTACTTGTTTTTTTATTTTCCTATTCTTGTTTTTTTTCAATAAAGGATTTAATTTCAATAATTAGAAAGATTTTATTCATTTTATCGAACATTTTTTATGTAATATTTTATTTTCCTGCCCTTTTCTTTTAAAGGGGTTTACTGGTTATGAGTTTTGTTGGCTGTTTTCATGGGTTCCCTTAATGAAGACTGTGAATATAATGGTGAGTGGGAGTGGGATTGGAACTCCACCTACTGGTAGTATGGGATGGTTTGGTGATCTTTAATTACCACACCTCTGCATAACAGTAGTGATAACCGTTGCATGCTTAGGGAGGGCATCTGACCCGAAATGTTTGTGTGACAAACTGAATAAATCAGTAAACTTTGAGTGCTCTCCTTATCTTTATTCATTTGTGTAGACGTGTCCACACCGAAACCTTTTTTATTACATCTCACTGTTTTGCATTTCTCTGGCAACAGTAGAAACCTGATTGCAGCGTGAACATGAAAGAAGCAAACCAAGAAAAATGTAATTTCCCAAACCCTCTTATAGTTAAACCTATGTTTCACAGGTCGAATGCGCTCCTATGCTGCCGCTACACCTGCACACTGTGTGACGCCCTGTATCAGTGCACATAGAGATTAACCGACTGTTCTTCACATCTCTTTTTTAATGCTTTTTTTTCTGGTTTTGATGGGATGTTGGCAGCATGTTGGAATAATTGTACATAAAGTAATCTCATATTTACTCCAATTGCCTTTACATATAACCTAACCTTACTTGGTGTGTGTGTGTGTGTGAACAGCTAATTTGTGCAGAGTTGAGTTGCAGGTAGTGTAATGGGTTTGGTTGGGACCCAATAGCAGCACAAATACAGGCAGGTATCGTTGGTAACAAACTTTATTGGCTTGATGCAGGGAATAATCAGAGTCACGCCGCTGCAGGTAGCCACAGAGGAGACTGGAGTTACACTCACTCTGAAGAGCTGAACCAGGTAACCGCCAGTTAGCCACCGGAGCCGACAGGCAGAATCCAGAAGGGGACAGGCGAGGATCGTGGTCAGGGGCGGAAGGCTGAGGTGGTTTCCAGGAGATCGGTCAGGCAGGATAGTCAGAGGCAGGCTGGGTCGAAACCGGGAGATCAGGCAGGGTAACGCTGGAGAGTCTGGTGCAAGCATCGAGAACAATCTGGCAATGAGTGAGTGTGGAGTTGGGGCTTAAATGCAGCCAGAGCAGAGAGCACAGGTGAGTGGAGTTGGCTTGATGAGAGGGGTGTGCCTGATTGGCAGATTGAAGCAGGTGCAGAGTGGAACTGTGACAGGTAGAAGAAATCAGATAAGCACGACTGATGATGAGTCACCAAAGAGGTATCTGTGCAAAGACAGACACTGCTCATCTGCTTAAAGACAGAACATGTTTCAGGGACGAGCAACATGCGTCCCCTCTCCCTCAGAGATGTAACTCATGAAGATAATGAATTGAGCAACGTGTGAAAAGTTGCAGTTGTGTGTCCGATCTCCCTTACAGCTATAACTCATATTGTTTCTTTCTCTCTTTTGTTATGTTTTGGATGTTTTAGGTTGTTTGAACCTGACACAGCAAAACAGATTTTATGATTCGTTAAACAACCCAACTGTGTGTTGTAACTAATTCTTGGTATTTGCCTTCGTCACGTATGTAAATAATCTAAAGAGGAAGGAAGTCTCGTCTTTAAACAGCCTGATATCGGTCCTCTGCTTACTGCCAACAGAGGAACAGCATCTCTGAAGACGACGTCCTTCTTCATCGTAAGCACAAACAGTTTATTGATTTTAACTTTACTGTATAATCTCTAGTGTACATTACGTAATCTGCTCCATTGTTTAACGTCTCAGAGAGATGAGAGGAGCAGCTGTGAGTTTAACTGCAGCGGCGAGTGGATTTGTTGTCTTCCTTCTCTCGGTGTCAGGTAAAGTAGATCTGCACTCACGTCTGCTAAATACACAATATAGAATAGAAACACAGCAGCAAAGTCAGAAGCAGGTTTTCCTCCAAATTCTGCTTCCGGCGCTGCGTCGAGCGGCAGCCAGCAACAGATGCTCTCCCTCCTTTCCGCACTTTTTATCTTATTTACTGTCTTTTTTATTGGTGCTTTTTTCCCTGTGAGTCGTCGTGCTAACCTTAGCAAACTATGTTCGTGAACTTTCTTACGTGTTTTTTGTCCGTTTGTCTCATTCTTGGGACTATTTTTGCCGACCGCGTCTCCGTCTGGACGCAACAATGCGGCAGCTCCATTGTTTACACCCGTGAACAGCTGTTGTCGCTAACACCAACCCGAAACAACCGGATTTTATTTACCAATGATCTTGGAGGCCTTGTGTATGATTTTCTGCATCTTCTTCTTTCTCTCACTATTCAAATTACCGTACCCTACGATCGTATTAAAAGATCCAATACTTTCCATTAGGTTTATGTACATTGTTAAAATGTTTTTGGTCACATCCAAATTGTTGAGCTTCCGTAGAAAGTGGAGTCATGATGATTTAAAACAAATGTGTGTCTGGGGGACCGGTGGAACAGCGGTTAGAGCAGTCGCCCCTCTCTGTGTTTGAGCCTTCATGCTTTTATTTATTTGTATGTCCTCATGTCTTATGCTCTTATGCCTTTTTTTTTCTATTTCATGTTTTAGCCTCTATGCTTTTATGCTTTTATGTTTTAGTCCCTCGTGTTTTTTAGCCTCCATATTTTAACCCGTTACTGTTCTAGTCAACAGTTTTTAGTCTCCAGTGTTTCCTCAGGGTGCTGCCAGTTTGGGAGTTGTCTCTGATCTTGGCCGCGGGGGGTGCTGTCCCGTGGACGGTTCCGGCCCGGGCGGCTAGAGGGCTCTGCACCTTGGTGCGGAGGCTCCTGTCTGCTCGGGTTGGGGGTGGTCTCTGTGGCGGTGCTCCCTGTGACCTTGGACTGGGATCTCTCCCGGTGTGGTTGCCCCCCCCCCAAAGGTAGCTTCCTCTAGCCTCCTCTGTACCTCAGGTCTCGCTGCCCGGCCATGTCTCTGTAGTGACAGCTAGCGTTGGTGTAGGTGTGTGTCTGTGTGTCTGTGTGTCAGCGTGGCTGTGTGTGTTTATGTGAATGTGTGTATGAACGTAAACATATGTGTGTGTGTCTCTGTGCATGACTGTGGGAGGGTTCTTTTAACTTTCTTCTCCTGATTTTATTTGATGTCTCTCTTTTTCCGTACATCTCTGTAACTTGGCACTTTGCGATACTTTTCTGTATGAAAAGCGCCAAATAAATAAAGGTTGATTTGATTTGATTTTATATAAAGAGGCTGAAGGTCCTCGAGGCAACGGCAGAGAGAGGGGGAGACATTTCTGCATGTCTCTCCCTCTCTCTCTCACCCTATTTCCTGTCTGTCCTAGACAATAAAGGCTGGAAAAACTGCCAAAAGATAATCTTTAAAAAAAAGAAACGTGTGTCTGAAGGTCAGAGGTGTGTGAAAGGCAAACTTTCCTGGAAACGCTACAAATAATGGTTTTAGTTTTGTGTGTATGTGGAAACTCCCCAGACGTTTAGTTTTTCCCTTGTTATTGTGTCGGTTCATGGACATTGGGACGATCTTATAATGTGTTCGCCAACTTCTTTTATATGAAGTAACTGTGCCCTGAGCATTTCTACCTGCTGTAAACTGTAAACTGGGAATATTGTGGGTCTTTATTCATAACTGTCCCCACCCCACCCTATGAAAACACATTACTTTGTAATAGGACGTCCCTGTTTGTAGAAGCGACCCCTGACTTTCATCGTGCCAAAGTTTTTAGAGGGAAATTGGTCTCACACACAACTCAACTTCTCTTTATTCATCACACATCTGCGCCCAACCCTGCTACTTCTGTCTGTGCTCTGAGTGTGATGTTTCCAGTCTATGTGTTGATAACACTCGTCATTTTTATCTCACTGTATCTCTATATCATAGCTGCTGTTCACAGTTTCCTACACTTCAGTGCTCCGCATCTATTTTTTAATTTCTCACACTTAACTCAGCAGCAACCTGACCACAGAGTGAACAGAGAGGGAAGTGTCCAAGAAATCAACCCACCCTCTAATAATTAACATGATACGGTACCACATGATGTATTATTATTATTATTATTATTTGGGCGGCAGTAGCTCAGTCCATAGGTGACTTTGCTGGGAACCGTAGGGTCGCTGGTTCAACTCCCTGTGTGAACCATGTATGGAGCGTGGACTGGTGGCTGGAGAGGTGCCAGTTCATCTCCTGGGTGCTGTTGAGCAAGGCACCGAACCCCCAAAGGCTCGGGGAGCCGGTCACTGGCAGCCCCCTCGCTCTGACATCTCTCCATTAGTTGCATGTATAGGTCCTGTCTGTGCATGTGTGTGTATTTCGGGCCTGTGTGTGTAACATGATTAATAATAAGAGTGAAATTTCCCTGTTGCGGGATAAATAAAGTAATTCTTCTTCTTCTTCTATTCATGCATATTAAAGTACATCCTCCACTCTTAAAGAGCAAACAGTTGTCCACTGATGTTTTATTTAAGTGACAGCAACAAAAAGTCAAAAATCATTATTTTAAACAGGAGTAAGAAAAAGGGAAGTTAAGTGAGTATTTTATTTCTAATAATACTCTTCTGCTGTATATATATATATATATATATATATATATACAGCAGAAACTAACTGTAAAATACATTTCTATTCTTTCTCCGCTGACACATCAGATGCACTTTTCAGGATTTTGAATGAATGAACCAAAGTAAAAACAAACACTACTAACACACATTGTTTTCTCATCTCATCTCATCTCATCTTCAGCCTCTTATCCGGGGTCGGGTCGCGGGGGCAGCAGCTTTAGCAGGGGACCCCAGACTTCCCTTTCCCGGGCCACATTAACCAGCTCTAACTGGGGGATCCTGAGGCGTTCCCAGGCCAGTGTGGAGATCTAATCTCTCCACCTGGTCCTGGGTCTTCCCCGAGGCCTCCTCCCAGCTGGACGTGCCTGGAACACCTCCCTAGGGAGGCGCCCAGGGTTCATCCTTACTAGATGATCCTGAACCACCTCAACTGTGAACCTCATAGTTGTTGTGTCCTAACTATGATAAATTATGATAAACACCTAAAAGTCCAGTTGTTGTTAAACAGTTGTTTGCACCTTTTCATGTCAATGCAGATAATTGCTGATGGAGGAATTTGAAGGATGTCAGGTTACCTTTACCGTAAATCATTTTGGTAGTGTGATCTGCTCTATGTTAATAATGATGGTTTCTTCTGTGTTACAGTGATACAGGGAGACAACGGCTGGTCAGTCACCTACACTTCTGCTGAGATCTGTGCTTTAAAAGGATCAACAGTGCGAATAATCTGCAGCTACACACACCCATCCACATTAAACGGCAGAGACAACAAAGTTGTTGAAACCTTCTGGTTCACAGACATTAAAAAGGCTGATGTGGCTCAGCGAACAGACTTAGAACGGACTCATTCAGGTCGTGTTCACGATCACTGTGATGAGAATGACTGCACTCTGACAATCTCCGACCTGAGGGAGAGCGACTCAGCTGTGTACTATTTCAGGTTCATCACAGAACAAAACAGATTCTTTGGTAATCCTGGAGTCACTCTTTCTGTCACAGGTAACATGTTCACTGGAAGATTTAACTATTCACCCGACTGTACATCATACTGACATGTCTGTTCACATTAGATCTGCAGGTGCAGGTGAGCGGATCATATTCCTACTCTCAGCTTCAGTGTCACAGCAGCTGTCGTCTACCTGGTCCAACTTCCTACATCTGGTACAAGAACGGACAGAAAATAAAGGAAGACGCATCTTATGCAGGCTTCCTTTATGGTTATACAGACAGATATAAATGTGCTGTTAAAGGACATGAGGACTTCTCCTCTCCTTCAGTGTGTGAGTTCACTTTAAGCTGTCGTACTGACACACGTCTGTCACATATTTCCATTTTAATGCACAGATTTATCTTATTTACATCACTAGACATGGCTTTTTCTCAAGACGCTGAACCTGGGTCATTTCCTCTGTCTCTGTTTATGTACACACACACACACACACACACACACACACACACACACACACACACACACACACACACACACACACACACACACACACACACAAAAGGACATGGATATTACCGCTCTCTTTCAGTGTGTGTGAGTGTGAGTTGATGCAAAAGTGCCATGTTAAAAGGACCCCATGTTGTTTCTGTAGGAAATGTTACAAAGTAAAACCCCATCTTGAAATTAATTGTTAAATCCGTTCATGTCTTTTCCTCCAGATGCTCCAAAGCGTCCCTCTGTGTCAGTGAGTCCCTCTGCTGAAGTAGAGGAGGGCAGTTCAGTGACTCTGAGCTGTAGCACTGATGCTAACCCAGCAGCTACTTTTGCCTGGTATGGGGGGAAACCAGACTTTAAGTGTCTCAGTAATGGACCACAGCTTGTGTTCAGGTCCATCCAGTCCTCTGACTCTGGAGAGTATTACTGTAGAGCTTCTAACCAGCTGGGGCACTCGGCATCTGAAAATATCGTTATCAGTGTGAAATGTGAGTAAAATGCATCTAATGTAAAAACCTTCATTATCCAATCCAAAGTGTACAATTATTCAGCTCTGCCTGTTTCACATTTGCATCTTGTTTTATCTTTTCCAGATGCTCCAAAGCGTTCCTTTACATCAGTGAGTCCCTCTGGTGAGATAGTGGAGGGCAGTTCAGTGACTCTGAGCTGTAGCAGTGACGCTAACCCAGCAGCTAAATACACCTGGTACAAGAAGAACCAAACGTTGCTTCAACGTGCAAAAGGAAGTTATCATTTCACCTCCATCAGCTCTGAGGACAGCGGGATCTACTACTGCAAGTCTGAGAATCAGTTTGGACGGATCATTTCATCGCCTCTGTCAGTGGATGTTCAGTGTAAGTAAAAAAATGAACAAAACAGAATCAAATCTGGTGTCCTGGTGACCCAGCAGTGAGGGTCATATGTCCCGTAGACACAGTGTACCTGGTTCACATGTTATTTATTTGGTACAGAACTCTTAACATTTAACAATCCTCAGAGAAGTGATGTGAATTTACTGTTAACTGTAGTCGTTGACAGGCAAACTGTAGTCATTGACAGGCAATAATAGTAAATACATGCCTTTAATCTAAATGCACCATGTAAAATAAGCCATGCTTACATTGAACACATACATCATACG
Source organism: Echiichthys vipera (assembly GCF_963691815.1). NCBI lineage: Eukaryota > Metazoa > Chordata > Actinopteri > Perciformes > Trachinidae > Echiichthys > Echiichthys vipera. Next base: position 4,155,592 of record NC_139827.1, on the reverse strand, counting down.
CTGATGTAAATGACACAGATTTCTCTAAATCTCCTCCAGATGCTCCGAAGCTTCCTTCTGTGTCAGTGAGTCCCTCTGCTGAGGTAGAGGAGGGCAGTTCAGTGACTCTGATCTGTAGCAGTGATGCTAACCCAGCAGCTAACTTCACCTGGTACAAGGAGAACGAAGAGTCACCAAAAGCATCAGGACAGAACTTCAGCATCACCGACTTCAGAGCTGAACACAGTGGGAGTTATTACTGTGTGGCTGAGAACAGGAGAGGACGCCGTAACAACACCTTATATCTGACTGTTGTGTCCAGTGAGTTCTCCACATTCAAACACACACACACACACACACACACACACACACACAGTTTGCCTTCCCGTGTGCAACTATGGATGTGAAACCAGTTCAATTATGAGTATGCCTTTTACTTTGTGTGTAATCCATACAGCACAATATAGGTGAAAGTGTATCTAGACTTTATTCTATTCTATCACACTAAACTTCATCTTATTTGTACTTTTATCTTCTTTTCTTTCGATCGCTCTGTCACTTTTTTTCCTTGTCAGAAATCCTGTCAGAGGTGGACGACAGTGTCCCCTGGCAAAGTGATTCATCAGTCTAATCTTATCGTCTTTCTATATTTCTAGTGATGTCGACAACAACAATTATGAACGTCTTCAGGTCGACTGTGGTGGTCTTGATGCTGGTTGTTCTTCTTCTCCTGAGTCTGTGGATGAGGTACGTCAGCAAACATCCATCTGTTCAGTCAGCGCTTATTTATTTACTGCTGCAAACTTCCTAAAGTTTTACTGTGATTAATTTCATTATGTTACATTTGTGTTTGTTGTTGTTGGATTCAATTCAGGAAGAAGAACACTCTGAGCTTCACTACTGAACCACATGAACCTATAGAGATAGAGGTGAGTGGGTGTATATGTGTATATATATATAAGCACATTTTTTAATGTAATTAAGCTTCCCTTTGAGGCAAGTCTGCAGTCTCCTGGGCTTGAGCACTTGCCCTGGATGTGTAATATTAACACTTTCAGTTGGAAGCCCAGTACGTTGCATACAGATGTAAAAAGGTGCCAAAAGCATTAAATATCAACGTCGGTTTGGTCTGTGGTTTGCAGAAAGGTAGAATGCAAACATTTTTTTTCTGGCAGCCAGGCTGTTGAAAACACAAATTCCCACTGCTTTTTTAACATTTCATGTACGTTGACTAAATATCCAGGAAGTGTGTGCGATTTAAGCCTGGGGATATTCTGAGGGATCATAGCCTGGCAGGGGATCTGAACCCGTCGGGTTGTGAGTCAAAGCTCTGACTGTGAATCGTTTTGTCGTCTCTCCTCCTCAGTTAGACTCCAGTCCTGTGTACGAGAATGCAGCTGAGACAGAAGACACCGAAGACACAGAGGAGAAGGAAGACCTGGAGGGAAGTCCAGTCAGGTCGGAGCCTCCTGCATCAGATAAAACAGGCTCACTTCCGATTTAAAGTCACAGTTCCTTTCATAACTTTACACAAGTTTTGTGCGTTTTTGTCTTTCAGATGCAGTTGAACCAGAGGCAGGACTCGCATACATTTTTCAGTAGCAGCAGCATGTAAATGGTAAATGGACTTGTACTTATATAGCACCTTCTCTAGTCTTCTGACGACTCACAGTGTGTGTCACATTCACCCATTCACACAGACATTCACACTGATGGCAGTTGACATCTACAGACCATCTAATCTAATCATTCACACCACATTCACACACCCATGCGCAGCACGAGGAGCAATTCAGGGTTCAGTGTCTTGCCCAAGGACACTTCGACATGTGGACCGGGGGAGGTGGGGATCGAACCCGCTCTGCCACTGAGTCACAGTAGCCCCAGCATTCTGAAGCAGAATGGTAAGAGTAGGGGTGCCCAATTCTGGTCCTGGAGGGCCACTGTCCTGCATGTTTGAGGTTTCTCCCTGTGAGTATTTCATTTCTAATAATACTCTCTCATCAATGAACCGAACACCTGCACGTCTTTGGACTGTGGGAGGAAACCGGAGAACCCGGAAAAAACCCACGCAGACACGGGGAGAACATGCAAACTCCACACAGAAGGGCCCCAACCGGGATGCGAACCTGGAACCTTCTCGCTGTGAGGCTTACCACTAGATCACCTTATCGCCCCAGACATTTTATCATAACCACCATTAATAAATGGCAAATACATCATTAAGTGAACTTTAGTTATTTTACTGTTGAACAAGGTAATGATTAATGTTTAGTAGGATGTTATTGTATCATTAGTTTAAGAAGTCTTTATTTAATTAGAACAGTGTAATTTCATCAGACCTTATATCTACACTGTTGCACCCAATGTGGCGCCTATGCACAGTTCCATTATGTTTTACGGACGTTTGTAGTTAACTAAGAACTTTTGTTTATTCTGCATTTTGCTGAACTTTCAATGCCCTTTGTATTGTGCACCAAACGCTTCACTGAGCACGGCTTTCTATCCCTCAAAACAGCCTAGTTAAGCCTAAAAGTTGATCTCGTATGTAGACGATACTGTCTTCTACGTACGAGATAAACTTAGGTTTTTGCCAACAATAATTGAAAAAAAGTTTTCTCCCCCATTGACATTCAGGACATCTGTACTTATTCCCTGTGGGTTGCAGGAGAAGATTGAATTTTCTTGTTTTTTATCATCTCAACTCATCTCATCTTCACCCTCTTATCCGTGGTCGGGTCTCGGGGGCAGCAGCTCTAGCGGGGGACCCCAAACTTCCCTTTCCCGGGCCACATTAACCAGCTCTAACTGGGGGATCCCGAGGCGTTCCCAGGCCAGTGTGGAGATCTAATCTCTCCACCTGGTCCTAGGTCCTCCCCGAGGTCTGGAACACCTCCCTAGGGAGGCGCTCAGGGGGCATCCCTACCAGATGCCCGAACCACCTTAACTGGCTCCTACTTGTTTTTTACGATGGATTTTATTTTCCTATTCTTGTTTTTTTTTCAATAAAGGATTTAATTTCAATAATTAGAAAGATTTTGTTCATTTTATCCAACATTTTTTATGTAATATTTAATTTTCCTGCCCTTTTCTTTTAAAGGGGTTTACTGGTTATGAGTTTTGTTGTCTGTTTTCATGGGTTCCCTTAATGAAGACTGTGAATATAAAGGCAATTGCGGGTTGGATTGGAACTCCACCTACTGGTAGTATGGGATGGTGTGGTGATCTTTAATTACCACACCTCTGCATAACAGTAGTGATAACCGTTGCATGCTTAGGGAGGGCATCTGACCTGAAATGTTTGTGTGACAAACTGATTAAATCAGTAAACTCTGAGTGCTGTCCTTATCTTTATTCATTTGTGTAGACGTGTCCACACCGAAACTTTATTTATACATCTCACCGTTTTGCATTTCTCTGGCAACAGTGGAAACCTGATTGCAGCGTAAACATAAAAGAAGCAAACCAAGAAAAATGTAATTTCCCGAACCCTCTTATAATTAAAACTATGTTTCATATATCGCATACACTCCTGTGCTTTTGCTATACCTGCAGACTGTGTGACGCCCTGTATCAGTGCACATAGACATTAACTGTTCTTATCTCTTTTTTAATGCTTTTTTTTCTGGTTTTGATGGGATGTTGGAATAATTGTACATAAAGTAATCTCATATTTACTCAAATTGCCTTTACATATAACCTAACCTAACCTTACTGTGTGTGTGTGTGTGTGTGTGTGTGTGTGTGTGTGTGTGTGTGTGTGTGTGTGTGTGTGTGTGTGTGTGTGTGTGTGTGTGTGTGTGTGTGTGTGTGTGTGTGTGTGTGTGTGTGTGTGTGTGTGTGTGTGTGTGTGTGTGTGTGTGTGTGTGTGTGTGTGTGTGTGTGTGTGTGTGTGTGTGTGTGTGTGTGTGTGTGTGTGTGTGTGTGTGTGTGTGTGTGTGTGTGTGTGTGTGTGTGTGTGTGTGTGTGTGTGTGTGTGTGTGTGTGTGTGTGTGTGTGTGTGTGTGTGTGTGTGTGTGTGTGTGTGTGTGTGTGTAGCTAATTTGTGCAGAGTTGTGTTGCAGGTAGTGTAACAGGTTTGGTTGGGACCCAATAGCAGCACAAATACAGGCAGGTATCGTTGGTAACAAACTTTATTGGCTTGATGCAGGGAATAATCAGAGTCACGCCGCTGCAGGTAGCCACAGAGGAGACTTGAGTTACACTCACTCTGAAGAGCTGAACCAGGTAACCGCCAGTTAGCCACCGGAGCCGACAGGCAGAATCCAGAAGGGGACAGGCGAGGATCGTGGTCAGGGACGGAAGGCTGAGGTGGTTTTCCAGGAGATCGGTCAGGCAGGATAGTCAGAGGCAGGCTGGGTCGAAAACGGGAGATCAGGCAGAGTAACGCTGGAGAGTCTGGTGCAAGCATCGAGAACAATCTGGCAATGAGTGAGTGTGGAGTTGGGGCTTAAATGCAGCCAGAGCAGAGAGCACAGGTGAGTGGAGTTGGCTTGATGAGAGGGGTGTGCCTGATTGGCAGATTGAAGCAGGTGCAGAGTGGAACTGTGACAGGTAGAAGAAATCAGATAAGCACGACTGATGATGAGTCACCAAAGAGGTATCTGTGCAATGACAGACACTGCTCATCTGCTTAAAGACAGAACATGTTTCAGGGACGAGCAACATGTGTCCCCTCTCCCTCAGAGATGTAACTCATGAACATAATGAATTGAGCAACGTGTGAAAAGTTGCAGTTGTGTGTCCGATCTCCCTTACAGCTATAACTCATATTGTTTCTCTCTCTCTTTTGTTATGTTTTGGATGTTTTAGGTTGTTTGAACCTGACACAGCAAAACAGATTTTATGATTCGTAAAACAACCCAACTGTGTGTTGTAACTAATTCTTGGTATTTGCCTTCGTCACGTATGTAAATAATCTAAAGAGGAAGGAAGTCTCGTCTTTAAACAGCCTGATATCGGTCCTCTGCTTACTGCCAACAGAGGAACAGCATCTCTGAAGACGACACCCTTCTTCATCGTAAGCACAAACAGTTTATTGATTTTAACTTTACTGCATAATCTCTAGTGTACATTACGTAATCTGCTCCATTGTTTAACGTCTCAGAGAGATGAGAGGAGCAGCTGTGAGTTTAACTGCAGCGGCGAGTGGATTTGTTGTCTTCCTTCTCTCGGTGTCAGGTAAAGTAGATCTGCACTCACGTCTGCTAAATACACAATATAGAATAGAAACACAGCAGCAAAGTCAGAAGCAGGTTTTCCTCCAAATTCTGCTTCCGGCGCTGCGTCGAGCGGCAGCCAGCAACAGATGCTCTCCCTCCTTTCCGCACTTTTGAGCTATTTTATCTTATTTACTGTCTTTTTTATCAGTGCTTTTTTCCCTGTGAGTCGTCGTGCTAACCTTAGCCAACTATGTTCGTGAACTTTCTTACATGTTTTTTGTCCGTTTGTCTCATTCTTGGGACTATTTATGCCGACCGCGTCTCCGTCTGGACGCAACAATGCAGCGGCTCCATTGTTTACACCTGTGAACAGCTGTTGTCGCTAACACCAACCCGAAACAACCAGATTTTATTCACCAATGATCTTGGAGGCCATGTGTATGATGTTCTGCATCTTCTTCTTTCTCTCACAATTCAAATTACCGTACCCTACGATCGTATTAAAAGATCCAATACTTTCCATTAGGTTTATGTACATTGTTAAAATGTTTTTGGTCACATCCAAATTGTTGAGCTTCCGTAGAAAGTGGAGTCATGATGATTTAAAACAAATGTGTGTCTGGAGGACCAGTGGAACAGCGGTTAGAGCAGTCGCCCCTCTCTGTGTTTGAGCCTTCATGCTTTTATTTATTTTTATGTCCTCATGTCTTATGCTCTTATGCTTTTATTTTCTATTTCATGTTTTAGCCTCTGTGCTTTTATGCTTTTATGTTTTAGTCCCTTGTGTTTAGCCTCCATATTTAACCCTTTACTGTTCTAGTCAACAGTTTTTAGTCTCCAGTGTTTCCTCAGGGGGCTGCCAGTTTGGGAGTTGTCTCTGATCTTGGCCGCGGGGGGTGCTGTCCCGTGGACGGTTCCGGCCCGGGCGACTAGAGGGCTCTGCACCTTGGTGCGGAGGCTCCTGTCTGCCCGGGTCGGGGTGGTCTCTGTGGCGGTGCTCCCTGTGACCTTGGACTGGGATCTCTCCCGGTGTGGTTGCCCCCCCCCCAAAGGTAGCTTCCTCTAGACTCCTCTGTACCTCAGGTCTCGCTGCCCGGCCATGTCTCTGTAGTGACAGCTAGCGTTGGTGTAGGTGTGTGTCTGTGTGTCACCGTGTCAGCGTGGCTGTGTGTGTTTATGTGAATGTGTGTATGAACGTAAACATATGTGTGTGTGTCTCTGTGCATGACTGTGGGAGGGTTGAGTTCTTTTAACTTTCTTCTCCTGATTTTATTGGATGTTTCTCTTTTTCCGTACATCTCTGTAACTCGGCACTTTGCGATACTTTTCTGTATGAAAAGCGCCAAATAAATAAAGGTTGATTTGATTTGATTTTATATAAAGAGGCTGAAGGTCCTCGAGGCAACGGCAGAGAGAGGGGGAGACATGCAGGCCGCAGGTTCAACTCCGACCCTGCGGCCCCTTTCTGCATGTCTCCCCCTCTCTCTCTCACCCTATTTCCTCTCCGTCCTAGACAATAAAGGCTGGAAAAACTGTCACAAAAAAAAGAAATGTGTATCTGAAGGTCACAGGTGTGTGAAAGGCAAACTTTCCTGAGAATGCTACAAATGAAGAGCTCTTTTCCAAAACGAGATAAAAGCCAAATTTAAAATAAATGAGTTTGAGCCACTTTGCTGTTTACAGAACCTTTTCACTGCTTCATCAGTGTTTGATGCCAAATCGCTTTATTTCCTTGTTTAAAATGGTCTCAAGCTGCAGTTCCTTTCCAAACCGCGACCAGCGCCAAACCTATTTTTAGCCTAAATGCGATACGTCCTCTCGACCAATCAGAATTCAGTGAGCGTTCTATGCGATCCAACATGGCGGCGCTCTGAAGTGGGAGAGTTTTTTTTGTTTCGTCCGTCCGTTCAACACGTTCAGACTGAGCCATAAAAACCATTCTGACAAGATAAACTGAATATTAACCAAATGTGTGGGTCTGGGTAAAAAATGTAATTTTCCTGAAAACTATTAAAATGGATTTAGAGCGTTTTGGAAAAGAGCTCCTCAAATAATGGTTTTTAGTTTTGTGTGTATGTGGAAACTCCCCAGACATTAAGTTTTTCCCTTGTTATTGTGTCGGTTCATGGACATTAGGACGATCTTATAATGTGTTCGCCAACATCTTTTATATGAAGTAACTGTGCCCTGAGCATTTCTACCTGCTGTAAACTGTAAACTGAGAATATTGTGGGTCTTTATTCATAACTGTCCCCACCCCACCCTATGAAAACACATTACTTTGTAATAGGACGTCCCTGTTTGTAGAAGCGACCCCTGACTTTCATCGTGCCAAAGTTTTTAGAGGGAAATTGGTCTCACACACAACTCAACTTCTCTTTATTCATCACACATCTGCGCCCAACCCTGCTACTTCTGTCTGTGCTCTCTGCTCTGAGTGTGATGTTTCCAGGCTATGTGTTGATAACACTCGTCATTTTTGGTCTCACTGTATCTCTATATCATAGCTGCTGTTCACAGTTTCCTACACTTCAGTGCTCCGCATCTATTTTTTAATTTCTCACACTTAACTCAGCAGCAACCTGACCACAGAGTGAACAGAGAGGGAAGTGTCCAAGAAATCAACCCACCCTCTAATAATTAACATGATACGGTACCACATGATGTATTATTATTATTATTTGGGCGGCAGTAGCTCAGTCCTTAGGTGACTTTGCTGGGAACCGTAGGGTCGCTGGTTCAACTCCCTGTGTGAACCATGTATGGAGCGTCGACTGGTGGCTGGAGAGGTGCCAGTTCATCTCCTGGGTGCTGTTGAGCAAGGCACCGAACCCCCAAATGCTCGGGGCGCCGGTCACTGGCAGCCCCCTCGCTCTGACATCTCTCCATTAATTGTATGTATATAGGTCCTGTCTGTGCATGTGTGTGTATTTCGGGCCTGTGTGTGTAACATAATTAATAATAAGAGTGAAATTTCCCCGTTGCGGGATAAATAAAGTCATTCTTCTTCTTCTTCTTCTTCTTCTTCTATTCATGCATATTAAAGTACATCCTCCACTCTTACCGAGCAAACAGTTGTCCACTGATGTTTTATTTAAGTGACAGCAACAAAAAGTCAAAAATCATTATTTTAAACAGGAGTTAGAAAAAGGGAAGTTAACAAGTGAGTATTTAATTAATTATAATACTCTTCTGCTGTATTTATATATATATATATATATATCCCAGAAACTAACTGTAAAATACATTTGTATTCTTTCTCCGCTGACACATCAGATGCACTTTTCAGGATTTTGAATGAATGAACGAACCAAAGTAAAAACAAACACTACTAACACACATTGTTTTCTCATCTCATCTCATCTCATCTTCAGCCTCTTATCCGGGGTCGGGTCGTTGGGGCAGCAGTTTTAGCAGGGGACCCCAAACTTCCCTTTCCCGGGCCACATTAACCAGCTCTAACTGGGGGATCCTGAGGCGTTCCCAGGCCAGTGTGGAGATCTAATCTCTCCACCTGGTCCTGGGTCTTCCCCGAGGCCTCCTCCCAGCTGGACGTGCCTGGAACACCTCCCTAGGGAGGCGCCCAGGGTTCATCCTTACTAGATGATCCTGAACCACCTCAACTGTGAACCTCATAGTTGTTGTGTCCTAACTATGATAAATAATGATAAACACCTAAAAGTCCAGTTGTTGTTAAACAGTTGTTTGCACCTTTTCATGACAATGCAGATAATTGCTAATGGAGGAATTTGAAGGATGTTCAGGTTACCTTTTCCGTAAATCATTTTGGTAGTGTGATCTGCTCTATGTTATGAATGATGGTTTCTTCTGTGTTACAGTGATACAGGGAGACAACGGCTGGTCAGTCACATACACTGGGACTGAGATCTGTGCTTTAAAAGGATCAACAGTGCGAATAATGTGCAGCTACACAAACCCATCCACATTAAACGGCAGAGATAACAAAGTTCTTGAAACCTTCTGGTTCACAGACAGTAAAAAGGCTGATGTGGCTCAGCGAACAGACTTAGAACGGACTCATTCAGGTCGTGTTCATGATCACTGTGATGAGAATTACTGCACTCTGACAATCACCGACCTGAGGGAGAGCGACTCAGCTGAGTACTATTTCAGGTTCAAAACAGAACAAAACAGATTCTTTGGTAATCCTGGAGTCACTCTTTCTGTCACAGGTAACATGTTCACTGGAAGATTTAACTATTCACCCGACTGTACATCATACTGACATGTCTGTTCACATTAGATCTGCAGGTGCAGGTGAGCGGATCATATTCCAATTCTCAGCTTCAGTGTCACAGCAGCTGTCGTCTACCTGGTCCAACTTCCTACATCTGGTACAAGAACGGACAGAAAATAAAGGAAGACGCATCTTCTTATGCAGACTTCCTTTTTGGTTATACAGACAGATATAAATGTGCTGTTAAAGGACATGAGGACTTCTCCTCTCCTTTAGTGTGTGAGTTCACTTTAAGCTGTCGTACTGACACACGTCTGTCACATATTTCCATTTTAATGCACAGATTTATCTTATTTACATCACTAGACATGGCTTTGTCTCAAGACGCTGAACCTGGGTCATTTCCTCTGTCTCTGTTTATGTGCTTTGAGCTTTAAGAGGAACATGACCCTTCTAGTTTGGCACACACACACACAGGCACACAGACACACAAACACACACACACACACACACAGACACACAGACACACAGACACACAGACACACACACACACACACACACACACAAAAGGAAACTTCTTAAAGGACATGGATATTACTGCTCTCTTTCAGTGTGTGTGGGTGTGTGTTGGTGCAAAAGTGCCATGCTAAAAGGACCCCATGTTGTTTCTGTAGGAAATGTTTCACAGTAAAACCCCATTTTGAAATTAATTGTTAAATCCGTTCATGTTTTTTCCTCCAGATGGTCCAAAGCTTGCCTCTGTGTCAGTGAGTCCCTCTGCTGAAGTAGAGGAGGGCAGTTCAGTGAATCTGACCTGTAGCACTGATGCTAACCCAGCAGCTACTTTTGCCTGGTGTAGGAGGAAACCAAACTTTAAGTGTCTCAGTAATAGACCACAGCTTGTGTTCAGGTCCATCCAGTCCTCTGACTCTGGAGAGTATTACTGTACAGCTTATAACAAGCTGGGGAGCTTGGCATCTGAAAATATCGTTATCAGTGTGAAATGTGAGTAAAATGCAGCTAATGTAAAAAAACTTCATTATCCAATCCAAAGTGTACAATTATTCAGCTCTGCCTGTTTCACATTTGCATCTTGTTTTATCTTTTCCAGATGCTCCAAAGCTTCCCTCTGCATCAGTGAGTCCCTCTGGTGAGATAGTGGAGGGCAGTTCAGTGACTCTGATCTGTAGCAGTGATGCTAACCCAGCAGCTAAATACACCTGGTACAAGGAGAAACAAACGCTGCTTCAAGGTGCAGAAGGAAGTTATCATTTCCCCTCCATCAGCTCTGAGGACAGAGGGATCTACCACTGCAAGTCTGAGAATCAGTTTGGACGGATCATTTCATCGCCTCTGTCTGTGGATGTTCAGTGTAAGTAAAAAAATGAACAAAACAGAATCAAATCTGGTGTCCCGGTGACCCAGCAGTGAGGGTCGTATGACCCGTAGACACAGTGTACCTGGTTCACATGTTATTTGTTGGGTACAGAACTCTTAACATTTAACAATCCTCAGAGAAGTGATGTGAATTTACTGTTAACTGTAGTCGTTGACAGGCAAACTGTAGTCATTGACAGGCAATAATAGTAAATACATGCCTTTAATCTACATGCACCATGTAAAATTAGCCATGCTTACATTGAACACATACATCATACGCTGATGTAAATGACACAGAATTCTCCAAATCTCCTCCAGATGCTCCGAAGCTTCCCTCTGTGTCAGCGAGTCCCTCTGCTGAGGTAGAGGAGGGCAGTTCAGTGAATCTGACCTGTAGCAGTGATGCTAACCCAGCAGCTAAATACACCTGGTACAAGGAGAACGAAGAGTCACCAAAAGCATCAGGACAGAACTTCAGCATCACTGACTTCAGAGCTGAGCACAGTGGGAGTTATTACTGTGTAGCTGAGAACAGAAGAGGACGCCGTAACAACACCTTATATCTGACTGTTGTCGCAGGTACAATTATCAGCTTCTATGTTTTCAATAGGTCAGGAAATTTAGCAGACGGTGATATTTCTCAACCAGGGGAAGAAGTACTTTGAGAAGCTTATCTGGGACTGCTCTGCCTCCCTAGAGAAGCTGATGCCAAGATCCAATAAAGGGAATAATCCAGGTTTTTATGTTGGGTGTGAAACAGCGGTCGTAATTCGTTTTTCACTCTGTCGTTACATAATAAAGGTATCATATGAATTGGCCGAGAGATATTCAACCCGTACTCAGCAGGAAATTCATGGATGAATGCACACATACACTGGGAACCTGGACATTTTTTAATGCATGTTATCTCATATATTACTTTATGGGACCAATGGGCCCAAATATGCTGAAACACCCGAATTACCTGCCTGTGCTTTCTTTAGATCCCTATTTCTCAGGAGGAGTAGCAGCTGCTGTAATGGTCCTTGTCGTTCTGCTGGTGTTCATATCTCTCTGTGCGTTCCTGTGGGTTAGGTGAGCGGTTCTGCTTCACTGAGTCATTGTTTGGTAAATCATTGAAAAGCAGTTGGAAATTTGTGTCGGAGCTAAAAAACATGCAATCATTTCTTTTTTAACTTAATCGTCAGAAAAAAGAAGATGTCCGTGGAAGAGAGACCGAACAACGGGGGACAGGTGAGGACCCATTTCATTCATCCTGCTGAGTCACTCGCTGGTTCTCCTGGAAACCGAGACGAATTTCTATTCCTACTCCTTGCATAGGATCGGAAAAACACTCGTCCGTCATCTTTATTGACATGCTACTTCAACCACTCACATCGGAACCAACCCGTGATGCTGAGAGCGATGCAAAAACCAATTCAAAACAGCCAACATCTTAGCAGCGGTGCGATCAGAGCAATGTCGGTAGATGATCAATGCAAACTTCCCCGATGCAGCCATTGTTGTCTGAATCAAAACAGTCGCTTCTCCGCTACGTGACACGCACCTGCCGGTAGGCTCGACCATTTTTTTTACTGGTCCCCAAATTCCTCTCCTATGGAGCCATCCCAGATGGACGGGTTGGAGCTAGGCAGAAGCAAGGATGAACGAAATTCATCTGGCGAGAGTCAGGTTAGGTCAGATGGGGGTTATCCGATGTTGTGGGAATTTTGGATATTTGTAATTCATGATCATAGTTTTGTCAGGTCAGACGCAGTTCAGTGTCTTCTCCTTCTTAATGGATAACGCAAATAACTGCCTCATGATGGTATAACGGCATATTTGGGCATGTGCACTCTGTTTTAGAGACCTTGTGATGAGAGAAGTTCAGAATGTCCAGAATTGGAAAGTCTGAGGCGTGTTTTGTTTGGTCTAAAGAAGTCACCCAACCAAGGCTTATCGCGTCCTGTCTCCTCCTCTTAAAGACCGAGCACGTTTTGGATCTGTGTCATTTCTGCTAAGCTCTGGGTTTTGTGAGGACGCAAGGGTGAACGTATTTTTGTCTGCGGAGGAAAACACTTTTTCAAAATAAAGAGCTGATCCTGTTTGTTGATCTTTATTGAAGAAATCCATTTCCACACCAACCTGAACCTGACAGCAATGCATACCAATTATTACTTAGCCACCCTGTAATTGTGCCATTTACATTGAAGTCAACCCTTGTCCAACCTGTGTTCGACCCACCTTTCCTTTCCTTTCCACAAATCTACCCTGGTTCAACCCTGGTTGAGTCCTCACTGTGGAAGAGTTATATGATTCTGATCTGGGATGTGACTAAATGACTAAATCCCAGGCACATCCAGAATCTTTCCTCCTTTTTCTCCTTTTCCTGTCTTGTCTTTTTTGACAAACAGTAACATCTCGGTAAAGCAGAGATACTAATTCCATTATTACCAAAGCTGCTGTTGCTTTGGCCTTTTCTGTCTTGGTTGCAATCCTCTGCAAGAATGCACTTTCCAACTGCAAGACCTACCTACGCATGTAAAATATGGAGCTGACATGTTTTTTATGTCTCTGCAGTGTCCACCTGATCAGGGACAGCCAGGGGAGCAGGGTGAACTTCAGTATGCCAGCATCCACTTCTCTAACATCCAGGCAGATCCTCTCTACTCCAACATGAGACAAGCTCAGGCCCTCAGACACACGGCGCAACAGGAAGTCATTGAGTACGCTGCGGTCAAGTTCAGCAGTGCCAGTGCTGCACCAAGGTGAGCAGCTCCTCACACAGGGTCATTATCCTCATTACAAACGACAGAACTTTGAAATTAATTCATTGCACTCGCGTTCCTATTATTATGACGTGAATTATTTAAGGTCATTTCTTCAGAATCAACTTTTGTTTCGTTCTCTTTCTCAGAGCGAGAGGTCAGGAACCTGGAGAGGATCCAGCTGCTTTGTACAGCACAGTCAACAAAACCCGATAACCACAACGGGCATGTCATTTAAGATCAGATATGATGAGATATTCCTTTATGAGTCCCACAAAGGGGAAATTTCCTTTTTACAGCAGCAAAGTGGAAAGCAAACGTAGAAGAAGCATCACTAAGAAACAATGAATTGTAGAAATTATAGAACAATATGAACAATATAAACAGAGGGAAATATAAACTATAAGAATAACAGCAACAATATATACTATATTTTTAGATATTTTTTTATTTTTTTTTTAAATTCATACTTTTCATATTCATAAGTTAGAAAAATAAGGAACCATTGAAAATTGAGATTGAATTCACCTGAGCTAAGTATTTCACACTGTGAAGTGAACCCGGGGGCAGCAGCTTTAGCAGGGGACTCCAAACTTCCCTTTCCCGGGCCACATTATCCAGCTCTAACTGGGGGATCCCGAGGCGTTCCCAGGCCAGTGTGGAGATCTAATCTCTCCACCTGGTCCTGGGTCTTCCCCGAGGCCTCCTCCCAGCTGGTTGGCCTGGAACACCTCCCTAGGGAGGCGCCCATGGGGCCTGAACCACGTCAACTGGCTCCTTTCAACGCAAAGGAGCAGCGGCTCTACTCCGAGTTCCTCACGGATGCTGAACTTCTCCCCCTCTCTCTAAGGGAGACTGCAGCTCCCCTCCTGAGAAAACACATTTCTGCCGCTTGTACCCGCGACCTGGTTCTTTGGGTCCTGACCCAGCTTTCATGACCACAGGTGAGGGTAGGAACCAAGATTGACCGGTAGATCATGAGCCTTGCCTTTCGGCTCAGCTCTCTTTTCGTCTCAGCGGTGCGGTAACGCGACTGCAATATCGCCACAGTTGCTCCGATTCACCAGCCGATCTCACAATCTGAAAGACTTGCCTCATGAAAAATGAAGCTGTCTGCAGCAGCATTGGACATCAGCTCTGCGCTCTGCTATTTTCACCTTTTATAGAATGTAATAAATATTTTCCTCAACAATGTATTATTTCACCTAGCCGCAAACCATCCATAGAGACAAGGATATATCAGAGAGAATGATTAAACTATAACTCAAACGTACACCAGTGACAGTAAATGAGTCAGGGGATCACCAAAGTTATTATGAAATATGTAAATGTATCAAATTTAACAGCAATAATGGTCGTCGAGATGATGTTGGTGGTGCCTCGGCAGACGGATGTGCCTCAGTGCGGTCTTTGGTAGCTAATGTGGCTAGAATATATGATATTTGTATTATAAGCTGTTCTAATGGACTGTCAAAGAAACGTCACGTAGGAGCATAGGCAGTATTTTCAAAATAAAACATCTATCTACATAAACAGTCTATTCACTTTAGATCCATGTGCATGATTGGACTACAGGGTCAGTGCAGACCTTAGAGTTTAACCCGTGACCTGGAAGAGCTGGAGGATTTCCACGCATATCTCTTTTAAATTGATTCTAATTCACTGCAGATTATTCACTTGCTTCTTTACTTTTGCAGGGGAACACGTTTGCTGAGGTTGTTGTAATTTCTAACTGTTGCCACTAGATATCAGGAAAGAGTTATATTACCATAACAGACGATTCCCACAGTTCTGTGCAGTACATTTCTGTAAATACAATATATTCTTTACTGGTTTCATCACAACTGAGTCAAATAGTATTACGTCTGCTGTCTCACCTGCTAATAATAAACCTCACTGCTGTCTTTTTAAATCATCTCCTGGGCCCGTATTCCTGAAGATCGTGAGAATCCTCTCAGAGAGCTCCTAACTTAACCTCAAAATTCCCAGCAAGGAGTCGTAGCTTCAGAGTGAATCCAGAACATTCTCAGAGACCTCTGAGCAAGGGACGGACAGAAACTCCTCTCTTAGTGAGGAGGTGTGGTCGACCCCGTTGCTAGGTATGAGTCATCATTTCAAAAGCTGTGATTGGTCAATCCTAAAAGCTAGATAAAAAATATACTTTTGGTGATAACGGGCAAAGCATGGACCCTCAAATCCATCATCTTAATTATAGAATCTAATCTTATGAAGACTGTGTGATTGTAAATAATAATTATAAGCTATACTTTAAAATAATCCCACAAACTGTGTGAAAACTGAGGCCCACTTGCACAGTATTCACATAGTGATAGTTATATGTTTTTTGCTTATATTAACTGCCATGCTGGTAAGTGCATCTCTAATGAGATCAACCACAAACGTGATTCCTGCACGATCTGATCTGTAGCGTTTCATTAATTCAGTGTCATCCAGTGTTTGGAGAATCTCTCTCCTGCCTCTTCCGTCCGCCATTTTGTCCTCTGCTCAGGGAACTCCTAAGCCGCTTAAAAGTCCTCTTCCCTGCTCTTAACAGATCTCCCCTTAAGAGCTCAGATTCTTTAGGAATAGCTTTGATCTTTACTGGGATCTACTCTAAGGAAACATCACAATTCTACGAATTTTCTTAGAATTTGGCCACTAGGAGCAACTCTTTGCACTAAGAAGCTTTAGGAATACGGCCCCTGGTCTTTTTTTTATGCTCTCAACCCCATGTATTTTAATTTTGGACATGTTGGCTGTTCTATCTTGCTCAAATAAAGACATTAAACTCAAAGAAAGAAAAGGTTTTTTTCTGTTTCCCCGTTTAGTTTGGCCCGATGAGTCTGTATTTGTTCAGTAACGCTCTCTTACATGTGCATGTATGTCTGTATTTGTCTGGTAACGCTCTCTTACATGTGCATGTATGTCTGTATTTGTTCAGTAACGCTCTCTTACATGTGCATGTTTGTCTGTATTTGTCTGGTAACGCTCTCTTACATGTGCATGTATGTCTGTATTTGTTCGGTAACGCTCTCTTACATGTGCATGTATGTCTGTATTTGTTCGGTAACGCTCTCTTACATGTGCATGTATGTCTGTATTTGTTCGGTAACGCTCTCTTACATGTGCATGTATGTCTGCATTTGTTCGGTAACGCTCTCTTACATGTGCATGTATGTCTGTATTTGTTCGGTAACGCTCTCTTACATGTGCATGTATGTCTGTATTTGTGTGGTCACGCTCTCTTACATGTGCATGTATGTCTGTATTTGTTCGGTAACGCTCTCTTACATGTGCATGTATGTCTGCATTTGTTATGTAACGCTCTCTTACATGTGCATGTATGTCTGTATTTGTTTGGTAACGCTCTCTTACATGTGCATGTATGTCTGTATTTGTTTGGTAACGCTCTCTTACATGTGCATGTATGTCTGCATTTGTGCAGTAACGCTCTCTTACATGTGCATGTATGTCTGTATTTGTTCGGTAACGCTCTCTTACATATGCACGTATGTCTGTATTTGTTATGTAACGCTCTCTTACATGTGCATGTATGTCTGTATTTGTTCGGTAACGCTCTCTTACATGTGCATGTATGTCTGTATTTGTTATGTAACGCTCTCTTACATGTGCATGTATGTCTGTATTTGTTTGGTAACGCTCTCTTACATGTGCATGTATGTCTGTATTTGTTATGTAACGCTCTCTTACATGTGCATGTATGTCTGTATTTGTTATGTAACGCTCTCTTACATGTGCATGTACGTCTGTATTTGTTCAGTAGCGCTCTCTTACATGTGCATGTATGTCTGTATTTGTTCAGTAACGCTCTCTTGCATGTGCATGTTTGTCTGCATTTGTTCGGTAACACTCTTACATGTGCATGTATGTCTGTATTTGTTCGGTAACGCTCTCTTACATGTGCATGTATGTCTGCATTTGTTATGTAACGCTCTCTTACATGTGCATGTACGTTTGTATTTGTTCGGTAACGCTCTCTTACATGTGCATGTACGTCTGTATTTGTTCAGTAACGCTCTCTTACATGTGCATGTATGTCTGTATTTGTTATGTAACGCTCTCTTACATGTGCATGTATGTCTGTATTTGTTCGGTAACGCTCTCTTACATGTGCATGTATGTCTGTCACTCCTAATCACTCCACTGAACTCTTCTTCCTCTGTGTCACTTCTGAACAACTCCGCCAACTCAACGGTACGGAAGTGAATTCGCTCATGGTTGGACGTCGTCTGAGCAGGCTAATTTCCTTTTGGTCTTACTGTATTTGCATGAATATCTTTCAAATCAGTTTCACTTCTCTCTGAGTCGGCTGCTGTGACATGTAGCCCCTGGGGATCTGGGGACTTTATCTTTGTCGGTTTCATGCTCTGGTTCCCTCAACTGGAACGTTGTCCTGAAGAGGTCAAACTGCACTACTTTCATCTTTGAATGTGGGGCCATTTGATACTTAAAATAAACAGATGTATTTGCCCAATAACGTTTGTTTTTCAGGCCCTAAACTAAGATCTCTCTTGACATGCTTTTGTGTCCATGTGGTGTTCTGATGTGCCGCTAAACGAGCCTCTTAAACACACTTAGGCTTTTCTGTAAGTGGCTCATTGTGCATGTAAATAATGTAAAGAGGAAGGACGTCAGGTGCATTTTTAAAAACTGACTTCTCTTTTCAGACCACAGGAAAAGCCTCTTACGTGCCCGTTTAACGTCTTGAAGTGTGTTATTCACCTGCAGATATGTTTTATTGACTCTGAAGAGAGATGAGAGAAGCGGCTATGAGTTTAACAGCAGCAGCAGCGGCAGCGGCAGCAGCGGCGGCAGCAGCGGCGAGTGGGTTTGTCGTCCTTCTCCTTCTCACTGGACCAGGTACTGTTTCTATCTGTGTTGTAGGAAATTCAGTCTTTCTCAGATTATGTTCCTAGGTTTAAAGTGATGCAGTCTCGTCTCATCTCTCATCTCATCTTCATCCGCTTATCCGGGGTCGGGTCGTGGGGGCAGCAGCTTTAGCAGGGGACCCCAAACTTCCCTTTCCCGGGCCACATTAACCAGCTCTAACTGGGGGATCCTGAGGCGTTCCCAGGCCAGTGTGGAGATCTAATCTCTCCACCTGGTCCTGGGTCTTCCCCGAGGCCTCCTCCCAGCTGGACGTGCCTGGAACACCTCCCTAGGGAGGCGCCCAGGGTTCATCCTTACTAGATGATCCTGAACCACCTCAACTGGCTCCTTTCAACGCAAAGGAGCAGCGGCTCTACTCCGAGTTCCTCACGGATGCTGAACTTCTCCCCCTCTCTCTAAGGGAGACTCCAGCCCCCCTCCTGAGAAAACACATTTCGGCCGCTTGTACCCGCGACCTCGTTCTTTGGGTCCTGACCCAGCTTTCATGGCCACAGGTGAGGGTAGGAACCAGGACTGACCGGTGGATCCAGAGCTTTGCCTTCCTCAGCTCTCTTTTGGTCACAGCGGTGCGGTAGAGCAACTGCAGCACCGCGACCCGCTGCTCCGATTCTCCGGCCAAACTCACGCTCCATCGTCCCCTCACTCGTGAACATGATCCCGAGGTGCTTGAACTCCTTCACTTGGGGTAAGGACTCATTCCCTACCTGGAGTAAGCAATCCACCAGTTTCCTTCTGAGAGCCACGGCCTCAGATTTAGAGGTGCTGATCCTCATCCCAGCCGTTTCACACTCGGCTGCGTACCGCTCCAGTGAGTGCTGAAGGTCACTGACCAACGACGCCACCAGGACCACATCATCTGCAAAAAGAGAGAGGAGATCCTCAGCCCGTCGAACTGCAACCCCTCCCCACCACGACTACGCCTCGATAACTTGTCCATGAAAATCACAAACAGTGATGCAGTGCATATGCTGAATAAAAAAATTAAAAATGCAGACGCAATTGTGCACCTACAGCCTGGAACACTCTGCAAAACCAATCCAAAACTTACCACACTTTAATCATTCACACAATTTAAATCCATAATTACATCTTAGTTTACTTCCAACTGCTCCTGTTTTTAACTAGACTCTCTGTTTTCAGTTTAGTTTTGTCACCTTTACCTTTTGGTTTTTCAGATATGCTTATGTACTGTACATAGTTAGTCAGCCCTCTGTATGTTGACGTCTCCAAGCTTGGCTTATAATGCAGAAATAACTTCATTAAACTGTTTATTTAAGCAAAAAAACAGGAGAAAAACGTTTTTCAGCACCCAAAGTTGCTACAAATTCTTGTGATAATCCTGTAAAACATTAAATAACTGTTCAGTTGTATTTGTAGATGAGTAGTAGAGGTTTTTGAAGTATGTCCAAAGTACATTTACCCTAAAAACATATTGGTATCATGATCCTTCTTGTCTCGACTTATTCTGGGAAAGTCTGCCTTGTGATACCGATACCTTCTCTGATGTTGTTATGACTGTGACTGTGCTTTCTTCTGTGTTACAGCGATACAGGGAGACGATGACTGGAGTGTGACTTACACTTCTACTGAGAGCTGTGCCGTGAGAGGATCGACAGTGAAAATACGCTGCAGCTACACGTACCCGTCCACAATGTACCATGTAACAGGAAACTTCTGGTTTACCAAAGAGAGTAATAACGTTTATGTGGATCTGAGAACAGACTCAGAGTATGCAGGTCGTGTTCAGTATCAGTGTGAAAACAAAGGCTGCACCCTGACAATCAGAGACCTGAGAGAGAGCGACTCAGCTGTGTACTATTTCAGGTTCACAACAAACCAAGATGGGAAGTATACTGGTTCCCCGGGAGTCACTTTGTCTGTCACAGGTAACGTTTTCATCTGAATAATTACTCATATGTCCAAGTGTTCAATATCTTATGAAGGTTACATGCATCTGTTCACTTTTCAGTCTAAAATGAAGACGTCTGTTCCGTATTCACATGTTCAGATCTCCAGGTGCAGGTGAGCAAATTAGTAGTCTACACATCTACTAACAGGGTAGACCTGAAGTGTCACAGCAGCTGTCGTCTACCCGGTCTTCCCTCCTTCGTCTGGTACAAGAATGGACGCAGAGTTTGGGGACAAGCATCGTCTCAGCTCCACTCAGACTACTCTCATTCTACAGACTATTCTTGTGCTGTAGAGAACTTCCGCTCTCCTTCAGTGTGTGAGTTCACACCCATTTTTTCACACGGTCTTTGACGACCATAAAACCATCTGGGGGAGCATTTTTGCTAGTGCACTGTAGCATAACTGCACACGCCCTTAGATATCTCGCTTCCCTTTCTGCATGGACTTTAGGTTTTTTGGGGTCCTGCTGTGAGTATCCCAACAGCAAAACAACATTCAAGCTCCACTGACATGCATATCCCATAATGTCAGCCACAAATGGCTAAAGAGCCCTGCCTGTGCAGTCGGATCGGCTAACAAAACAAAAACAGAGAAACTCAAAGTGTAGAGTGAGAGTGACTTCATTCTCTTTTCGAGACGCTATTACTCCACCATACCTTTATAGCAGATATTTGTCTGAGGCTATACGAGTGCTCTGAATGTTGAGTAAACTCCCTTTAAGAGATTTTAAAGTCCTTGTAAGGAAGCAGGTTGGGATTCACCCTGGAGACCGCTGTTTGTGGCCCCTTCATGCATTTACGCTCAGGCTGGTCTAATGCAGTTTTCTTACATACAACAACGAAAGTTAACATGAATTATGGCACTAATTCATGTTTGTTTCACATATTTATTGTGTTTGTGTTCCGCGTATTGAAGCATGTGACGTAGTTTAAAATAACGAGTCGCCACATGATGGCGGTGGAATGGTGGAAGGTCCTGAAACACAGAACTGTCACCCAGGTGGTAGCGATTAATTTCATAGACGTACTAAAGCAAACCATGGCCTTATTTCTAATCCTAACCAAGTGGTTTCCATGCCTAACCGTAAACCGCAACTTTTGTTGGCAAAAATCGGTCACGTAGGGGTGTTTTCGTTCCGTTGTCGTCGTGGACCACTTACGGTCCGCCGGCTTTTAGCAGTCTTATTTAATGTGCGTAACTTATACGACGCCCTATGAACCTGTTCATGTGAATACGTTGTTAACATTACAAACACATTTCTTTCAACCCCACTCCCGATGTTTTCCTAACCCTAACCATGTAATAGAGTTTGCATTCACAACGTTAACCGCAAATTCTCTGGGTTTAAAACGGCAACTACAGTGGGGCGTCACTGCCTTACGTGCTACCCAGTGCATCGACAAATGATGCCAATGGGTCCTGACAAAACGGCCTCATGTGATGAATTGGGATGAGAACTTTAAGGGGTGAGGCGTGCGCGTATGGTGCCAGTTATGGAAAAAGATTCAGATCCTTCATTTCAGTAAAACTGTACAATTATTTAGTTATTATATGTTATTCAAATGAAAACCTAGGTGTGAATGGTTGTCTGTCTCTGTTCGTCTCTATGTGCCCTGTGATAGACTGGCGTCCTGTCCAGGGTGGACCCCGCCTCACGCCCGATGTCAGCTGGGATCGGCTTCAGCCCCCCGCGACCCCCGACAGGGACAAGCGGTTGAAGATGAATGAATGAATGAATGTTTTTGTAAAAGGTCACAAGAAAAGAATCACTTCTCTGGAGGAGACTCAGTATCCAAACAGATTTACATATTTAAGCAACTTCGTGACATAGTGAAGTCTGTCTTGTGATGCTGTTCTGAGTCTGACTGTGGTTGTCTGATGTGCTCTGTGTTACAGCGGGTCTGTGGGCAGTGGCTTATACTTCTGCTCTGGTCTGTGCCTTAAAAGGATCAACAGTGGACATACGTTGCACCTACAGGTACCCACACAGATCCAAGAACAGAGATACCACAGTCTTAAAAAGATTCTGGTTTACAAAGCAGAGTAGAGGCGTACCTGTGGATCTGAGAACAGACTCAGAGTACGCGAAACGTGTTGAGGATCACTGTGATAAGAACCACTGCACTCTGAGAATCAGAGACCTGAGAGAGAGCGACTCCACGGAGTACAAGTTCAGGTTCATAACAAACCAACAAGATGGGAAATATATTGGTTCACCTGGAGTCACTTTATCCGTCACAGGTAACCTTTTCACTGGAAGTCAATCGGTTTCCAGTGTGTAATAGGAAACATTGCTGTCAGTGTGTGTCGACGGTTGACTCTAAAATGACAGTTGTGTTTAATCACAGAGCCCCAGCTCCAGGTACACGCGAGGACATCTACGGAGAAGGGGTACGCGAACTGGACGGAGCTGACATGTCACCACAAGTGCCAGCTGCCCGATCATTACTCTTACATCTGGTACAAGAACGGACAGAGAGAGGAAAATCAAAAAGTTTATTTCCATCCACACCCGTTAAATCCTGCAGACAGCTTTTCTTGCGCTGTCGCAGGATTTGAGATGTTCCCCTCTCCTCCAGTGTGTGAGTTTACTTCTCTTTGTTTTTTTGTTTTTTTTACTAGAATTACGTCGTCTGATCGCAAACAAATCAAATTCAGTTTTTACAGTTTTTAGTTAGTTCCTCTTCCTAAATATCTATTCTGACGAAAATGGGATTCAGCTTAATTCACCTGCTAAGACTTTTTGTTTTCTACTTTTTGTTTTTTATCACTGGCTCCATTCAAATAGGACGGGGAATAATTGTACCCCCCCAAAAAATACACGGAAAATTAAAAAAAATATCAATTATTTTTACTTTACTACTATAATTGTGTTCAATTAGAGTCCAGTTTTAATTTAAATGATTTCCACTGAAACTGACACTCTGCTCTGATAGAACAACATAAATCATCTGGGTTTAGAAAAAAAAAACGTACCTCTACGTGCACCCAGAGACCCAGATCCCCCCTTCCCCCCAGCGCACGTTACACTATCAAAGGCCCACGCCTCAAGCTAGGCATGCGCTAAATGACGTTAGCAGTTGCTATCTATGAGTGAGTTAGCCAGCCTACCTCGGTGTAGCGTGTACCCCATGCCGTTGAGAGAAGACACGGGTGCATTCACAGGAATCTGGTGCACACGCACTGACGAGCACTCGACTGGAGGGAGCGGTGGAACTCTGTGGTAGAGGGGGAGGGGCGTGAGAGTTGCCGACTGCAGCTTTAACTTCTTCTTTCAGACTAGAGGAATGGAAACAACCAAAATACACATTTGTTTATTTTACAACACTATCTATTTACGATTGTAGATTTATCCTAAATTCACCAAAAGATACCATTAGTGAATGTCTCATTTGCATATTTCCCCTTAAGTTTCTGTTTTAAACTCCGGAAACAACATTCTGAACAGTGACGATAATCAAACATTAAAAAGAAAGTGTATTCTGTTTTACTTTCTTTCATTTACTTACATTAAAGATACAAATGATTATGTTGTGATTAGTTCTGGACAGTCTCTCTCTCCTTTTTAATTGTTGTTTTTGTTTCCCCCTGTCGGTGTTTTTCTGTGTGTGTTCCCCTTTCTGTTTCTCTGGTTTGAGTTTGTTTCCCTGGCAGGTGATTCTTGTTAACATTGATCACCTGCCACTCTGTACATTAACCCGGTACTGAGCCTCACTCGGTGCCGGATCATACCTTCTACATACCCTGATGTCTCCCTGTGTACCTGTTCCTCTTGTGTCCATTCATCTCGTCAGTTTGTATCAGTTCTCTTCGTGTTTTTCCTTTGTGTTTATTCCACCTTTTTGTAAATAAGTTATATTAAATTTGTTAATACCGTCTCCTGAGTTCCGTGTCTGCATTTGGGTCCCCTACTCCGTGTATTCTCCGTCGTCATTCATGACAGATTAAGCAATAAACCAGATGTTTATTGTATGTTTATCTTCCTCCAGATGCTCCAAAGCTTCCCTCTGTGTCAGTGAGTCCCTCTGGTGAGATAATGGAGGGCAGTTCAGTGACTCTGAGCTGTAGCAGTGATGCTAACCCAGCAGCTAAATACACCTGGTACAAGAAGAATAACAATCCAGAACTCAGTGAAGAACCTCAGCTTGTCCTCACCTCCCTGCAGTCCTCTGACTCTGGAGAGTATCACTGCACAGCTGAGAACGTGCTGGGGAGGAGGACGTCGGAAAACATCATTATTGACGTGAAATGTGAGTAAAATACACATTGTAAGCAACTGAGACATCACATCTGTCCCATTCATTCCTCTTTATTAAAGGGGCAATCCACCGCACGTGGAATACCGTATAGTTTAAGCTTAAGGTATGCATTACAAGCTGAGGTGCTGGGTTTTAAAAAGGGTCTGTAAGGAGGCAGGGGTGTCTAAATTATGATGCTACTGATCATCTACATTCATAAACAGATGCTCCAAAGCTTCCCTCTGTGTCAGTGAGTCCCTCTGGTGAGATAGTGGAGGGTAGTTCAGTGAATCTGAGCTGTAGCAGTGATGCTAACCCAGCAGCTAACTTCACCTGGTACAAGGAGAACGAAACACTGCTTCAAGGAGCAGAAGGAAGTTATCATTTCACCTCCATCAGCTCTGAGGACAGAGGGATCTACTACTGCAAGTCTGAGAATCAATATGGAGAGATCAACTCCTCAACTCTGCTTATAGATGTCCAATGTAAGTCACATTTTCTCATGATAAAAGTCTGTCCTACTCATGCACGCTAATATTAATAGAATAAGTCTCCATACATATTGTTTATTTGCTCAACAGATGCTCCGAAGCTTCCCTCTGTGTCAGCGTGTCCCTCTGGTGAGGTAGTGGAGGGTAGTTCAGTGAATCTGAGCTGTAGCAGTGATGCTAACCCAGCAGCTAAATACACCTGGTACAAGGAGAATGAAGAGTCACCAAAAGCTTCAGGACAGATCTTCAGCATCACTAATGCTAAAGCTGAACACAGTGGGAGTTATTACTGTGTAGCTGAGAACAGAAGAGGACGCCATGACTCCCCCTCATATCTGATCGCGGCAGGTACGTTTATTTTCTTTACTTACACATGTACACATTAGGTGTCATAATCCACCGTGTGGATTAAACGATTGGTTCTGTCACAGCTTTCCCAAGGAAATGGAAATCCGCAGTGAATGGAACGATCATTCCTGTTTTCCTGGCTCTCATATGTCTTTCTGTGTTTCTTCTGATAAGGTGAGTAGATCTGCAGCGCACATTAAATGCATGAAAATCCATCTTTGGCAGCTGAATTATGTATATTTTTTTAAAAATTCATCCTCCCAACCAGAAAAAAGAGGGCCTCCGAGCATTCATCTGAGCCTGAAGAGAGACCAGGCAAGGAACAGGTGAGCAAGGAGAGTTCAACGATGCAGGTTCAGTTCCTGAAAAATGATGGTAACAAAAGTCTCGCATTGGTTGGACTCTGCTCTTTAACCCTTTAATGGCCTCACTAGGACAAAAGAAAGCGATGGAAGCATCTCTTCTTTGCATTTTGTACTTCCTTGGGGCAAAAACAAGAATCTATGATAAACAGAAAAGATTTTTTAATTTTTGTCCTTTCAAAGTATATGTTAAACAGGAAATTAAGGATGCTAGTAATATGTTCGTATACCAACATACAGCGAACTGTTCAACACGTTCTCTTCAACAGCTTCATACGATATCTTACAAAATACGACGTTCTATTTAAAGGGGCCATCACATGATGAGCTTTTTGCGCTGGGCTCTCTGTTAGTTTGGGCGTAGGGACCCAGTAAACGACTAAATCAACGTTCGTGAAACTCGGACGCACAATCAACACGTTTCTCCTCCATCTTTCTGCCTAGGAAACGGAAACGTCACACTCAAAGCTTCGATCTCATTGGTTGCGCGTTTGAAAGCTCAGTGGCAACAAGGTCAAAGAAGAAGAAGAATTCCTTTATGAGTCCCGCAACGGGGAAATTCGATTTTTTTACTCTATTATTGTTGTTCATGTTACACACACACAGGCCCGAAATACACACACACATGCAACAGGACCTATAGACATGCAATTAATAGAGAGATGTCAGAGCGAGGGGGCTGCCAGTGACCGGCGCCCCGAGCAGTTGGGGGTTCGGTGCCTCGCTCAACAGCACCCCGGCAGTGCCCAGGAGATGAACTGGCGCCTCTCCAGCCACCAGTCCACGCTCCATTCATGGTCCACACAGGGACTCAAAACGGGCAACCCTACGGTTCCCAGCAAAGTCACCTATGGACTGAGCTACTGCTGCCCAAAGTTCAACTGATTTGAACTTTGAGCGCAGTGGCAGAGAGGCAAATCTGAGCGATGCGCGTCACTACCTTGGGGACTGCTGCTACATTGGGGACTGCCGCCTCTTCCATGGGAAATGACAGCACAAAGCGTTATTACCGCGTATCCTGTAAGGGCCCTATGGCTGTGTGGGCCACGACGGTTAGGCCTATTCTATCCTATTCATATTTTGTAAGATATTATACGAAGCTGTTGATGAGAATATGTTGCTTCCACCGGGACTGGGACAAATATAAGTTAAGGACAAATGGATTGATTGATTAATTGGTCATGTACCACCACTAACAAAGCCACACTTGTAAAAGTAAATTTGTCCTTGCAGAGTCTGCCCGATCAGTCGGTGGAGCACCCTGGTCTTCACTATGCCAGTGTCTACTTCACCAAGAACCAGAACGACCCCGTGTACTCTAACATCAGACCGGCAGGACCCTCGACACAAGGGGAAGAAGAGGAAGACGAAGTTGAGTACACTGCCGTCAAATTTAACAGTGCCAGTACTCCACCGAGGTGAGCAGCTCGTCTATTACCCTCGCTAAAACCCAAGCTGCTCTCGTACACTGTTCGTGCATAGAAGTATGAAAAGTAACGCAGAGTAATTTGTAATTTAGGCGTAGTACGAGACCATGAAGCTCTGCTTAGCAAGCCGGGGTGGTAGATGGGTCCCAAACTTCTTTTTTTTTCTCATTTCAGACCCAGATGTCAGGACACTGTGGAGGATCCAGCTGCATTGTACAGTGCACTCGTCAAACCTGCTGAACACAACAGGAATCTCTAGTCTTTCTTTTCTGTCATTGACAATTTGTAAACAGGTAACCATTTTATTCATAACATGCAGCATTGGTATAGGGACGGCACACTCAGTCCACCACTCTGGTCCAGACTTGATTAGACTCTTGGTGACCCGCCGACTTTAACTCCAGTGCCAAAGCACGGGGACATTTTGGGGTTTTTTTTGGCATGTCTTTGCAACTTCTGGATTGTCTTTAGTGTTGGTACAAATGTCCATGTTGCTCCAAAGATACATCCTTCTCATCGGAAATGTCTCAACTACTATTGGATGGATAACCATGAAAATTGCCGCATACCCCCCCCCCCCCCCCCCCTCGGGATAAATGGCAATACCATAATTTTTCCAATAGTTTGACTTTGTTTATGACTGAAAACCTGCAAAAGTAAAGGTATTCCCAGCAGCTTCAGTTGTGCTTTCAGTGCTAATTGGCAAATGTTAGCAGCTAACGTGCTAACCTAGCTCAGTCAGGCGGCAGTAGCTCAGTCCATAGGTGACTGAGGAGGGTCGGCAATTCGATTCCCTGTGTGGACCATGAATGGAGCGTGGACTGGTGGCTGGAGTGGTGCCAGTTCATCTCCTGGGTGCTGCTGAGCAAGGCATCGAATCCCCAACTGCTCGTGGCGCCAATCCACTGGCAGCCCCCTCGCTCTGACATCTCTCCATCATTGCATGTATATAGGTCCTGTTTGTGCATGTGTGTGTATTTCGGGCCTGTGTGTGTGTGAAATGAATAATAATAGAGTGAAAAAATTGAATTTCCCCATGCAGGATTAATAAAGTAATTCTTCTTCTAACATTGTTAACATGATAGATGGACACTTTATTTGTCACTTGAGGGAAATTTGCAAAATAAAACATTAAAATAAAATCAAATACATTTCAAAAATAAAATACAGTTATAGTTGTGTTTATAACTTTTGTCTTAAATAAATATTATTTCATTTATTACCACTATACAGTTTTGTTATTGAAAAGCATGTTGGGGTATTGGAGAGAAGTTGTCATGAACGGTTCAGAGAAAACACAAAAATGGTGGACCCCATGCAGATAAATTACAAATAAAACGTTTAATAATACTAACAGAAAAACGCAAAACGCTACAGAGAAAAACAGGTAATATAACTAACAAGACCATCACAGGAAAAACAGGAACGAGGAGACGACGGAAGATCAGGGAGACGGACGGGAAACGGGAACACGGGAAACTACGGAGAAAACTGAAAACAAACAGGGAGCGTGATAACCACAACGAGAAAGGGGACGCCTATCCGGGGGGAATAGTTTTACCAGTTAAGGGTCTACGGTCCGGCGCTGCATGCCTGTCAGCTCAAGGTATTTGTAGTGGTACAGGTGATCAGCGTAACAGGCTGCAGCTTGGTGGGGAACGCCTACCGGACCTAGACAAACATGAACACACACACATGAGCAGGGACAGACAGACAGAGGGAGACAAACTCAAACAAAAAGGAAGAGAGGAGGATACTGACAGAACCAGGTCTTGACAGAAGTGTTCATTAGGTGATCCAGTTGTAGTTTTATTCCACTGCCGCTAGATTTTAGTCAAATTTTTAAGAAGACAAGAGCCCTTCAAGTACATTCCTCTTATTTTAGCCACAATATTCATCTGCCCTGCTTTTTATTTTATTTTATTTATATCAACATTAAAGCTCCAATTGTCTGTAAAGCTATTGTCCATCTCTTTTGTTCTGTATTTCTGCATTTGTTTACATCTTCCTTCCTCTTCTGTTTTGATTTCTTTCAATAATTAAAAAATGGTTGAAATGCTCCCAGAGCTTTTCACTGTGTGTGTTGTACTGGAATAAAAAGGGGAAAGACTGTTAAATTGTATTAAACAGTAGTAAACACACTCTTTATTGCAGTATTTTAAAATGTATTTAAACCACATATTTAATGTTTTATGACTGTTTTGTTTATGAGTGTAGTCGTTAAGCATTATAGATGCATCATAAGTTACTATGAATGCCCTCATGACGCACTATAGATGTGTTCTTCATTCAAATGGTTACCAGTTTTTTTTAACCACTTTCTCCTTGATTTATAATATTCAAAATAAACAGACAGGATTTTATAACCTAACATAAAAAGCTCTAATGACAAACATTAATATATATGTTTTTGCAGCCGTTACTAATGCAGTAGCTATTTTAGGTCATGGAGCAGAGGCAGTTTCACCCTCTCATCATGCACTAAAGTTAGTTTAGCTGTGCACTGCTGTGAGGATTCACAAAACATTACTTAAAGTACTAAATTGTGCCTGCGTTAACAAAAAAAGAAGACACGGGAAACAATCTGGGGCGACTGTGGATCAGTGGAGGTGTGGGTTGTCCTCCATTCGAGAGATCGGTTGTTCAATCCCCACCTCCCCCGGTCCACATGTCGAAGTGTGCAAGACACTGAACCCTGAATTGCTCACTGTGCTGCGCATGGGTGTGTAAATGTGGTGTGAATGGTTAGTGATGGTCTGTAGATGTCCACTGCCATCAGTGTGAATGTCAGTGTGAATGGGTGAATGTGACAAACACTGTGAAAGCGCCTCGAGTAGTCAGAAGACTAGAAAGACGCTTTATAGGTACAAGTCCATTTACCAATCTTCCATTGTTATTTGGTCACATCAGGCCACAACACCGGTCTCTTACTCTTCAAAACAACAAACAGTGGATTTTCTTGGCCATTTCCTGGCATCTGGGTCTCTGTGTGTATTAATAATTTAAAGAGGAAGCAAGCACGGTTTCTTTTAACCACCTGCTCTCTGTGCCCTGCTTACCTCTAGCCTACAGACTACCGTTACGGTTCAAGATACCCTTCTTCTCTATTGAAAGTAGAAGCATTTGAGGTGACGAATGTGCATCTGGTGTATGTCCATCTGCTTTATTGTCACCGAAGACACAGAGAGGAGAGGAGCAGCTATGAGTTTAACAGCAGCAACACGTGGATTTGTTGTCTTCCTTCTCTCTGTGCCAGGTAAAGCAAACTATTACTATTAGAAAACTATTCAAAGAGGCTTTAAATGGGATTAAGAAAATATTCGAAATCATTTCCAAATCCACCACTTTTCAGGTCTGCATCTTAGCTTAAGTCTCTGTTTTCGGCATCATTACATATTGTGTGGCAATAACTGATGTCAGATATTTTTTTTCACCCATGAAACATCTTCTACGTTAAATTTTGAGAAAATATTTTCTCCTGACCTGCTGCTTTATGCTTCACCTGCTGGGATCCACCAATTCAAGATTCAAGATTCAAAAAGCTTTATTTATCCTGAGGGAAATTATTGTGCAACAGTTTCAATACAAAGGTGGGAAAGGATCAGAGTGACAATAAGCATAAAAACAAAAATCAAACAAAATAAAGCTAACGTAAAATAAATCAAACAATAACTAAAGTGTGCAACAGACATCGTGGTTAAATGTAGGTTTTTACAATATACAACAATACGCAGCGTGCAGTTTAGCAGCAGATTGAAATGAAAAAAGTACAAACTAAATAAGTGAGAAGGAGCGATAAGTTATAAGTGTTAAAAATGTTAAAAGAAAATGTAGCAGCATTTCCTACAGAACTAAGTGACAGTATGGCACAGTGGAGTGTAGCAGCATTTCGTACTTAAGTAAGTTAGTTACAGTAAACCACAGTGAAGTGTAGCAGCAGATAGTTACAGTACCATTAATAAATAAATAAAGTGATGTAGTGGTGATATAAAGAGACAGTGAAGTGTAGCAGCCTTTCTTACTGAAGTAAGTAAGTTACAGTAAAGTACAGTGAAATGTAGCAGCATTTCTTACTGAAGTAAGTTAGTTACAGTAAAGTACAGTGAAGTGTAGCAGCCTTTCTTACTGAAGTAAGTGACAGTAAGTTACAGTAAAGTACAGTGAAGTGTAGCAGCCTTTCTTACTGAAGTAAGTTAGTTACAGTAAAGTACAGTGAAGTGTAGCAGCATTTCTTACTGAAGTAAGTTAGTTACAGTAAAGTACAGTGAAGTGTAGCAGCCTTTCTTACTGAAGTAAGTTACAGTAAAGTACAGTGAAGTGTAGCAGCCTTTCTTACTGAAGTAAGTTAGTTACAGTAAAGTACAGTGAAGTGTAGCAGCCTTTCTTACTGAAGTAAGTTAGTTACAGTAAAGTACAGTGTAGTGTAGCAGCCTTTCTTACTGAAGTAAGTTACAGTAAAGTACAGTGAAGTGTAGCAGCCTTTCTGACTGAAGTAAGTTAGTTACAGTAAAGTACAGTGAAGTGTAGCAGCCTTTCTTACTGAAGTAAGTTAGTTACAGTAAAGTACAGTGTAGTGTAGCAGCCTTTCTTACTGAAGTAAGTTACAGTAAAGTACAGTAAAGTGTAGCAGCCTTTCTTACTGAAGTAAGTTAGTTACAGTAAAGTACAGTGAAGTGTAGCAGCCTTTCTTACTGAAGTAAGTTAGTTACAGTAAAGTACAGTGAAGTGTAGCAGCCTTTCTTACTGAAGTAA
Source organism: Echiichthys vipera (assembly GCF_963691815.1). Taxonomy (NCBI): domain Eukaryota; kingdom Metazoa; phylum Chordata; class Actinopteri; order Perciformes; family Trachinidae; genus Echiichthys; species Echiichthys vipera. Next base: position 4,123,686 of record NC_139827.1, on the reverse strand, counting down.
GTTAGTTACAGTAAAGTACAGTGAAGTGTAGCAGCCTTTCTTACTGAAGTAAGTTAGTTACAGTAAAGTACAGTGAAGTGTAGCAGCCTTTCTTACTGAAGTAAGTTAGTTACAGTAAAGTACAGTGAAGTGTAGCAGCATTTCTGACTGAAGTAAGTAAGTTACAGTAAAGTACAGTGAAGTGTAGCAGCATTTCTCACTGAAGTAAGTTAATTACAGTAAAGTACAGTGAAGTGTAGCAGCAACTGAAGTAAGTTACAGTACAACTGAATAAAGTGGTGCAGTGATGATATAAAGTGACAAAGTGACATTTTCAGGATACAGTGTCTCCACTGTTCCTTACCTGACCCGGGGGGAGATGAATTATAAAGTTAGATTGCCGCCGGAAGAAAAGACTTCCTCCGGCGTTCAGTGTTACACCAGAATGCGGCGTGGACCAGACTATTGTTGTCTTCAGTGTCGTCAGTTTCCCATTTTGGGGAATGTATTTCTGTGTCTGGAGAATTCCAGCCAGCTGGAACCATGAAATGTTTTTGCATGACAAATGACTTAAGTTTAGCTTGTGTATAGTGTTAATCAAGTGTGGCTTCATATGTTTTGTGTGCATTTCCCTCTTAAATGTAACAGAGTTCATCAAATCTTCACTGAAGTAATAACTAAATGAAAAGAAAGATGCAACACATTTGGTTTTCCGGCAGGTTCACATACAGATACACGTACATAACATATGTAAATCTGTCCCTGATGTGCTCTGTGTTACAGTGATACAGGGTCAAAATGCGTGGGGGGTGACTTACACCTCGACTAAGATCTGCCCCTTGAAAGGATCAACAGTGGACATACCCTGCACCTTCAGGTACCCATCCAGGATAAAGGGCCGTGATACTACAGTTGAAAAAACATTCTGGTTTTATGAACGTGACCCTGAGCCTGTGGATCTGAGCACAGACTCAGAGTACGCAGGTCGGATTCAGTATTACTTGGATAAAAACAACTGCACTCTGAGAATCGCAGACCTGAGGGAGAGCGACTCGGCTGAGTACAAGTTCGTGTTCGGAACAAATCAACCGCATGAGAGGAACACAGTTGGTTCACCTGGAGTCACTTTGTCTGTCACAGGTAACATCATCTCATCTCGACTCATCTTTATCCGCTTATCCGGGGTCGGGTCGCGGGGGCAGCAGCTTTAGCAGGGGACCCCAAACTTCCCTTTCCCGGGCCACATTAACCAGCTCTAACTGGGGGATCCCGAGGTGTTGTTCCCAGGCCAGTGTGGAGATCTAATCTCTCCACCTGGTCCTGGGTCTTCCCCGAGGCCTCCTCCCAGCTGGACGTGCCTGGAACACCTCCCTAGGGAGGCGCCCAGGGTTCATCCTTACTAGATGATCCTGAACCACCTCAACTGGCTCCTTTCAACGCAAAGGAGCAGCGTCTCTACTCCGAGTTCCTCACGGATGCTGAACTTCTCCCCCTCTCTCTAAGGGAGACTCCAGCCCCCCTCCTGAGGAAACACATTTTGGCCGCTTGTACCCGCGACCTCGTGCTTTCGGTCATGAACATGGGTAACATTTTCATCTGAATAGTTATTTTTGGTCCAAACTTTTAAGCTCAAAGAAACTAAGTTATGACTCTTGAATGTGAATGTTTGGTGATAACAAGTGGTCAAATATTTGGGGAATGTTCAGTTTAAGCGTGACTGCAAGTGTAGGATGTGAATGGCCTCTATGGTGTTTTTTTGGAGTGGTCTTGGTGTGTTTGTGTTCAGACACTTGTGTGTGACGCTCCTGTCAACCTGCATGTTTGCGTGATACCTGACAAAAAGATATGCACAATGCATTCTACGACTGTCCCGCAACACCAGCAATCAGTACGCAAGCCCTGTGGTGCGGTTGAGGTAACAAAACTGCTTGGGTAGGGTTAGGAAAGGATTGCAATTTGGGTTGAAATAAGTTCATTTTAAAAACTTGGTTAGGGCAAGATCATGATTTAGGTCATGTATGTGTGAGGGGCCGGCTCTCAATCTTTTGGATCAGTGAAAGTGGTGAGTGATTCAACTCACTGCAATCAGGTGTGTGTGTGTGTGTGTGTGTGTGTGTGTGTGTGTGTGTGTGTGTGTGTGTGTGTGTGTGTGTGTGTGTGTGTGGCACTGATTGGCGTTGATTAAGCCCAGGTGTGGGGAGTTTTCATAAACCCTGAGTCTCCAGTGCTCTGTGCTGACTCATTATCTCACCATCAGAGGTAGTGAGAGCTTCTCCCTGTTGTTAAGTGTAAATACAAACATTATCTCAGAACTTTGTGTGTATTTGTTGTCCATTGCCTGTTTTTTTAGTGTATAGTAGGGACGCTGAAGAGTTTGTTGTATCAAAAGTCTCTCGGACAGCCTTTCTCTTTAGTTTTGTGTTTTCTGGTTTTGTGACAGCTGCTCGTCAGCAGTGGTTGGGTTTATCATCAGCCTGTAGTGGCTCTATACAGATGTGTCCACCCCCCCTTTCCTCTCTATCGTGATTTTGTGGTTATCCCTCCCTGAGACAAAACTAAATGAAATCATTATATGAAACAAATGAATAGACAAAATCCAAGATGGCCAACATTCTGTTATGCGAAAAACATTCAAAAAAGGGTCAATATGTTCTTCAAGATGAGAGCAAGGATTTCACCAGGGGCCTGTTTCACAAAGCAGGTTCAAAAAACTCTGAGTTTAACCGTGAACTCTGAGTTGATCTACTCTGAGATAGGAAACTCTGAGTTTTCGGTTCCAGAACAGCAGATTTGCGTTAGGTTGATCAACTCAGAGTAGTTTGACCTGGAGTTAAGCGCGTGCACCACAAGTAAAAAAAGACAGCATCAATGGAGCCCTGATTCGACGAGTCACCATGGCAACAGGGAAGCGAAGCGCTACGCTACAACTGGAAATGGAAATATTAATGCGCTCATACGGAGAGTTTGAGCAGGTTTACACCGCTGCTGCAGCAAAAGAGAGGGAGGCGGTGCGGGAGAACATTGCGGCTTGGGTTTAAATGTAGTCCTGTTGCAATCACAGTAATATCACAGGGGAAACTGCTTGAGTGGGAGCCTATTAGTTTATTTCATTTAAGTGCAACCCCGCGGGGGAGAAGCGCAGCTTAAGATGAAACATAAAAACATTTTTCAAACAGGTAAAACCTCAGCACAGTCTCATGGTGACGCCTCATTTTGAGCATGTTTTATATCGTAAAGTAAATATTACCGTAAGTGGCTGTTTTTTATACAACATATCAATGTTGTATAAAAAACTCCCATTTGCAAAAAAAACGCAGCGCAACACACAATATCTGCTGTGATATGAGAGCATTACTGGTTGTTAATGTTGGAAATGTAAGGAGGGATGAGATGGACTGTGACATGAAAGGGTGTTGTGCCGTATTCAGCCCCCTGCCGTGAAATGCACCCCCTCGCATTATAGGTGATATTCTGGATCAGAAGGCTGTTGTTTCCACCTATAGGAGTAGTTTATATACAGGTAACCCAACTAAAAGCACACACTTTTGAACCTATGAATTGCAAGAAAAGCTGGGATTTTATTTAGGAAACGCTGAGTCAAATACATTCAACTTGCTCAAAAGATCCATTTCATTCATTTTGTAATTATGGCTGCAGTATATTAAGGACGTCTATGCGCGGTCTGATAAAACTCCCGTTTGCAAAAAAACGCAGCGCAACACAGAATATCTGCTGTGATATGAAACGGTACCGCTCAAAAAGAGAATTGCCTGGAAATGCAAGAACATCTATAATCAATAGTTTGATAATCATCTCCCGACGAATATTTAATTCTCTGCGCAGTAATGCTGCAGCTTCATCCACGGGATCGTTATCAAAAGAACACGCCATGGTAGTGAAATAGTCGCCACCTCATATAACTTCTAATGTCGGATGTTTGCAGTGATTTTCTGAAAAAACAGACGGAACTATACTACGCCAAAACTCGCGTGCTGACTGACTGAATGAGGAAATCAAACACCGTGTGTGGCTGAAAGAGGGCGGAGACAGAGAGAAACTCAAGGTTTTCTGAGAAAAACCTGGTCCCGACCAGGTTAGTTTCAGAGAGCATGTTACCATGGTAACTGACCGAGAGTTTAAGTTACCTCTCTTTGTGAAACAGGCTAGAGTTACCCCTCTTTCTCTGGTTTGAGTTACCTCCCTTTGTGAAACGGAAAACTCAGAGTTTCCCTCATTTCAGGGTTAACAGACTCAGAGTTTTCACTAAACCTGCTTTGTGAAACAGGCCCCAGATTTCATGAACATCAAAATCACTTTTTCCCAACAATGGCGTGCGTTTGGGGGTGCTATGGAGCCCGCTGGTCACACACAAGTTCAATTACTGTAGAAATTTGTAATTTTTGCCAATTCTGATCTGTGTGCCAATTTTGAAAAGGCCAAGCCCCCAAAAACTCGATGAAGTTTGACACATAAAGCCGACTTCTTGTTGTCAGTACGTGGCGCTATGAATATGAATCAATTTCAGCATGTAAATGTTTTCAGATCGGACAATGTAAAGTTGAGCTACGACAACTTCCCTTTTCAAGTTTTGGGGAAAATTCACCGCCACGCCACATCGAGGACGTTCCATGAATCCTCAAAAGATTCGCAATTTAGCATCACAAAGGGTTTAGATGCAATCTACCAGATTTGAAGTCACTCTGGTTAATTCTCTAGAAGGAGTTTGTTAAAGTACAACACGTCTGACTGGCTTCACTTTGTGAAAAAAAGCCACTGTAAATCCAAAATGGCCAACTTCCGGTGGCCATTTTGGATTTACAGTGGCAGGGGTATGGCTCCAGGAGGCCTTTTTTAAAAAAAATCTCCATATTTTACGTCTGCTTACCAATTTTCATATGTCTAAATCAAATTTAAAGGTGGGGGCAGTGACTTCGATATATTCTAGGGGGCGCCCTTGAGCTGATTTAACATACACAAGCCTAAACCCATATCAGGTATTACGTTGAGACAATAATGTTGCATGTGCAACTTTTTGTGCGCTTAAGAGCACGATTAGCACCTCAAAAATGCTAAAAGTAGTTAGGGGGTGCTATAGAGCCGACGTGCCACGCCCAAGCCCAATTGTGGCATTAAATCAAAGCAATTACTAGTTTGAACATGGGCAAAACATTTTGTTAGTTTTTGTGCATCCTACAGGCTTCAAACGTGTTTGTAAAATGAAAATGAATGCACAAAATCCAATATGGCGGACTTCATCTCTACTCAAAAAAAAATCCCAAAAAATGAACATGTACTGTTTAGGATCAGAGCAATGCTCCCACCAAATTTCATGAATATCAAAAGAACTTCATCCTAACCATGGCGTGTGTTTGGGGGGGTATGAAGCCAGCTGGCCACACCCAACCCCAATGACCTTTGAACTTTGCTTCACTTCTGACCTGTGTACCAATTTCTATGAGCCTACGTGCATCCTAAGCCCCTCAAAAATGTAATGGCGCAGTAGAAAAATAATAATAATTTGATCAAAAACAAAAGGTTTCCTTTCACTTTCAGTGCCAGGAACCGTTTCAGCCCCCAGCACTTCCGTGCTCCGGCCCTTAATATGTAAAGGTTGACTTTTTGTTTCACAAGGGACATCAACAGCGGTGTCCTGGGTGAAAGTCTTATGCTTGTTTGACCCATCTATCTACCCTGACCTCCTCCCTATGCAGACGTTGTCTTTGTCTTTTGTCTTTATATTATGTCACCTGACTTCCTCAGAGGCAGTCCTGCACGCCCTGGCTCATGTTTAGACGGGTGAAATAGTGCATTGCCTGCCTGCTTAGAATGGCAGTTTACCATCTTCTTCCTGCTCGGTGACCACTTGTTATCACTTGACTAAACGTATACATTCATATGATGGCACTGTTCACTGAATGAAGTCCAGTAGATGCAATTGAAAGCTCTGATCGTTCGGAAAAGTATCTTTGAGATTAGATTCAAAAAGTAACCATCCATGCATCAATACTGTGACTGTGGGTATTCATATATGTATGAATATAAATTATATTTCCTGTTCCTTCTTTACAGATCCAGGTCTACAGGTGATCAAAAGGGTGGGTTACAACAAGGTAGAGCTGAAGTGTCACAGCAGCATGTGCCGTCTACCTGATCGCTCTTCCTACATCTGGTACAAGACTGGACATGAAATGAAGGAAGAGACATCTTCAGTTTCAGTCCACTATGAACCAGCAGACAGCTTTTCCTGTGCTCTTAAAGGACGTGAGGACTTCCCCTCTCCTCCAGAGTGTGAGTTTCCTCTGCAGGCTTCCACAAACAGAGCGCCATCTAGTCTGTGCAACGGCTGCAAGTCTTTTAATTACGGTTGACCCCACTTCTCCATTTTATACACTATCAGAATCACTTCTGCTGTGAATAACTCAACAATACAACCTTCCCTGTGTTGGTTTTATCTTTCAGGTATTGGTCAATACTGCCACAGTGTGATGTACGATGACAGAAGAGTGTGTGCCTTCAAAGGCTCATCAGTGACCATTCATTGCACGTACGACAGTTATAAATCTATCACATCAAAATTCTGGTTCAGTCCTGAACGTAGTGATTGGTGGCAGAATTCTTCACAGCCTGAGGATCTTAGTGAAGACTCCCAGTATGCACAACGTGTCCAGGTCAAATCTTATAGAGGACAATCCTCTCTGAGGATCACTGACCTGACGGACAGAGATTCAGCCCACTATCGCTTCAAATTCAGGACACCAAGCTTTGAGTGGAGGAGCAATTTACCTGGAACAACTCTGAGTGTCACAGGTACAAACTGATATAATACTGTATATACCAACACAGCACAGAGGTGAATGTGGCATGTAGCTCTTCTAATGTCATATACATCTGACTTATGCATTATAAAAATGTGATGAAGTCTATAAGTTATTTTTACTGTATGTGTACCTATGATATCCCAGCTTTAGGTCGTGACGTAACACCCTTTCAAAGTACTATTTCTAAGTCAAAGCCGATCGGAGCGCTGTGTTTCCAATTGTTTGTAGAGATGAAAAGTGTATCGATGAAAAGTTATCTCACAGAAGAAAGAAGTGATCGTAAAATGTTCACAGGTCAGCCATTGTCATTTGTTTTTACTCTACGGAGCATTTGGACCATAGTTGTATAAAAAATGGACGTAGCATACCTGTCGGGGTCTGTTCTCTCAACTTGATCCAATCGTACTCGCCTACAGGAGTCGCCATCTTGTCAGACTTGGACTCCACCTCATTTCAAGGGCATCAATGTGATGTTGGGGGGAGGGAGGTACGTCCATTGGGCTGACGTTTTCCTCAGAGGAGAAGTAAAGGGCCAGCAGCTAGCTGTCACTCAAGAGGCCACGCCCCTAATTATTCATAAACTTTAAACTCCAATAAAATAAAAAATAGTCTGGTACAAAAAAATTCACCCCCTAAGTGTTGTCATAGCGATATGACCTAAACATACAGACTAGAATATTTTTGTTGTACTGTTGTGGGAATTTTGGATATTTGTAATTCATAATCATAGTTTTGTCAGGTCAGACGCAGTTCAGTGTCTCCTCTGTCTCACCTTCTTAATGGATGATGCAAATAACTAACTCATGATGGTATAACAGCATATTGTGCATCTGTACCCTGCGTTAGAGACCTTGGCCTATGTGCACTCTGTGTTAGAGACCTTGTGATGAGAGAGGTTCAGAGTGTCCAGAATTGTAATGTCTGAGGCAGGTTTTTGTTTGGTCTAAAGTCGTCACCCAACCAAGGCTATTCGCGTCCTGTCCCTTCCCCTAAAAGACTGTGCGAGACTTGGCTCATCGTCATTCCTGCTAGACTCTAACTTTGTGAGGACGCAGGGATGAACGTATTTTTGCCTGCAGAGGAAAAAAACACTTTGGCAAAATAAACCACGGAGAAAAAGCTGATCCTGTTTGTTGATCTTTATTGAAGAAATCCATTTCCACAACAGTACCAGGCCTTAAATAGGTTTAATTATGTTGTGGGCCTGTTTAACATGGGAGTCAATGAGAAACTGCTCTATTGTGCAAACTTCCATAGTGGACACAAACTACCATAGTGGACAAATCTTCCGTATTGGATCAACCAGGAAGTCACTGTGGTAGGGACTTGATTTGGACCAGGAAATTTTGGTTGGAGCAGCCAAACAGTTTTACCTGTTTGACCGTTATTTCATGTACTTGTAACCAAATATATGTAAATTTTGGGTGGTGTCATTTTCTTTAGTCTGTGACCCCACAGGTAAATGAGGTCTCCAACCTAACATTAGTTAAAGAGTTATCAGTAACAAGAACACATCAAACACGCATTTTAGCTGAATGAGATGAGAGTATATCCAGTTGTTTCCAGAGAGCCCACTGTCAGCGTCTTCCCAGATATTCCCATAAAGTGTCCTCGTCTCCAGACAGTTTAAAACATGGACAACATCAGCTGATAGGAGATGATAGGGCCATTAGAAATTGCACAAATTAAATAAAATTCCTGAAGACATCCCCATTTTTATCTGGTAGATGGCCAAGGCGACTTCTTTTGTTTACAGTTAGAAACTTCTTCTACTCTGTTCACTGGCCGGTTAAAGCCATGTGTAGCCTGAAGAGCCAACTAATGACAAAGTTCATGCCCTCCACACCAGTTGACGCTTGACATCTACTATGATTTAACCACTAGAACAATCGTATGTGTTCTTTCTTTAAAGATCCAGATCTGCAGGTGCGGGTGAGGAGATCATCTTGGTACCCTAACTGGCTATATCTGGAGTGTCACAGCAATTGTCGACTACCTTATAGTACTTCCTACATCTGGTACGAGAATGGACAGATAACTTGGAAAGCAACATCTTTTTCTCATCAAGTCAACTTTGGTTCTACACACAGCTACTCCTGTGCTGTGAAAGGATATGAGGAATCCCCCTCTCCTTCAGTGTGTGAGTTGACTTACAGTCTCCCAATAATACATCGCCATCTGGTGGAGCCAGCAGCCTGTTGTTCTGTACCTCCACTGCTTGTAATTCAATACCTCAAAATTTCAAAATATAACCTTAGTGCTTAGCACTGTCGCCTCACAGCGAGAAGGTTACAGGTTCGCATCCCGGCCTGGGCCTTTCTGTGTGGAGTTTGCATGTTCTCCCCGTGTCTGCGTGGGTTTTCTCCGGGTTCTCCGGTTTCCTCCCACAGTCCAAAGACGTGCAGGTGTTCGGTTCATTGATGACTCTAAATCACCCGTAGGTGTGAATGGTTGTCTGTCTCTGTTCGTCTCTATGTGCCCTGCTATAGACCAACGTCCTGTCCAGGGTGGACCCCGCCTCACGCGCGATGTCAGCTGGGATCGGCTCCAGCCCCCCCGCGACCCCGACCCCGAAGATGAATGAATGAACCTTACCTTATTTACTATTCTTTATGTCTGTATTTAGTCTCTCTGTTTAGATAATTGAATGGATCTGGTGACTAAGGGTTTTAAACCAGCACTTAGTTGTGCATGATTTCCCTACAATAAGCACCCTCCTGTTTGGTATTTTTAAATGTATCGAAATGGATGCCCGTTTGACTCCACGACCTCCTTTTATTTCTCAGGTGTCAACGATCAAATGTGCAACAGAGTGACGTACACTGACAGAAGCGTGTGCGTCTCCAGAGGCTCGTCTGTGAACATTTCGTGCACGTACGACAGCTACGAAGATCACATCGAATCGAAATTCTGGTTCAGTCCTGAACGCGGTGATCGGTGGCAGAATCCCTCCAAGCCTGAGGACCTGCGTAAAGACTCCCAGTATGCAGGACGTGTCCAGGTCTTTGAAACAGAGAGAGGACGCTCCACTCTGAGGATCACTGACCTGACAGACAGAGATTCAGCCCAGTATCGCTTCAAATTCAAGACACCACGCTTTGAATGGAGGAGCAGTTTACCTGGAACAACTCTGACTGTCACAGGTACTGATCAACACAAACTGATATTCACAGCAGCACAGTTTAATAAAAAAACAAACGTTACCACCACATCTTTAAAGGGGTTTACAGCCCAAATATTAACTATTTAAAAATAAACCATTAATACCGATACCTTTTGGTGTTGCCATGCTTTAAATACTTAGTGTTCAGAGGTGGGAGAAGGACTCAGCATCAACACCTACCTAAAACAGTAAAAGGGCTTATTAATCAGAATGGGCAAAAATAATATATATAATATTATTGGATGTCTAATCTCATCTCATCTCATCTTCATCCGCTTACGGGTCACGGGGGCAGCAGCTTTAGCAGGGGACCCCAAACTTCCCTTTCCCGGGCCACATTAACCAGCTCTAACTGGGGGATCCTGAGGCGTTCCCAGGCCAGTGTGGAGATCTAATCTCTCCACCTGGTCCTGGGTCTTCCCCGAGGCCTCCTCCCAGCTGGACGTGCCTGGAACACCTCCCTAGGGAGGCGCCCAGGGTTCATCCTTACTAGATGATCCTGAACCACCTCAACTGGCTCCTTTCAACGCAAAGGAGCAGCGGCTCTACTCCGAGTTCCTCACGGATGCTGAACTTCTCCCCCTCTCTCTAAGGGAGACTCCAGCCCCCCTCCTGAGAAAACACATTTCGGCCACTTGTACCCGCGACCTCGTTCTTTATTGGATGTCTGTAATGACTTAATTTCAACTACTTTATATTTATCTGCTTGGTTTTTTGAGGGAGCAATACAGTTTTAGTTGTTTGACCATATTCACTAAAACGACACTCTGCTCCGATAGAACAACATAAATCATCCGGTTTTAGGAAAAAACACCTCTACCTGCACCTAGAGCTGTTGTTTGTTTTGCAAAAATCCACTGCGCCTGTATCATCCTGTCCATTCAGTGCAGAGCTGACTCTCAGGCACAGTTCGTGCACACGCCACAGACCCCCTCGTCGCACATGTTACAATATCTCAGGCCCACACCTCAAGCTAGGTACTGGTGCACGCGCACTTACGAGCACTTGATGGGAGGGAGCGGGGGAGCTCGGTGATAGAGGGGGAGGGGCGTGAGAGTTGTAAACATTCGAAATTAGATTTTGAATAGTATTTGGAACGTATAAACCTTTTATTAAAAGGTTTTTATGATTCTCGTAGCTTTTGCACGAACCCTCATTCTGAATTCTGTTTGGCATATTAATCATTTGTCATTGAGTATTTCATTTACACCTGTAAGGATTATTGCATGTTTTTATTGTACTGTTAACCAGTGACGTTGTGGATTCCTCCTCCTATATCCAGATCTCCAGGTGCAGGTGACCAGCAAAACAGTTCATCAGATTTACACGGAGGCAGAGCTGAAGTGTCAGAGCAGCTGCGGCCCAGTTGGTCGTCTTTCCTACATCTGGTTCAAGAATGGAGAGAAAATAAGACGGGCGGAGGCGTCTTCTTATAAAGACCGGTTTCATCCTGGAGACATCATCTCATGTGCTTTGGAAGGACATGAGGATTACGGCTCTCCCTCATTGTGTGAGTTTACTCCACTGTGTAACTGGCTGCTCCCCCGAATAAGTCAACTTACTTTGTGTGTGATATTTGCTTCTCCGTCTTTTAAACATGTTGTTTTCTACTCCAGATGCTCTGAAGGTTCCCGTTGTGTCGGCGAGTCCTTCTGGTGAAATCACGGAGGGCATCGCTGTGACTCTGACCTGTAGTATTGGTACTAACTCAGCAGCTATCTACACCTGGTCCAAGGAGAACTGGACACTTCTCAATAAAGAACCCCAGCTCGTCTTCAGGCCCATCCGGTCCTCTGACTCTGGATTGTATGACTGTGCAGCTGAGAATGAGCTGGGGATAAGGACGTCTGAATACATCGTTATTGATGTGAAATGTGAGTGAAATTCAGTATAGTCATACGCAGAAAAATTACCTAAGCATCTGAATCAGTGTGCTCCAGTCCTCCCTTCTCCATCACCATATAAATCTTACTTTGCAGGTTTTAAAGGGATATTTTGAAGTGGGGTTGTATGAGGTAGTCATCCATAGTTAGTGTGTGACCTAAAGAAGATCGTAGTGGATAGTAACCCCAACCGTCCAAACTGGGGGTGTACTGACCACCATCTTCTCAAGATTCAAGATTCAAGAAGCTTTATTTATCCCGAGGGAAATTATTTTGCAACAGTTTCAATACAAAGGTGGGAAAGGATCAGAGTGACAATAAGCTAACATAATCAAATCAAAATAAAGCTAATGTAAAACAAATCAAACAATGACTAAGTGTGACAGAGTGCAACAGACATTGTGGTTAAGCGTAGGTTTATACAATATACAACAATACGCAGCGTGCAGTTTAGCAGCAAGTTGAAATAAAATAAGTACAAACTTAATAAGTGATAAGGAGCGATAAGTGATAACAGTGTTAAAAATGTAGCAGCATTTCCTACAGAACTAAGTGACAGTATGACACAGTGAAGTGTAGCAGCCTTTCTTACTGAAGTAAGTTAGTTACAGTAAAGTACAGTAAAGTGTAGCAGCCTTTCTTACTGAAGTAAGTTAGTTACAGTAAAGTACAGTAAAGTGTAGCAGCCTTTCTTACTGAAGTAAGTTAGTTACAGTAAAGTACAGTGAAGTGTAGCAGCCTTTCTTACTGAAGTAAGTTAGTTACAGTAAAGTACAGTGAAGTGTAGCAGCCTTTCTTACTGAAGTTAGTTAGTTACAGTAAAGTACAGTGAAGTGTAGCAGCCTTTCTTACTGAAGTTAGTTAGTTACAGTAAAGTACAGTAAAGTGCAGCAGCATATCTGACTGAAGTTAGTTAGTTACAGTAAGTTACAGTAAAGTACAGTGAAGTGTAACAGCATTTTACTGAGATACGTTACAGTAAACCACAGTGAAATGTAGCACTGACGGTAAAACACTGGCTCTGGATAAGAACCTCATACAGCACACTTCAAAAGGGAGCTAGTACCTATGTTCCCCGCTTTTCACAGAAAGGGTCTTATGTTCCCCGGTCTGTTATTTCTTTTCCACAATCGGCGCCAAATTCCACGGCAAATAGGTCTATGAAGGACCTTACCCTGACCCTAACCGTAACCCCTGACCCTAACAAATTGCTAAACTAAATCAGCGAAGGCATAGACTTATGTGACCAGGGAACATAGGGGTGACCACCTTCAAAATACCTGAAATATACCTTTAATCCCTTTCTGCATGCACATACTTTCTTCAGCTCTGTCTGCTTCACATTCTGTTGAGTTTGCTGCTGTAGTTCACTGAGAAGCTCCAGTTGTTGTTTATGGAGAAGTTGTATTCACTATTGGCAACATGTGGCTGATTTTATAGTTAACTTATGTTAACACATCTCCTCCAGATGCTCCAAAGACCTCCTCTGCGTCAGTGAGTCCCTCTGGTGAGATAGTGGAGGGCAGCTCAGTGACTCTGAGCTGTAGCAGTGATGCTAACCCAGCAGCTAAATACACCTGGTACAAGGAGAAACAAACACTTCTTCAAGGAGCAGAAGGAAGTTATCATTTCACCTCCATCAGCTCTCAGGACAGAGGGATCTACCACTGCAAGTCTGAGAATCAATATGGAGAGATTAACTCTTCCTCTGTATTTATAGATGTCCAGTGTGAGTCACACAAGTCAGATTTTTCATGATACAGAAGTTAAAAATTATGCATTCCAGTACTAATTGAATATCTCTTAATATCGTCCTCCAGATGCTCCAAAGCTTCCCTCTGTGTCAGTGAGTCCCTCGGCTGAGGTAGAGGAGGGTAGTTCAGTGAATCTGACCTGTAGCAGTGATGCTAACCCAGCAGCTAAATACACCTGGTACAAGAAGAATGAAGATTCACCAAAAGCATCACGACAGAACTTCAGCATCACTGACTTCAGAGCTGAACACAGTGGGAGTTATTACTGTGTAGCTGAGAACAGAAGAGGACGCCGTAACAACACCTTGTATCTGACTGTTGCGGCAGGTTAGTTTCCATTGACACACTGCAGCAGACGTCTTAGTGTACCATGACCGGTGAAGGCCTTCGACTCAGAAGTATAAAAGAGTTGCTGCATTTTTATTTGTCCGAGGGAGCCTTGATTGTTTTACTGTCCTAAAACAAAATGTGTTTTTTCATATTATCAGCCTCATGAATTGTCATTTTATCGCCTCTACCCAGGAGCATGGAAATCAAGAGCTGTTGGAACAACTACTGCTGTTCTCCTGGCTGTCATACTCCTCTCTGTCTTTATGTTGACCAGGTATGCAGTTTGCTTCCATTTAAGTTATAATCCGTAGGAATTCAGATGTCATGAACAGTTCAGGTATAACACAAAAAGTGGACCCGATGCAGTCACAGACAAAAAGTAAAGTTACAAAACAAACGTTTATTATAATAAACGGACAAACGCAAAAACACTACAGAGAATACAAAAACAAAGACTAACTAACGAACACAGGAATAACAGGAACAGGAAGACGACAGAAGATCAAACAGAAAACAAACACGATTAATCAACTTACTACGGGGAGCGTGAAAACCACAACGAGAAAGTCGATGCCAGTCCGGGGGGAATAGTTTTACCAATACAGGGTCGACGACGGTCCGGCGCTGCATGCCTGTCAGCCTCAAGTATTTAAGGTGTTGGGGTAATCAGCTAACAGGCTGCAGCTTGGGGGGAACGCCTACCGGACCTACACAGAGACGAGGGAGAGAACATGCAGGGAAACAAAGACAGGGGGAGACAAACTCACACATAACGGAGGAGAGGAGGATACTGACAGAACTAGATCTTGACATCAGATACGTCGTTTCTAGCGGCCTCTTTGGCGGTGAGATGAAACTGCAGGTCCTCCTCTGCCAATGGTTCAGCTAGATTTTTCTAAACCACTTTTTGAAGATGTAACTGAAAATGAGTGACCCCCTGGATTCAAGTTATTCATCAACTTTGTTTTTTTCTTTTGTTTTTCTATCCAGAATGAAGAGGATTGCTAAGCAGTCACCTGAGCCTGGAGAGAGACTTGACTTCAGGCAACAGGTTAGGGCAGAAAAGTTGAACAAAAGCAATCACTTCAGGCTCCTGGGTCATGTTGCTCTCTTCCCCACCTTTGATGGGGCCAGGCTGCCTGATATCAGACATAATTATCAACTTGTTACACTCGATTTTCATCAGTCAAATCGATGGAGTGGGTGAAGTCAACGGTCTGGAGAGAAGCTTTAATATTCTTTAAAACGTTTCTGGAGTGGGATTTTAAAGGCAACCTATTCTACTCTTTTTAAGGATGTTGTTTCTTTCTACATGCTTTAATGTTAAAGAAACACTTTATTTTTCTCATACCGCTCATGGCTGCTGCAGCGCAAAGCTCCCTCCCAATCTGCTTTGATTGGTCAGGCACTTCCTGTCTCGCAAGGATCCTGGAGGGGGCCTGGGAGTATGCCCATCCAGAGTCTACATGTGCTTTGTGGATCTGGTGAAGGCATATGACCGGGTCCCTCGGGAGATACTGTGGGAGGTGCGTATGGGGTGAGGGGGTCACTTCTGTGGGCCATCAAATCTCTGTACACCCAAAGCGAGAGCTGGCGGTGTTGCAGTCGCTCTACCGCACCGTTGTGACGAAAAGGGAGCTGAGGAAGGCAAAGCTCTGGATCTACCGGTCAATCCTGGTTCCTACCCTCACCTGTGGTCATGAAAGCTGGGTCAGGACCCAAAGAACCAGGTTTCTCAGGAGGGGGGCTGGAGTCTCCCTTAGAGATAGGGTGAGAACTTCAGCCATCCGTGAGGAACTCAGAGTAGAGCCGCTGCTCCTTTGCATTGAAAGGAGCCAGTTGTGGTGGTTCGGGCATCTAGTAAGCCCTGTGAACATCAGAGATTATAACAAGATATATATGACAGAAACTAAGGAAACGCATAATAGGTCAAGTGTAAGTAAAAGTTATCTTGTCTATGTCTACTCAGAGAGAGATGGACGACCGGCAGGACGACCTTCAGTACACCAGTGTCCACTTCTCCAACATGCAGCGAGATTCTCTCTACTACAACATCCGACCAGCTCAGCACCACAGACACAAGAGGGAAGAGAGTGTCGTGTACGCCGCGGTCAAATTTCACAGTGGCGGTACCGACCCGCGGTGAGCAGCTCCTCTCTCTCACTTTTAAGAGTAGGATTCAATTAGCTTGGAGTGATCACAACACATATTTCATCGCTTTGGTTTATCTGTTTTTCTAATCACTGTTCACGTCATTTTATATCTTCTGTGCAGAATTCCTGAGGATGCTTCAGATGCATTGTACAGCACAGTCAACACAGCCTGCTGAAAACACAATGAATCTCTGACCCTGGTATTTATATTGAGTTTTATTTAAGCAGGTAAATCATTGATTCATTGATTTAATATCTATTCAGACAACCATGCATTTTTGTTTTTGCTTAGCAAACAAACAGAACACAAAATCAAACAGTTATTTTCAGGTTGGCTCTAAACAGTCCCTCAATTACTTAAGGCTTTATTGTAAAAGTATATATGTATTTTTTCTCACTGACGCATTCTTCTCTGAATAGTTGACTGTTTTAACCTCTGTGTAACAACAATGTAACAGAATAAAACTTGACTGACCTGTCCACCAAACATGTGTCAGTCTTTTATTTTTGAAATAATGAGTACGTGTTGCAGTCGCTCTACCGCACCGTTGGGACAAAAAGAGAGCTGAGCCGGAAGGCAAAGCTCTCGACCTACTGGTCAATCTTGGTTCCTACCCTCACCTGTGGTCATGAAAGCTGGGTCAGGACCCAAAGAACCAGGTCACGGGTACAAGCGGCCGAAATGTGTTTCCCCAGGAGGGGGGCTGGAGTCTCCCTTAGAGAGAGGGGGAGAAGTTCAGCATCCGTGAGGAACTCGGAGTAAAGCCGCTGCTCCTTTGCGTTGAAAGGAGCCAGTTGAGGTGGTTCAGGATCATCTGGTAAGGAAGAACCCTGGGCGCCTCCCTAGGGAGGTGTTCCAGGCACGTCCAGCTGGGAGGAGGCCTCGGGGAAGACCCAGGACCAGGTGGAGAGATTAGATCTCCACACTGGCCTGGGAACGCTTCGGGATCCCCCAGTTAGAGCTGGTTAATGTGGCCCGGGAAAGGGAAGTTTGGGGTCCCCTCCTCCACAGAGCTTGGTCTGTCTGACGTTCCTGTCTGTTAAAGGGAAGGTTTTCGTCTCCACCGTACTCTACGGGGGAATTGTTGGGTCTCTGTAAATCATAATTAAGTCATAGAGTGGGGTCTTTACCTAGTTTGTAAAGTGTCCTGAGATAACTTTGGTTATGATTTGGCACTACAAACAAAATTGAATTGAATTATAAACATTATATTTATCTGATGGGACATTAATAACTGTGACTGGCAAAAACAAGCCCTTTGAGTGGAGGTACATTGACTTCACTACAAGACTACATTTCAGCCGGTCTTTTTGCTGCCAGCTGCAGTCCTCTCCCTCAGTACTCGACCAATTTCATAAAGTTGTTGTCCTTATTTGACGATTAGATACATAAACAAGGGAAAAGAGGGTTCAGGTTGAAAACATTTCCTCTTACATCCCCAGAATGATAATTTGCATGCACAGTTATTCGCCATCTTTGCAACAAAATGTCACAGGAGAACAGAGGTGTGCAGTTGCTCCTCAGGAAACCTCTACAGCCTGCAGCCGTTGACGGACAGTTCGTACGCAGCATCATCAAGGCTCTTGCATTTGGCCTTGAGGCTGGGATCGCTGGAGCACTCTGCAGACGTAGGCCAACGCTCCACCCAGGTGTCCTTTCCTAACATGTAGATGAATCTGACAGACAGGGAGGAAACGAGAGGAGTTCAGACTGTGAAGGGCTTTGCCACAAAATGGCTTTGATACTTATTTCACTGCAGTTTCACTGTTTTAAGAATGCCAACAATCGACTGCAGAGAAAGTAAAGTCACTGCAGACCCTTTTACAAACTGCATTTGTGTTTAGGTCATGGGGCAATTTCTTAACAAAATACATGTATGAAAGACGGTAAGCGGTCATTTTTAATTATCGCCTAGCTTTCCTGGAGAGACTTCAAAATGGCAGAAAGAATTATTATTGAAACTTTCTTTTTTTATACTTTATTTTGTTATAGTTTATTCCATTTTTTAAAGTTTTGTAGTCACATTGTCCGTTGAAGAAAGAGACACAATGCTAATTCGGCATAAAGACTATATATGAAGTAGACCTGGACCTGGAAACACTGCAAACTTGGGTTTTCCCAGTAGTATCCCAGGGTGCAGCATGATTCTGCATGAATTCACTTTGAGGTACTTTGAGGTACTGTTTAAAAGTTGCGTTTCGTTCTCAATTTTTATTCCGTGCTTATACAAGCGGCTTTGGGGGGAAATCAGCGTGTATACGGTGACGCAGAAGTATGTGAAATTCGATGTAGTAAGCGGGTCAGGTGGCTAGGTGTTGCTGTGAAGCACTGCCACACAACACCACCCAGAGCTGGTGCATGCGTAGAAATTTCCTTCTACTTCTCTCCGGAGAAGCAGGACGCCATACAGCGTGACAGGCATCTGCAGCCTCCCACCGCCTCGGCTCCGACCAGGACACTTGAATGTCCCACTGATGGAAACAGTCCAACATGTTTGTTGTTCTTGTTTACCTGTGGTCTACCCATGCTTGTTACTGAAACCCGTACAGGACGTGAGCCAGTATGAGCAGATCAGAGTACACTTTTGCGTTTTTACCCCTTTAACCAGAATCAGAAATGTAATCCCAGGGGGAAACATAGATTTCTGTAAAAACTCTCCCACATAAATTTAGAAACCTTCAACTGTCTGTTTGACTGCAGATAAACTTCACCTCCCAGAATTTCTTCTTACCTGTTGTTGTCAGTGTCGATGTTCCACTGGTCCTCTTTGGGCCCGATGATGAGGTACTGGGAGCCCTGCTGCAGGTTGAGTCCATCTCTGCAGCCTCCGTGAGACATGAAAAATCTCTTCTGGCCCACTTCAACTCCTGCCTCCGGACCTGGATGACAGGAAGGTCACATTCAAGCCTAGTCGATTATTGTACGTACATGGGTATTTTTGAAAAGAGAGTTCGTTCTCGCGGGTCGCGGGTACAAGCGGCTGAAATGGGTTTCCTCAGGAGGGGGGCTGGAGTCTCCCTAAGAGAGAGGGGGAGAAGTTAAGCATCCGTGAGGAACTCGGAGTAGAGCCGCTGCTCCTTTGCGTTGAAAGATGATACATGATACATCTCAAATCCAGTGTGAGTATGAGTCCATGTGATTACGTCATTTTTATCACATACTGTGATGTTAAAATGCTATTTGTTTCAGGAAAAAAAAGTATTTTACTGTCCTGCTAGTATCCTTAACAATCTGTTATTTGAAGCCGATGCCCATAGGAGACGGACAGCCGTCGCACTGACTCACCCAGCTTGATAACTTGTGCGATCTCCATCTCGTATTTGTCGTAGTAACTCTGGCTCACGCTCAGCACCTTCACCTTGAAAACTGGAGCACAAGAAACAAAAGTTGTCATTTTTTCTCTGTTTGTAATGAAGAAGACATGAAACGTGTCGTTCATGATGCAAAGTAAAAACAAATGTTTTATCCTGCTTGGTTTTAGATGACAAAGATTTCCTTTTTGATTTGATTTTGTCGTGCACCTGACCTTTCTTTCACCACCAGCAGGGTCAGGGTTGTATTAACACATCAAAATAGTCAAATTGGGCAAGTAAATGTTTCCATAGCCTAATAATAAATGCTGCAACAAAACATCTTAATATAAATTCTACTGCTAGCAAATTAATTCATTACAAAGAGCAGGTAGTTTGACTGTTTCCCCCCTTTTACTTTATATTTTCCCGTACGGATCAATTACATTCAGCCTTAATTACTCAAGAGCTATTAGTCATTTTTGTGATATATTGAAGATAAATGATTCACTGTCATCATGCCACTGTGATCAATCAAGGCAACATACTAAGGCGTATTAATATTGCAGTTTATAGATCACAAGCAGGGATATAAAGAGACACTACCAGTGTATCAAAAAGCCATCAAAGCTCTGTACGGATCATTTTATACCAGAATATAAGATAACTTTTATAGTCATGTTTAATTGGGGCGGCAGTAGCTCAGTCCATAGGTGACTTGGCTGGGAACCGGAGGGTTGCTGGCTCAAGTCCCTGTGTGGACCATGAATGGAGCGTGGACTGGTGGCTGGAGAGGTGCCAGTTCATCTCCTGGGCACTGCCGAGGTGCTGTTGAGCAAGGCACCAAACCCCCAACTGCTCGGGGTAACGGTCCACTGGCAGCCCCCTCGCTCTAACATCTCTCCATTAATTGCATGTATATAGGTCCTGTTTGTGCGTATGTGTGTATTTTGGGCCTGTGTGTGTGTAACATGAAAATTAATACTAGAGTGAAAATTGAACTTCCCCATTGCGGGACAAATAAAGGAATTCTTCTTCTTCTTCTTGATGTACCGGTTTTCCATTAAAATGTTAAATATACTGTATATACCTAAAAGGATGGTGTGGCCGCTCATACTGCAGTATATATTTGACCAACTTTAAACCCACCTGTGTGCACGTTTGTGTGTCAAAGCTCGAGAGTGTGACAGCGTATCGTACCGTGGTGTAAAGTCGTGCAGGCGAACGTCTCTCTGTCTTTGTCGGGGAAGTTCTCGCTGTCGGTTTTGGAGACGCAGCAGTCGCCTGGAGGAAAAAAAGAGGCAGGAATTAACAAATAACAACACACCATGGATACACAACATGGCAACTAAAGCAGACGTGTAAACGCTTTTTACCCTGCGTGCAGCGGCAGACGTTTTCCCTGCAGATCTGGGTGAGCTCCTCTCTGTCCTCCCTGGGAGTGTAGGTACGACTGCAGCGGTGATCTGAGACAGAGAGACACAGCAATGATTACAACAAATAAACTAGAAATGTCCCACATGCCCAGTGTGTGTGTGTGTGTGGTGCCAAATCTCTTGTCTCAGATTGAGTTTTGCTCTGATATTTGGGTTGTGAAATGTTCTCTTACCTGGGTTGTAATACTCATAGACCGTAACCGAGGACGGCTGGAGGAGGCCGACTTTGAAGCTCTGCTGAAGCCTGAAGATCAGGATCTCGGGCTCCTTGTGAGACACCTGAGAGCAGGACAGGGAAGGAGAATTCATTGCAGTTCAGCTCCCTTTGCGTGCAATTTATTGGCACATCCACGAATAATTTATGTCTGGAGCTAAGGCTCTTCTTCAGACTTCAACTGTGTCTCTTCTATCGGTCCAGCACCGGCCTTCAACAGGTATTTGGACGTTCTATGCATTGACTGAGGAAAAATTACTGCAACAGGAAGGTGAAAGCAAACAAAAAGACACTTTTGCAAGACTTAAGGGCGCACTCACACTGTCGTTCTGTCCCGGGCCAAAACCGTTTTTTCAGCTAAAGCCTGGTACCTTTAAGCAGTGTGAGTGCACCCGTTCCGCGCAAAACAGCCGACAGCGGTGAAAGAGGTGGGCTTTAGTGGAGCCGTTTGCACATGTACGAGCATGAGCGTGCGCACGTGTACGAGCACGAGCCCTGCAGCAGTAGCGTTATGTGCGCCTGTTCGGACATAGAAAATAGAAGGAGGGACCATGCGCGGACATTTAAAACAATGGCGGTGAAAGGTTCACGTTGGTGTGATGCAGAGGTGGAGTGTTTACTGCAGATTTGGTCGGATGAAAATATTCAAAAACAGTCGACAAGACGCACAAAAACTCTGAGGTCTGTGGAAAGTTTTGTAAACAAAGCCACACACACGTGATCAATGCGTGTGACGTGTTGCGGCGTGATGGCGTATGGACAGCAAGAAGCATTGGCCGAGGCCCAGGCAGTGTGAGTACAAACGGGGCTGGGGCGCGGGGGGAGAGGGAGGGGGGGACAAGTACCCTAAAGCCCGGGTCACGGTGCGGAAGGACAGTGTGAGTGCGCCCTTAGCTCACAAATACGCGGTCCCATTTCCAGAAGCTGGTCTATAGAGTCATCTATGTAACACTGCTGTGTAAAACCTGGAATCTTAAATCTGACTCTTAAAAAGAGTTCTTACAGGTTTCACTAAGAAAAGTTAGCCAGATACTTCTTGGGAAAAGGCACAGAAATAGAGACATTATGAGATGCACAAACAGACTTTAAGAGACCATGGAGGGAGACTTTAAATTCATGCAACTCAATGAACTGAAGCAGCACGTCAAACACATAAATCCGACTGTTCCCTGCAGTGTTTTACCTTGAACAGGTGGATGATCAGGGAGCCTCTGTCACTTAGGTTATCGACAATCTGGAAGTTATTGATGTACCGGTCCACTGAGTTCGACAACTTGACACACAAACACACACAGAGTCAGTCAGCAACCCTGGTCGAAACTCGTCATCAGTCACTCAGACGATATCAGGACGCTCTCGGGGTGGAATTTCAATATTAAAGTCCTCTAAAGACTGTTATTGTTATTATTCACGTTACACACACACAGGCCCGAAATACACACACATGCACAAACAGGACCTGTATACATGCAATTAAGGAGAGATGTTAGAGCGAGGGGGCTGCCAGTGACCGGCGCCCCGAGCAGTTGGGGGTTCGGTGCCTTGCTCAACAGCACCTCGGCAGTGCCCAGGAGGTGAACTGGCACCTCTTCAGCCACCAGTCCACGCTCCATTCATGGTCCACACAGGGACTCTAACCGGCAACCCTCCGGTTCCCAGCCAAGTCACCTATGGACTGAGCTACTGCCGCCTAAAATGTCAGACTAGATGAGCTGTGTTCCTTTTAATTCAGGTTAGTTTATTAGAATGATCACACTGGATATATATATATATATATATAAATATATATATATATATAAATATATATATATATATATATAAATATATATATATATATATATATATATATAAATATATTGTACATCGATGAATAGCCAAAAAATACTGCCGCATTCACCTTTTCCAGGAAATTTTGTGATGGTGACAAGTGATGATGTAGCAGGTGTGACAGACGCTAACATGTCTCTCTCTGTGGAAGTTCGATGTGACTTAGAACTGTGGCTATAACTTAGAAATTGGCTTTTAAACCTAGAAATTTTAACACATTTCCCTTGGTTCGGGCAACTCTGACATCAGCATTTTCTCTCTTACTTTTTCTTTAAAAAATAAAATTCAGTAAAGTACAAAAAAAAAAGGAGCCGGACAAGTTTCTTCAACCTTACAGCTTTTTCAAAATGCTCTCGTTCATAAACTTACGTGACCCTGAACAGAACTGAGACCTGTCAGAAGACAACGTCACAATGTTTACTTTGTTTGAGACTTGTTTCTGTCTCAGCGACAAACTCTCGTGAGATCTGTCTTAGCGACAAACTCTCGTGAGATCTGTCTTAGCGACAAACTCTCGTGAGATCTGTCTCAGCGACAAACTCTCGTGAGATCTCTCAGCGACAAACTCTCGTGAGATCTGTCTCAGCGACAAACTCTCGTGAGATCTGTCTCAGAGACAAACTCTCGTGAGATCTGTCTCAGTGACAAACTCTCGTGAGATCTGTCTCAGCGACAAACTCTCTTGAGATCTGTCTCAGCGACAAAATCTCGTGAGATCTGTCTCAGAGACAAACTCTCGTGAGATCTGTCTCAGCGACAAACTCTCGTGAGATCTGTCTCAGCGACAAACTCTCGTGAGACTGTCTCAGAGACGAACTCTCGTGAGATCTGTCTCAGCGACAAACTCTCGTGAGATTTGTCTCAGCGACAAACTCTCGTGAAATCTGTCTCAGAGACAAACTCTCGTGAGATCTGTCTCAACGACAAACTCTCGTGAGATCTGTCTCAGCGACAAACTCTCGTGAGATCTGTCTCAGCGACAAACTCTCGTGAGATCTGTCTCAGCGACAAACTCTCATGAGATCTGTCTCAGGTACAAAATCTCGTGAGATCTGTCTCAGCGACAAACTCTCGTGAGATCTGTCTCAGCACAACTCTCGTGAGATCTGTCTCAGCGACGAACTCTCATGAGATCTGTCTCAGGTACAAACTCTCATGAGATCTGTCTCAGCGACAAACTCTCATGAGATCTGTCTCAGGTACAAACTCTCGTGAGATCTGTCTCAGTGACAAACTCTCGTGAGATCTGTCTCAGCTTCAAACTCTCGTGAGATCTGTCTCAGCGACAAACTCTCGTGAGATCTGTCTCAGCGACAAACTCTCGCGAGATCTGTCTCAGCGACAAACTCTCATGAGATCTGTCTCAGTGACAAACTCTCGTGAGATCTGTCTCAGCGTCAAACTCTCGTGAGATCTGTCTCAGAGGCAAACTCTCGTGAGATCTGTCTCAGAGGCAGCTCTCGTGAGATCTGTCTCAGCGACAAACTCTCGTGAGATCTGTCTCAGAGAAAAAACTCTCGTGAGATCTGTCTCAGCGACAAACTCTTGTGAGATCTGTCTTAGCGACAAACTCTCGTGAGATCTGTCTCAGCGACAAACTCTCGTGAGATCTGTCTCAGCGACAAACTCTCGTGAGATCTGTCTCAGCGACAAACTCTCGTGAGATCTGTCTCAGCGACAAACTCTCGTGAGATCTGTCTCAGCGACAAACTCTCGTGAGATCGGTCTCAGCGACGAACTCTCGTGAGATCTGTCTCAGCGACAAACTCTCGTGAGATCTGTCTCAGCGACAAACTCTCGTGAGATCTGTCTCAGCGACAAACTCTCGTGAGATCTGTCTCAGCGACAAACTCTCGTGAGATCTGTCTCAGCGACAAACTCTCGTGAGATCTGTCTCAGCGACAAACTCTCGTGAGATCTGTCTCAGCGACAAACTCGAGAGAGATCTGTCTCAGTGACAAACTCTCATGAGATCTGTCTCAGCGTCAAACTCTCGTGAGATCTGTCTCAGCGACAAACTCTCGTGAGATCTGTCTCAGCGACAAACTCTCGTGAGATCTGTCTCAGTGACAAACTCTCGTGAGATCTGTGACCACGTCGAAGATAACATCAACTAACGACTTCAAACGCCTCAGATAAATGCGCTTTGTTATGCCTAATATGGTTGTTAGCTGTGTAAATATCTAATGCTAGCAAAAGAACAAATTATGCACTGTGTTCACTACGCTTTCAAACAGTTATTCACCCATTTAGGAAACAGGAAGTGTGTATCATTTCTTGGGATAGAGAATCTTCATCAAAACTATTAAACGTTCTTGTTTGGCTTTAAATCATTTTCTATGAATGCAAAATAAGTGGAGATACTCGACATAGGGAAGCTAAACTATAAATCTCAGTCTGGTAGTAGAGGCTGTTTACCATCTCCAGGTCGGAGTTTTCTGGGGTGAAGCCGGTGGGCAGACTTATATCCAGAACCACCATCCTGACATCTCTGGGTCCTAAAGACCTGTAGGACAAAAAGAGTCTTTTTTTCTCCTTCTTTCATTTTTAACAAAAGTGGAAAAAGGTTTAAGACAACAACAGTAAGGGCGCACTCACACTGTCCTTCCGCACCGGGCCAAAACCAGTTTGTTAGCTAAAGCCTAGTGCGTTTGACCAGTGTGAGTGCAACCGCTCCATGCATAACTGCGGCCAGCGGGCCGTCCACAGCCCGCCTGAGAGAGGTGGGCTTTTGTAGAGCGCGTTTGCACGTGTAAGAGCACGTGTACGAGCACGATGCCTACGGCGGTTCTGACGTCATTTATGTGCGCCTGTTCGCACATAGAAAATAGAAGGACGGACCATTAAATGACCACCGACATTTAACAACAACAACAATGGCGGCGAAAGGTTCACGTTGGTGTGATGCGGAGGTGGAGTGTTTACTGCAGATTTGGTCGATGAAAATATTCAAAAACAGTCGACAAGACGCACAAAAACTCAGAGGTCTACGGAAAGATTTGTAAACAAAGAGACGCATCGCCATGACGTCATCAATGCGTGTGACGTGTTACGGCGTGATGACGTATGGACAGCGAGAAGCATTGCGCGAGTCCCAGGTAGTGTGAGTACAAACGGGCCTGGGGCGCGGGGGGGAGAGGGAGGGGGGGCAAGTACCCTAAAGCCCGGGGCGCGGTGTGGAAGGACAGTGTGAGTGCGCCCTAACTCACCTCACTTTGATGGTGATCTGGTAGGATTTTTCTACATCAGCTGGGGGTTTTTCTGTTACGGGACAGAAACAAAGCATTATTTAAGGTGTCATGTATATGGTGTATATATATATATATATAACTGTGCAGGTACAAGCATCGTACATATACGAGACAATGTGAGAACTTGAGTTACCACTAGATTCTTCAACAGTGACGTTGAGCTCAAAGTGCTTGCAGGGCTTTTTCTCATCCACCTCGTGCAGCTGGTTGTAATAAGTCACAACCTTGAGGGACACAAGACAAACAAGTCAGTCAAACTCTGGTTAAATAAAAGCCTTTCAGATGGATTTCATCATGTAACGTAACTGAAGGAAGTCATCGTACCATTGGTTCCATTTATTTGTGTGTATTTATTTTATGTGTGAAGAGAAAGATGTGATCGTACCTCCAGTATCCCCTGTCCATTCCCTCGAGCCTGCACTTCCAAACCAAGTGCAGCAGGCAGCTACAGAGCAAAAGCACCAGAGAAGAAGACATTTTTGGTAAAATTAAATTAAGAAATACATCAAAATGACACTCCCTGATGTTTTTGCAGCCAGTGGTGCTCTCGAATCCTAAAATGTCCTGAAGTGTCTCTTGAACTTTATGTTACATCCAGTTTCATTTCTCACCCTTGAGGAGCGGGCAGCGTAGGCGGTCACAGGGTCGAAATGGTAGCGGATTTCTTTGCGTCCTGCCATCCTGATGTCCACATCCAGACTGAGGTCACCGGGAGGTGGTTTGTTGATCAGGTACTCGGACAGCGCCTGGAGCACCACCATGGTGGACTGGGAGAGGACAGAGAATTGACAGGAAAGATGTTTTCCCATGTGGGTGACGTCTTTTTCATCTCTTGGAGTAAATGATCGGAATGTGTCTCAATGTTGAGAATAAAAATCAAGTTTTAAACCTTGTTAATATGTGTTCATTTATATGGTACAAGACATATCAGGAGCAAGATGAGCAGTGAACGCCATGACTGAGCAGTTCTGCCTCTAAATTGCAATGTTCTCATGGCAGATTCTGCACGTTTGGAGTTTCTGGTCGTCGAAACTTGTTCAACGTAAAACACTGTGGTCGTTACTGTCACTGTTTTTACCCAGATATCCAATTGCAGTAGAGGAAGGGCGAGGGGCAAATCGGCAAAACCACAACAG
The DNA here is from genome assembly GCF_963691815.1 of Echiichthys vipera. Taxonomy (NCBI): domain Eukaryota; kingdom Metazoa; phylum Chordata; class Actinopteri; order Perciformes; family Trachinidae; genus Echiichthys; species Echiichthys vipera. Next base: position 4,096,451 of record NC_139827.1, on the reverse strand, counting down.
AGGATAAATGCTGGACTCTATATGTATCCGTGTATACATCTGTCTTCTGTCCCTACGTGCTTCAAAATTCATCCAGAGCTGGTACTCTACCTTCTGCTGAGAGTTTTTACTTCTGCAGATATTCAGGTATCGAGATATTAGCACGAGAACTGCGGGCTCAAGGCCTCTCTGCATTTTTTCAGAAGGCCTTATGAAAGTAACACCAGCAATCGATTGTCCAACCACTGGGAATTTGGTCAGATAAGAGCAAATCGACCGACAAGAGTCTGGAGCAGGTGAATGAACTTGAAAAGACAATAAGAAATAGCTGAATTTGCTAAAAGACTCCCCCTGCTGTTACCTGAGTGGAGCCGAAGCCTCCTCCTCTTCTTCGCTGGCTGTTCAGCCATTTAAACGGCGCTGCGGCTTCCTCCATGCGTCCCAACTTGACTAGAGCCAGCAGGGCGTAGCCGGTCGCCTCCAAGGTGAACAAGGTGTTGTGAGTGTCGGGCCAGTGGCTGCCACCTGGAGAAGGAGTGAAAAAATGAAGCACTGATTTGTTTTTTTGGTGAATAACAAGACGTCTGACATTTGACAACACATACATAAAATGAATTGATAGAAGTTGACGTCTCCGTAGCTGAGACTCTCTGTAGCGTACAGGTAAAACAGGTGCGTGAGGTACCTGGAGCTGCAGCTCGGAGTAAAGATGGTGTCGGGTTGTAGGGGTGAGCTTTCCCCAGCAGAGCCAGCGCGTAAGAGGCGATGGCCACAGTGTACGGCCTCCTCCCTGTCCTCACCAGCGCTCTCTTCAGGTATTCAGCCGTCCTACGGATTACTATCTACAGAACATGGTAGACGAGAGTTTTAAGAACAACTACTGGTAAATAACAACATCATAACAATGAGGTTAGGAGGTGCTCTAAGAGTTAACGAAAGATGAAGTTTAAACTCTGCAGATCATGTGTTTGTATGAATTACCTCTACGCTTGGACCCGTGCAGTGGATCCCAGCCTGCTTGGCCTCAGCGAGCGCTATGAGGACGAAGGCTGTCAGCGTCGTCTCGGGGTCGTCGCCGCGGAGACCGCCCTGGAGCCAAGGGAAAAGAGGTTTTTGTTAAAATAGGAGCCGTCGCTCTTTCTGTAAGCCAGCTGGTTCTCATAGCCTGAAAACAACACGGAATAATTTAAAGAAAGGTTGTGAAGGAGAGACATTTTCATTTAGTCACAATGAAAACAAAGCTTGTTCTAAAATCAGCCATCATCCATCTGTTCAGCAAGGCTGCAGTTCACCAATAAACCATCCTGATTATCATCCATTCACTCGTCCATCCAACTGTCCACCCAACTATCCATCCATCCATTCATTCAACTATCCATCTGTGTATCCAATGATCCATCTATCCATCCAACTACCCAACCATTTATCCAATTATCCAATTATCCATCCATCTATGTTTTCAACTTTCCATCATCCATCCATCCATCCATCCATCCATATAGCAATGTAATATACTATCAATCGATCATCCATCCATTCATCAAACTATCTATTTATCCATCCATCAATCCATCCATCCAACTATCCATCCACCCATTCATTCAACTATCCATCCACACATTCATTCAACTAGCCATCTGTGTATCCAATTATCCATCTATCCATCCAACTACCCAACCATTTATCCAATTATCCATCCATCCAATGATCCATGTTTTCAACTTTCCATCATCCATCCGTCCATATAGCCATGTACTCAACTATCCATCCATCCATGGTTCCATCCATCCATCCATATTTCCAAGTATCCATCGATCATCCATCCATTCATCAAACTATCTATCCATCCATCCATTCATCAAACTATCTATCTTTCCAACCATCTAACCATCCACCCATCCTTCCATGCATCCATTCATCCATCATCCATCCATTCATCAAACTATCTATCCATTCATCCATTCATCCATCAAACTATCTATCCATCCATTCATGTTTCCATCCATGTTTCCATCCATCCATCCATCCATGTTCCCATCCATCCATTCATGAGTTCTTCCCCGCTTTCTCACCTCTCTTGATGTACCGGAGAGCCTCAGCCTTGCGTTGCACCCCTACACTCTCCCAGTTGTTGGTTCTCTCCAGGTAGAGGGTGGCGATGAGCGGCAGAGTGATGCTGGCCAAGTTCTGCTCCACACAGCCGCCGGGCATCCGTATCAGGGAGGCCAGAGAGTCCTCACTGATGGAGTTATCAATGCTGTCTGCCAACACATTGCCTGAATGGAACAGGAGGAATCAGGCATCAGTCCGATCCTCTAGGTTCAGTTTTATACCTCACCACTGTTCTGTCAGTGACTGACCTCTGACATTGATGAACGTCTCCGGCACAGAGTTCGGCACAACTGATTCCAGTTCGATCTTTCCCAAACGAACTGTCTGCGTTCCTGTAGTGGATGAAAACAGAGCAATGATGTCAAACTTTCTTACGGTCTACCCAAACCTGAGAAGGATCTATTCCTTTCAATGTAAAGACACCAAATCCTAAAATATGAGTGTTTCTCCGAGAGAAGATGTTTGTAAAATGTGATCTAAAGAAAAATGTCACCACGCACCATGCAGGTTAAAACAGCAACAATTAAATAAATAGATCAAGAGAAAGAGAGAGTGTTCACAACAGCACACCAAAGTTAGAGGCTGAATTGACTAATTCTGAGTAAAGAGGATAGGATGTAAACATGAAAATGTGGCATGCGGTGGAAAGATAATAGGAAATGATGCATTACTGCGATCTACCTTACCTCCCTCAGCAGACGGGTTCAGCACCGTACTCCAAACTTCAGTCTTTTGCACTCCATCCATCTGTTTGGATTATGAAAAGCAGAACCTTTAATCAGGTATCAGGTGTTTTTAGATGATACTTCATTCAAATCCGACCCTGATTATACTTCCGTGACTCACCACCACCCGTAGGTTTTTCTGGATGCGGTCTCCTCCCATCATGTCTCTGCCTACCACCATCACCTCCAGAGGAAGTTTCCCCACCACCAGCGGTACGATGGTGTAAGGCACCGCAACAGAAGAGCCGGCCGTCAGCGTCACTTCCTGCGTGTGTCGGTCCTTAAAGGCAACGCTGCAGATGCCTTGTGTCTTCATCAGAACCACCCTCACCTGAACGGAAACCAGTCACACCACAATCACAGAAATATTTACGCATTTGAGTGCATTTTATTATTAGCCATGAATCCTACGCACTTTGGTGATCTCCTGACTTTTGCTCTAGTGACTTATTTTTCTACAGTAAGTGAAATCTGGTTAACTATTGGATGGATTGCTAGAATTAGTTAAATCTATCATCTCATCTCATCTCGGGTCGGGTTGTGGGGGCAGCAGCTTTAGCAGGGGACCCCAAACTTCCCTTCCCCGGGCCACATTAACCAGCTCTAACTGGGGGATCCCGAGGCGTTTCCAGGCTAGTGTGAAGATATAATCTCTCCACCTGGTCCTGGGTCTTCCCCGAGGCCTCCTCCCAGCTGGACGTGCCTGGAACACCTCCCTACGGAGGCGCCCAGGGTTCATCCTTACTAGATGCCCGAACCACTCTACTCCAAGTTCCTCACGGATGGCTGAATTTCTCCCCCTTAAATCTATCATGCTACTCTAATTGTAGAAAATGCATTCTGTATTTCCTAAATTCCTGAATATGGGAGTGACTGCACTGTGTAGTTTTAAGGCGATTTTCTTACATGCAGGTCGTCGTAGCCGTAGTTATGGACCACAGCTTTAATCTCCACCTGTTCGTTCCTCGCCACTGAATACGGCAACTTCAGGTCCACAAAGAAACGCTTCCACGCTCTGATGTTGTAAGGCTCGGCAACGCAGAAACCTGCAGACATGAAGCGCATTAGTAATGTGGATTCTGCACGTGCGAGAACGTATTTGTAGTATTTTCCTTCAGTTCTTTTAGAGATTTGAACTTTCAGTCTTTGTCATATGGTCATACACCTTTTCTATATATTCAAGTGAACAACAGATTCTACAGAAAGTCTACATAAATAACACTTAAGTAAAGAAGTCTGGTAAAATTTAGTTGCTGCAGAGTTACTGCTAAAATATTCTGAACGACACATTTTGACATTTAGATTTCAAAATCATGTGCTTCCTTATTCATAGTCCAGATTGCATGAATTTGGGGACATTGCAAATACAGATGAATATGCGTCACTCCTATTTGTTGTCAACAAGTTTGCCTATTTTTCTGTTTCTGTTAAAAGTCAGAGTTGTCAACACAGGCCGGACAACGGCACGTGTTGTGAAATGTAGCAAAATCTGAGGGCCAGAATTTCACCACCACCTCCTCCGCCTCTTCCTCCGCATCCTCGTACCTGTTTGAGGTGATGCACTGATAGCCAGAACTCCCCACTCTGTGATGCTGTCAGGTAAAGGATGGTTCACGTTCACAGACGCCAACCTGTTGATGAGATTCATCTCTGCATTATCACCAGGTGGTCAAAACCGCAGCTCAGTTTTTAACAGATGCAAGAAAAAAACTGTGTATAGCTCAGCAAGTGTTGGAACAATGACTCAGATCCTTTACTTCAGTAAAAGTAGAAATACTACTTTACAAGTAAAAGTACAGAAGTAATATCAGTAAAATATAGTTAAAGTAAAAGCAGAATTCCTCCTTTCACAGTGTTATATTATTGAATAGATTTTATTATTATGATGTTATCACAAACAAATGCATGTATTGCATTTTAATGGTAATGCTAGATACTTTGTATACTGGGTATATTAGTAGTGAAGTATAGGTATATAGTAGCAGAAAGCATGTTTTTCATGTTAAAAGTAACTAGTAAACACATTTAGTGAAGTAAAAAGTACAATATTTCTGACTGAGATCTGTGGAGTATAAGTATTACACAGAATGGAAATACTCAAATAATATGTAAGTATCTCAAAATAGTCATCTCATCTCATCTTCATCCGCTTATCTGGGGTCGGGTCGCGGGGGCAGCAGCTTTATCAGGGGACCCCAAACTTCCCTTTCCCGGGCCACATTAACCAGCTCTAACTGGGGGATCCCGAGGCGTTCCCAGGCCAGTGTGGAGATACAATCTCTCCACCTGCTCCTGGGTCTTCCCCGAGGTCTCCTCCCAGCTGGACGTGCCTGGAACACCTCCCTAGGGAGGCGCCCAGGGTTCATCCTTACCAGATGATCCTGAACCACCTCAACTGGCTCCTTTCAACACTAAGGAGCAGCAGCTCTACTCCGAGTTCCTCACGGATGCTGAACTTCTCCCCCTCTCTCTAAGGGAGACTCCAGCCCCCCTCCTGAGAAAACCCATTTCAGCCACTTGTACCCGCGACCTCGTTCTTTCGGTCATGTCTCTCAAAATAGTACTTAAGTAAAATACTCACACTCCACCACTGAGCACAGCTGTATAAATGTTTATGTACTGTATGAAAGAACTAAATAAATCCGATTTTAAACTCTAAATCTGCTCCTTTTTGCGACACACTCAGCAGCTAGCTTGTAAAATATTAACTTGGCGATAAACAATAACAGAAACTTCGCGGTTTGGGAAGACTGATGCATTTCACAACGCAAACAACCACATTGCACAATACAGGAATCTTCACCGCAGTGCAATACCGCATACAAACAGTGACAGAACTGTTGATTCTGGGCTGTGTATTGAGCTTTTATCACTGACCAAACAAAACATGATGCAATGCAGGGAGTTCACAGTGCTGCACGACAGTCATGGTGCGTTTAACTTCACTGGCTGGATTTGGACTCTTGGAGACCCAGTTGCGGACAAAGTTCAGCATTTTCAAATTTATTTTTGAGGGTCACGGGGGGTGCTAGCATGCTGTGTTTGTTTAAACATGCTGGACAGAACAGATAAGACGAAGTCAAATGTTCGGGGGAGGGAAATGTAACTCATGGGGTTGTATTCTCGAAAAAGGAAGTTGAGTGCACAATGGGTTTGCCGCTGAAGTGGTTTAAGTCATGACCAATTAGCTGGTGTCTTGGTCACTTTTGGTGTAAAAATGAAGCCAATGCAAAGATTTGTTTGTATAGAAGTCAATGAGAAAATGAGACCTCACTTGATTTGCTACCTCAGTAAACATTTTGCTAATGTTTATGGTCTCAATCGCTATTTTCACATCTTCTTCAATAAAGCATGATGTCTCATCTCATCTCATCTTCAGCCTCTTATCCGGGGTCGGGTCACGGGGGCAGCAGCTCTAGCAGGGGACCCCAAACTTCCCTTTCCCGGGCCACATTAACCAGCTCTAACTGGGAGATCCTGAGGCGTTCCCAGGCCAGTGTGGAGATCTAATCTCTCCACCTGGTCCTGGGTCTTCCCCGAGGCCGCCTCCCAGCTGGACGTGCCTGGAACACCTCCCTAGGGAGGCGCCCAGGGTTCATCCTTACTAGATGATCCTGAACCACCTCAACTGGCTCCTTTTAATGCAACGGAGCAGCGGCTCTACTCCGAGTTCCTCACGGATGCTGAACTTCTCCCCCTCTCTCTAAGGGAGACTCCAGCCCCCCTCCTGAGGAAACCCATTTCGGCCGCTTGTACCCGCGACCTCGTTCTTTTGGTCATGACCCAGCTTTCATATAAAGCATGATGTTCATTGTGTAAATGATGGTCCCATTTACAGTCAAATAGACCATAGAGCAGGGGATGCTTTGGGCCACAGCTTCCTTATGATTGACTGGTTGCTGCAACAGTGACCTGTCAATCAGGACAGAGGCTAAGCAATGTGTATCCATGGTACTCTGAACTTATCAACCGCTTTTTGGGTGTTGTCCGTTTGGGTGTCTTGCTGCAACCGTTTACTCATTGTGTATTGTCAAACGCCCTCTGTTGATGACGCATCCTAGCAGAACCATCCGTGTTTGAACCGGGGTGAAAAGCAACGTCATAGTAAAGAACAAGACGCGATAATGGTTTAATTATTGGGGAGAAGGGCTCAAACATTCTGGGAAAGGCTCTAGTGAAAGGCATTGATTGTCTTACACTTGGGTGTGCACAACGAGAAGTGACAAAAGCGAATGTTTGAAAAATGAAAAAGGCTGAAAGCTTGGGAGGGAAGTTACAAAATCACTACCGCCACAAACCTGAGTGAAGCAGACATGATTGTTGGATTGTCTAAAAAAAAGTTACAGAACATTTTAGACGCCCCTGTTCTCATGTCATAAATGTTGAACATACCCTGTTAACATCGTCTGACATTCCTGTTTAAGAATACCGACATCTGTTTGGCTTCGTTTTCATTCTTATGCAGCAAACCTAGGGATTCATAAAAATGCACTAATAGGAATCTGGCCTGGGCCCTTCTGTGTGGAGTTTGCATGTTCTCCCCGTGTCTGCGTGGGTTTTCTCCGGGTTCTCCGGTTTCCTCCCACAGTCCAAAGACGTGCAGGTGTTCGGTTCATTGATGACTCTAAATCACCCGTAGGTGTGAATGGTCGTCTGTCTCTGTTCGTCTCTATGTGTCCTGTGATAGACTGGCGTCCTGTCCAGGGTGGACCCCGCCTCACGCCCAATGTCAGCTGGGATCGGCTCCAGCCCCCCTGCGACCCCGAACCCGGGATAAGCGGTTGAAGATGAATGAATGAATGAATCAAATGTTAAGAGTGACACTGATCCATCAGATCATATGCAAGTGGACTAACAAGAACGTCCTACCTCTGATCTGATTCTTATTTTTCACTCACCCGTCTCCGTCGACCTGGCTGGGCAGGGTCACGGGCTTCCACAGCCAAGACTCAAAGAACTTCTTTCGCAGATACACTTGAGTCTCATCCAGATACTCTTCCTCGTCCTCCTCTTCCTCGAACCTCTCCACCATCCGCACTTCATCTTCCGCCCTTTTATTTGCATTTGTATAGGTCATGTGAAGTCCAGGTCCAGGTGGTCCAGGTGGTCCAGGCACTCCAGGCAGTCCAGGCAGTCCAGGCATATAGTTCGGTACCAAAGGTTGACTAGCCAGTCCAGGTAATCCAACTTCACGTCCCCAATCTATGTGAACACATGATAAGTAGGTCTTGACCTCTCATAGTACTGTATATATATCTCTCATACATTAATGTTGAAGCTGTTAAAGGTCCCATATTATGCTCATTCTCATGTTCATACTTGTATTTTTAATATAATTGTTTCACTTAAATGTTAAAAAAACACATTTTGTCTCATCCTGTCATTCTGAATAAACCCGTATTCACCCTCTGTCTGCAACGCTCCGATTTAGCGCCTGTCTCTTTAAGGACCCCCCTCCTGAAAAAGCCCAGTCGCTTCTGATCGGTCAGCGTTTCCACGTTTCCTGCATTCGTTCTCTCTGAGTCTCTGCCCCATCACTGCAGCCGGGGAATGGCTATAACAGCACTGTAGCAGCATGTTCTGCATATATATAGTACATTTGTGACATCACAAATTTACAGAAGTCCTGACGCCTCGCTTAAAGGCACAGTTTCTTAAATGCGGGCTGTGTGCATTTCTCTTTAGATTCGGGTGTTTTCATACTCATGGTATTTTTATAGCACCTCAACCTGCTTTATAAGAAAATTAGTCCAACATAGTTTTTGCATATGCTCACACCGACTCCACATTAATTTTAGTGACCTCCGATTGACGCTATCGGGTGTCATTACCACCGACGTGAACAACAATCTTATCATATTTACGTTTATCCTTAGCCAGCAGTTTCAAATAGGACTCAATGTCGCCCGCTCTGGCCCCTGGGAGGCATTTTACTATGGTCCCTGGTGTCGCTCACTTGATCCCCTGTTGTGCATCTACACACAACAACACATTCCTGCATGTTAAAGGGAACCTATTGAGTGTTGTAATATGTTTATATTTAGTGTTTCTCACTCACAACACCTCCTAGAACATTTAAAAAGCCTTAAAAAATAAAGAAATCAATCAGATTGGACATCAAACACCTTTACCCTGCCAGCTCCTGAGCATTAAGGGCGCACTCACACTGTCCTTCCGCACCGCGACCCGGGCTTTAGGGTACTTGTCCCCCCTCCCTCTCCCCACGCGCCCCAGCCCCGTTTGTACTCACACTGCCTGGGCCTCGGCCAATACTTCTTGCTGTCCATACGCCATCACGCAGTACAGTACAGAACGACAGTGTGAGTGCGTCCTAAGTCTGCGTATTGTTCAACACCGCAATGTGACCCGCGTCATGTCCTGCCTCTACCCAGGCGCCACCCCTCGCTTAAACCCATAAACCATAACCCGCACATCACTACTGTGAACATTATACCACTACATTTCACATAGAGACGTTAAAAGATATCCTGCAGAATGGAAAAGGTTAATTACTGAAGGTATGCCGGGACAGGGATATTCTTTCTCGTGTATCAGAGTGAAGGACTGGAAAAAAGGGTCGTGGTTGAGGGGAGGTGGTGGGCGGCGTTGTGGTGAAAGGCGGTGGGGTGGTGGGAATCTCGGTGCTAAACTCTTGGTTCCTGTAAGTGGCGCAGCAGTATCGGAAGGCCCTGATGCACTCCCAGCCCTCTGTGATGTAGAGGGAGCGTCGCGTGCAGGAGTACGCCATGGGGATCTCCCTGAGGCCGTCCTTACAGCAGCGGCGCTTCAGTTTCTCCTTGTAATGACTCTCTGCAGGTAGAAGAGAAGAGGAACCGGCGTCATTAGTACTATAATATAACATCAATAGTTTAACAATTAATCCAATGGCAATGTGAAAAGCTGCTGGTTCTGTAGAAGCCATCATCATCAAAATGACACAGATCAGATCCATATATGTTTAGATTGATTTATCTCAGATCTTTTTTTAAAATCAGATCAGTGCCATTTTCATATGTGGTCCCAAATCTGATCCTTCTCCGATCACTGGCCATGCAGCCGCTGTGAGAACGGTCATGTTAGAGTTCATGTGTTATTCTGCCTCATGTGTCACTGAGCAGGCGACCAGTCCCGTCCTACTGTGCTGTGACTGGCTACTTATCGTTGCCTCGACACGTCCTTCAGATTGGTTGCAACGCAGATCTCTTTTGGCTCATTTCATCTATCTATCTATCTATCTATCTATCTATCTATCTATCTATCTATCTATCTATCTATCTATCTATCTATCTATCTATCTATCTATCTATCTATCTATCTATCTATCTATCTATCTATCTATCTATCTATCTATCTATCTATCGATGCTACTCCTTACAGAAAATGAGTCACCATGGTTGTCACTCCTCAGGTGCCAGCGACGTGCTTTCCTACACTGTGACAAGAGTGTGCGGAGGAAGCGTTATATATAGCGTTTTATTTAGTTAGCTAACTTGCTAATTCCACCATGCTTTAATGCTACAAAGCAGACTGTTGGCTAGCGGAGATCAACCTTAAAGTGAAATTCCAGCGTAAAACCATCCCAGGGTCTTTTTCGGCAAATACATACATCAAATAAGCCATCGAGACTTTTTTTTTTCGTGTAACAACTATTAATGGAGATATCCCGGAAAGTTGCTAACAGTTGCTCACAGCCAAATGTGGCTAACACCGATTAGCTTGGGGCAGTACGGTGAAGGCATTCAAAGGTCTTTTTTAACCACTAATACTGCTGAAAATAACACCAAACCTCTGCAGCAGCATGAGAAGAGTCCCTACACACAACACAAAGCACCAATGGGCTCCTTCCTTTGGGATTGACTTTGCTAATCCGCTTGAATGGACTTTACTATAAGAGAAGCTGGTACAGGGGCCAGTAGGTAAGTCTTTAAAACACTCTTTTAATACACTTCAGGTTCTCTGACTACGTTGTTGGTGCTGCAGTTAAACTCAAACAGGATGTAATGTTGCTCTACGTCTGCTGGATGTGTGAAAAGGCAACTGTTTGCTTCCACGTTGGCATGATTTTACAATGCCAGCTTGTTGTTGGTGCGGCCAATTCATGAAGTTCATTCATTTTACTCACCCAGCTGAGCTTTACGCTGCAACAGTTCAGCAGAGCGCCTCCTTCTGGCACTGCCTGGACACTGCAGGGCTGACAAGAGCCGAGGAAAGGAACAAAAAACATCTGTTTGTTTGCACTATTCATCAAACATATACGATTACTGTCAAGTTAAGTCAAGTCAAACATGATTTGTATAGCCCGTTTAAAAACAACCGCAGTGAATACAAAGAAAAAAACACATATAATGATAACAGGGGATGAGGTCAAAGTTACAAGCTCAACTTAATAAAGCGCCAAAGGGTAGAGGTGCCTTAAATGATTCTGTGGTCTGAGCCGTTTTACCATTTTTGGATAGTCCAGCTGAAGACTGACAGAGAGAGGACAACATGCAGCAAAGAGCTGCACTCGAACCCTCGATGCAGCAGTGCGAATACAATCTCTGCACCCGGGGCGCATGCTTTACCAGGTGAGTTCAAAGGTTATGGACAAACCTTGTCTGGTTTTGGTTTGGAACCCGGCGTTGGAGACGTAGAGCAGTCCTGCGTCTGAGAACACCGCCGAGGCGTCTCTGCCTCCCCCTCGGGTGCAGCCCATGTCTCCGTGCTCCACCACACCCCAGATCTACGGAAAAGGTCCCATTGAGGACAAAGTGAAGGTTTTTGAGTTTAGTACTTTAAAAGAACAAAAACACTACTGATGCATGTCGGTACACAACAAGTGAACACTAGATTAAAAACCATGTTTAATTGGTAATATAAAATTTGAGGTACTTTCTTTGTTTTCACACACAGACTGTACCTTGCTCTGTGTGAGTCTGTCCCTGTTGAGCAGATACACAGCGTTGTCCACAGCCACCAGGTTGACCGTTGCCCCCGGATCGCCTCTGACCTGAAAACTAAAGCTCTTCCCTGGTGTGTAGTCTCGACGTATGCCGTCCACCGGCCCCACTTTCAGCTGTAAAACAACGTGGACTTAAAAATGCATCGACAGAAAGATGAACTGAAGAAGAGAAAGTGAATTTACAAAATTTTCTTTGCAAGTTAGACCTTAACTATCCATTAATGCAGCCAAAATTATTTTACATCCACCAGTGTAAGGCCACTTAAAGTGAACTTACATACATCAAATATGCCACTGAGACAGTTTCTTTCTGTTAACAACTATTAACGGAGAAATCTGGTAGAGTTGCTAACAGCCTGAAGTGGCTAACACTGATTAGCTCGGGGCAGTACGGTGAAGGCAAAACGTCTTTTTTTAACCACTAATTCTGCTCAAAATAACAGCAAACCTCTGCAGCAGCATGAGAAGAGTCCCTACACACAAAACAAAGCACCAATGGGCTCCTTCCTTTGGGATTGACTTTGGTAATCCACTATAATGGACTTTACTATGAGAGGAGCTGGTACAGGGGCCAGTAGGTAAGTCTTTAAAACACTCTTTTAATAAACTCCAGGTTCACTAACTACGTTGTTGGTGCTTTGTTTTCTAAAAACACGGGAGTAATAATGTGTTACCACTGTATTTTTATGTTGTTCTGAGTATATATATAGTGAATTGTTAATTGCTTTTGATTCATGACATCATACTGACATTTCTTCAAAGCTGTGCTGATGATTTGGTTTTCAAAAATGTTTATTACAGTTTGTTTAGTACATTTTAAGGTACAAGAAAATAAAGCAGTTGTTCATTCAATGCTCGATTCGTTAAATGTTTCTATTTTTATTTTATTTTACATCTTTTCTTTAAAAGAAAGTAGTAGTATCATTGCCTATGAGGGCTCCCAAATTTTTGGGATCAGTGAATCAATCACTGCAGTCAGGTGTGTGTGTGTGTGTGTGTGTGCGTGTGTGCGTGTGTGTGTGTGTGTGTGTGTGTGGCACTGATTGGTGTTGATTAAGCCCAGGTGTGGGGAGTTTTCATAAACCCTGAGTCTCCAGTGCTCTGTGCTGACTCATTACCTCACTATCAGAGGTAGTGAGAGCTTCTCCCTGTTGTCAAGTGTACCTACAAACACTATCTCAGAACTTTGTGTGTATTTGTTGTTCATTGCCTGTTTTCTGGTGTATAGTAGGGACGCTGCAGAGTTTGTTGTGTCAGCCTTCATCTTTAGTTTTGTGTTTTCTGGGTCTCCTGGACTATATTGTTTTTGTGTCTGTTTGGCAGCAGTGGTTGAGTTTATCATCTTAGTGCTTTATTTCCTTAAGGAAGGATGTAGGGGCTCTTTCCTATCCATCACTGTTGCAATTTTGTGGTGATCCCTCTGGGATAACTTGGATCCGCACCTGCGTCCAAACAGCCCTGAGAAATACCTGTTTCTACTTGTTACGCCTATTTCATTTCTTCTTCTTTTCGTCATGGCATCGTTCAAAAAAACACACACAAAAAAAAACCTATCTAGATAAATCGTGCCATCTGAATGGAGAGAATTTGATTGTCATTGGATGAGAAGTATAAACATATACCATTATTGGTTGTACAGGATCTACATCCATCTGCACGACACAAATCACGTACACTCCGGCAAGGAAAAAGCAGACCTACAGTATGTAGCCTAGTACAAGGATGTCAATGGCAGAACTGGAGCAAATTGTCCCAACCAAGCAACATTAACATTTTCATATTACATAATAGATATAATTATGGCCTTTAGGAGTTTAGATTATTTTAGGGAGGTGGGGTAGTGCCATAACACTTTTGAATTCTTACAGTTTAGTCTGTCATCTAACCTGTTGCCCTCTGAGACTGAGCTGATCACTCACCCCTCCAACACAGGAATCTGCCACATCCACCCAGATGGAGTCAGGCACCACCTCCTCCCGCCCCGCCCAGGGAATACTGTAGAACGCCACGAAACGAAACGAAGGCATCATCTCTGGGGTGATCAACAGTCCGACGCTGGTGACCAGCTGACCAGTCACATCCACGCGCTCCGCGACAATCATTTTGCCTTTATTCAGCACCTGAGAGAGTTTAGAAAGTCATCATCAACACACTTGGATTTTGTGTCGTGGTCGTTTCACGTTCTACTTTCCAAATGTAACGCGTAAAGTGTTCTTGTCTCACCAGGTAGGTGATGTGTTTGATGTAAGCTCTGTGCGTCTCATCTGCAGGAGTGATGGTCAGCTTCAGGGACAGTCTCTCTCCCACGGACACCTTGTTGGTCCCAGTGGAGACGTACAGGTAGTTCTGTTGGCCTCTGTTGAAGGGGACATACGGCTGAACGGTGACCCGTTGTGTGGCCTGCTGCTCTGGTCTCAGGTCAGCCTGCATGGTTTTAGCCTGAGAAACAAAAAATACACACGTTGATCCCACAGATAGACTAAATAAATAAATGATTTATTGGATTATCTCATTTTTAATCCCTATATCATTCACACCAACAGAAACAGCAGAATATTTAAAGCAGAGATGAAATTCTGGTTTTACATATACGGCGGTGGGTGGAGGCGCAGTGAGTAAACAGGGTCGTACTAACAGTGATGGTCTGGAAGCGTGGATCACTGGGCATGTTGATAGTGACTCTGGCGGTGCCCGAGGAGACGATCACAGGCGTTTCCAACAGCGTCACGTTGACCAGGACGTTTCGGGCCGGGGAACCGTCATGGTGGCTCACCTGGATCTGGACAGTGATTTTAACACTTTAGAGGTTTTTCAGTCAGTGGTTGAGCTGAACGATACTTTTGTAAGAGGAAAATAACACTTCAGACACACAAATATTGTTCTAAACAGAGTCTTTGTCTTGATACATGTCTGGAGGGGATCCTTAAAGTAGTTTTACGCGGCTAAATCAGCCGTTTTCCCCAAAATCTATTCTAAAACTGCGGCCTCCGTGGCACGTTTCCACAACAGAACAGTCCATATTCAAAATACTCTCGTCCTAAAAAATAATGTTACCATTTGAACGATAACATGATCCTGAATGTAACTTAGTCCTTTCACATGTTTTCTATTTTGGGGCGCACTAGTAAATCATTTTCCAGGTCAACCCAATATTTTTCTGGACATTTTAGTGTTTTCTTTCATTTTCCATGTGTTTTTCCTGACTGGAAAATTGGTCGACAGTTTTCCCTGGTTTTTCCAGGACGTGTGGGAACCCTGATAAATCATTATAAGTCACATCTGTAATGTTTTATGACTGCTGATATAGCGCATCAGAAAGGACATTGGCCCTCATTTATCAATCTTGCGTGAAAACGGGCGTAGATCTGAGCGCAGAACTGGTCGTTTGACAGGACCCACGTGGGATTTATGAAACATCCGTATCTGACCGATATCAGCGTACGAATGAGCGGGCCTTGATAAATGCGGCGGCTGAATTTGATCGTCATTAACACGTTACGCCCTTAAATATTCCTGGTTCGGAGGCCTCGCCCTGTGAGGTAAAACATGCAGAGGAGAAACGCTGTGAAGAACAGAAACTTTTCCGACACACAGATCGGCATCCTGACATCCGAGATGGAGCAAAATAAAGATGCTTTTTGTCTTAAGAGTGGAATAAAAGGGGCCTATCATAAAAACGCTGTATGGAAAAGAATAACGGAGGCAGTCAACCCGAAGCAGCGCACCACTGTGACCCGTGTGCGTGTGTGCGCACGGCTGAACCTGCACTCCTGCTCACGTCCAAATTGATAAATGCCGAAGTTTGCCAGGAAATGGTCGTACGCACATTTTTCTGCCGTACGTTCGTTTGATAAATGAGGGCCAGTGTGTGTAGTGATGAAACATTATAAAGGCCCTCGTAATGCACTATAGATGCGGTCTCCATAGAAAGTGTTGCAAACAAAAAATGATCCCGTTTTAGTGGATAAATCAAAGAAGATGGTCCTTACTGTAAAGTCCAAGGGCAGGCTGGGCTTGAAGTACTTTGGCATGTCTCTGAAGGCTACGACGTACGGAGACTCCACAATTTTAATGCCAGTCTTCTCCGCTTCAACCAGATCGCTACCTGAACAGGAGAGAAACCAGGGTCGAACAACGCCACCGACCACAACCCTGAATCAGTTCAGGTGTCTAGACCCAGTTTTATGATGATGTGACGTATTTAGATCATATCCCTCGTCAGCTTTTGGAGGGCAACCGCAGATTCTCTTTTAAAATATCTTTTGAAACTGTCACTATATCCCAACAGCACATCGAGACGGCGATCTGTGACATAATAATGTAGCTCTACCTTTCTATTTGCTCCCGATGTCATCTGCAAGATCCACCGCACACGGCCGACAACCAATCACGGCCGAGAAATCTCTGATCCAGCGTCAATAACTGCTCGTGAACTCTGAGCAAACGGTGAAACTAGGCAGCACCGATCAAATATGAATCAATACTTTTTTCAAAGAGAAACATATTTTAGTGTACTGTTTAGCTGTAAAATGAGAATGTTTGTCCGTCCCGTCAGTTGGTGGGCGGGGCTCGGTTTCGACCTCGACTTGGTCACACGTTTTCATTTTACAGCCAGACGGATGTTTCTGAAAACACCATACGCGGGAAATAGGCAACGTAGTGACAGAATATGGGGTCATATTTGATCAGCGCGGCCTGGTTACAGTTTGATTTTTCTTTAGATCAGTTATTGACACTGTGAACAGAAGATGGAGGTAAAGATACGTGGCTTTTTCACAGGTTGACTGTCGAATCAGGCTGTCTGCTGGATTAGCGCTACAACAACGATTAATGGATTAGTTGTCGACTATTAAATTAATCTGCAACTATTTTGATAATCGATTAATTATTTGAGTAATTTGTTGAGATATAAAAAAAAGTCCAAATACTCTGATTCAAGCTCCTTAAATGGGAATATTTTCCGGTTTCTTTCGTCCTCTATGACGGGAAACTTTATATCTGTGATTTGCGGACAAAGCAAGACGTTTGAGGACGTCATCTTGGGCTTTTTGGAAACAGTGATTGACATTTTTCCCCATTTTCTAACATTTTATAACCAAAAAAAGAAAGTAACGGACAAATGAATCATTAATGAAAACAATCATTAGTTGCACCAGTCAGGATATAGTGACAACCTTATCTTTCATATCATATTTCACATTTTATCACATCCAGGGATTAAATCATGTCCATCCGAGTTTAAGAATTGCTTCAGTTGTTGAATGCAGGAAAATTAAATGGACTTTAGTTTGCAAAATAACTCCTCTGGGTTTTAAAATCATCACAGTTTTGTGAAATGCCCCACATTTCCCAAGAGCTAAGCCCCGGGTGGAAGAGCGCTGACTTGTCCAGAGGGCTAAAGGTCATCAGGCATCGATCTGTCCTGTACAGTGGAGTAAATAAACTGTGAGTTTGATCTTACTCGGCTGTGTTGCAAGGAATTGAGCAAACGCAATGAACACAACAGACAGCGACACACTGCACAGCCTGAATCACAGTCAAATCCTAAATCCTGTGACGGTTTCCTATGTCCTGTGTGTGCGGATTGATGTTGCTGAGGAATGTTTGTCTTCCTGTTTATTTTTCCCGCTGACACAAAGAGCTTACCTGACTTGGTGAGCACAGAGGCCTTCACATACACAGAGCTGCCCACCAAAGACCTGAAGTTGGGGTACGCTCGCTTGATCTCCTCCACGCTCAGTGTGACGAGTCCATCTTCCAGCTGCAGAGATTCATTTCACTAAACATTTCACATGAATAAAGACTTTTTCACCTTTGTTACAGCTAATTTAAATAATTATAAACCAATAAATCTTATCTCTAGGTCCACCTGCAAGTTCTTTTGGAGCTTTCAACAGCAACTGATACTAATCTCCTCTGTAAAAAAAAGCTACTTATTGGACCTTGAGGTTGGCTTTGAGGGGAATGCCATCCTTCAGCTACCAGACTTCAATCGCCCTCCTATTTTTGGATTGACTGGGAGTTAGGGGGATGGACGGCACCCTTTAAATCACTGACAGCAGCAGGAGCGGTGACTTACATTTGACACCTGCTTCACTGAAGGCAACCTCCTCATCTCTTGGTTGATCTTCACGCCAAACACCACGTAGGCCGTCCCCTGGACCGGCTCCCCGTACAGGTACCTGAAACACAATCACAACAACGCTAAGTCGGAGGTTTCATTAAATAAAAAAGCAAGACTGAATTCGAAAACCTCAAACTGTCCTTCCGTACCGTGCACCGTGCTTTAGGGTCCTTGTCCCCCCCTCCAGGCCCGTTTGTACTCACACTACCTGGGCCTCGGCGAATGCTTCTTGCTGCCTATACGTCATCACGCCGTAACACGTCACACGCATTGATTGACGTCATCACGATGCGTCGCTTCGTTTACAAATCTTTCCATAGACCACTGAGTTTTTGTGCGTCTTGTCGACTGTTTTTGAATATTTTCATCGACCAAATCTGCAGTAAACACTCCACCTCCGCATCACACCAACGTGAACCTTTCACCGCCATTGTTTTAAATGTCCGCGCATGGTCCCTCCTTCTTTTTTCTATGTCCCAACAGGCGCACATAAAATAACGTCAGAGCCGCCGTAGGCCTTGTGCTCGTGCTCGTATACGTGCGCACGCTCGTGCTCGTACATGTGTTAACACACTTACAAAAGCCCATCTCTCCCAAACGGGCTGTGGCCGGCAAGCTTGCTGCAGCTAGGCACAGTGCGTTTGCGCTCAACCTGGTCAAACGAACTAGGCTTCACCCGTGGAACCTGTTTGGGCACGGTACGGATGGACAGTGTGAGTGCGCCCTTACGGTGTGTGCCCCTAAAGTTTCTGGTTGCGCCCCTAAACTTTTCAGTTGGGGGGGGCCACGGTGCTCCTAGTGAAAAGAGTCTGGCGCCCTGATATACCCACCTCATGACCTTATAAATGAGGTTCATGTATGTTTCAGTATGAGGCCAAAAATGCCCTCGCAAGAAAATGTTTGCAGCTCCTGATCTCTTCAGAGGCTGTTTTAGTGAACAGTCAGGATGTGGTTTTAAAGTTAGGATTAGGATTAGGTTTGAGTTCAAGTTGAGTTTGCATATGAAGTTAATAGTCAACAGGAATAACAGTAATAAATTGCAATGTCGTGTGTGTTTCAGACTAACCTGGCCGAGATCTCTACGACCAGTTCACTGTCATCCAGGCTGAGGAAGGACTTCTTGGGTGTCAGGGTGACATTGAAGGCAGGAAGCACTGATAAACAACACAACAATAAGAAATATAGTGTGACTGTACCACAGCGTTGAAGAGCCTCCCAACTCCTTGACCTACCGTATTTCTTCACCTCAAAAGGGGAGTTGAACGTGTTCTGTTTCCAGTGGTCGAACTTTGTGGTCACCGTCCATTTTCCCTCACTGCCACAGACAAACAAGTCACATCAGAGAACATAGTAAGCAGGGTTCGTCCTCCTGGGAGCATGAACGTCTGTAGAAAAGTTAGTGCTGATCCATCGTGTACAACAAATATTTCAGTGAGCGAAAGCCTTGAAAAACTTGACCCGCTGGTGCCGCTAAAGGGAAAGTTGGGGGAACAACAAAGTACCAAATGTTGTATTCGCTTTTTTGGGGGGTTTTCTATTTGCAAAAGTTGTGGATAGTACCTGGTAGTTTTTGGTATGGCCTCGGTTGACTTGGCTCCAGGTGGAGTTTAAACACTGCGGACCACCAATTGGTCAGGGAGAACCGTCATCGGCAAGACGTGGGACGCCACATTTTCTTTCTTAGGATGGGGAATTCATGACCCACCATACTCTGCCTCCGAATGGAGAAGCAGGCTCTTCACAGGCTTTTATTTTGAAAGAGCTGACCGCCACGTGCCGGTGCTTAAAGGACTTCTGGGGCGGCAGTAGCTCAGTCCCATAGGTGACTTGGCTGGGAACCGGTCGCTGGTTCGAGTCCCTGTGTGGACCATGAATGGAGTGTGGACTGGTGGCTGGAGAGGTGCCAGTTCATCTCCTGGGTACTGCCGAGGTGCTGTTGAGCGAGGCACCAAACCCCCAACTGCTCGGGGCGCGGGTCATTGGCAGCCCCCTCGCTCTGACATCTCTCCATTAATTGCATGTATATAGGTCCTGTCTGTGCATGTGTGTGGGCCTGTGTGTGTGTGTAAAATGACAAAATAGAGTGAAAATTGAATTTCCCCATTGCAGGACGAATAAAGGAATTCTTCTTCTTCTTCTTCTAGTACTCGTTGGGTTGGTTAGGTTTAGGCATTTAGAGTGAGATTGGTTCAAGTTACGGAAAGAATATCAGGGTAAGCCGATCATCGGCAGAGCAGGGCGGGTCGTGCCTTCGCCATCCTGGGATTCCCATCAAACTTAATGCTCTTTCCTAAGAGACAGCTTCTCATTGCATTACACGGTCGGCCTTGCTGACAGCTCCATCACATGTATCACCCCAACAGAAACCACCATCCAATCATAGTCTGCTCTGTTCCAGATCAATGCTGCAGAATGTAGAAGTTGTCATTTCTGGTATTTCAGTGAGGTGAGTCTAGTCAGTATAATGAGCATCTATCTATCACTCAACTTTAACTGGGGCAGGTGGAGGCCTTAAATAAACACGATTATCACCAGTGAGTTGCTGATTCCAGTTGCAAGGTCTTCTGGGTAATTCCAGATAAAAATATTGACTGAGTAACGCTTTAAACTTCCTCAACATATCAGGCAATTCTTGTTTATTCTTGATGATTGTGGCTGTACTGTATGAATGCTCAGTAAAGGTCCCTCGATAACAGATTTAGATCATTCGTATAAATCTCTTGGCAGCCGAAGGAGACACGAGTTTATCTTACTTGACGATTTCAGAGAGAGGAAAAGTGTTCGCAAAGATGCCGTCCTCAGCTCTGATGCTGGAGAACTGTTTAACCACCACACCGTCTGGATTCTGAAACACACACACACACACACACACACACACACACACACACACACACACACACACACACACACAGACACACACAGACACACACACACACACACACACACACACACACACACACACACACACACACACACAAACAGGTCATTTGATCTAATGTAACCTATAACTAACAAATAATTACTCTGTGTCGACAAAGTGTTGCAGCTGCAGAAGACCTCACACATCTTGACACTCTATGCTCTCTCTGTTCGTTCATTTTGCCTTGTCAGCATCTTTTTGTGCGCTGTTTCATGTCTCAAGTTAACAGCTATTGAGCATTTTCATTACTGATTGATCCATTAAGGTTGTGATCTATAAATATAATATATATATATATAATCAATCAATGGATGAATCATTCATTTGTTTACCTCGAGTCATTCTGAACAGCAACCTCTCCTTTAAACAGCAGGTACATCACACGATCTGACCATCACTCCCCTTCGCTGCTGCTGAAACTTAGATCCACGCATTCATCACATCCAGAATCGACCACTGCAATAGCATCCTCTACGGTTCATCTGCCAAAATCCTCAACAAGCTTCAATACATCCAGAACTCTGCTGCCCTCCTCCTCACCTGCACCTGCACCTGTAAATACATCAGCCCTGTTCTGCAAAATCTCCACTGTTCCCCAACGCATCCAGTTCAAAGTCCCCCTCCACATCCAGGCCCCTTTCTACCTCACCAACCTCCTTCACCACCACTACCCATCCCCCCCGTAACCTGCACTCCTCGGACACAAACCTCCTCCCTCTACCTCTCAGGACCAAGCATCGTACCTGGGGAGACAGAGCGGTCATTGCTGCCCCCTCTACTGCAGCGACCAGCACACCTTCAAATCACTCATCAAACCCCGCCTCTTCAGAATCGCATCCAACCTCCAATACTCCACTGTTTTCATTTAATTTCCACCGCTTCACTTGTTTTTAATTGTTTTACCGTAGCTTACTTGTTTTTAATGTACTTGTTTTTAATGTTTTGGTGTTTATTGCATTATGTAAAGTGTCTTTGAGTTCCCTGAAAAGCACTCTACAAAATAAATGTACTATTGTTGTCGTTATTATTACCTGGATGTCGATTGAGATGGTGCTGTTAAAGGCCTTGAAGGACGGAGAGGACGTGAAGGCTCTGAAATGAACTGAGAGAGAGAGAGAGAGACAAAAGACTTTTCAAAATAAAGTGTAAAGATAAAGTCCATCATCATTTTTAAGACTAGCTCTAGTTTCTAGTTCGACTGATACTTGTACTACTATCACTGCTGATATCATCTCAACTGTGAAGTGGGATAAACTATGTTTTGAAAATGCATATTCGTGTTTCATGTACTTAATTATAATTATCATACACAGCAGGAATATTCAATTGGTGGCCCCGTGAATATTTCCTGGCCCTTTGAGTAGAAGCCCGTGTGAAAAAGTCCCTCCTGGCCCTCTGTCCTCTCTCGTATCCGTCTCAGCGCGTCAACTACCTGCACGCTGGAAGACTTGCTCAAAGTTCACCTGTAGGTGCGCGGCCACAACACTACGCACGCTCTTCAATATCTGCACTCCTATGTCGCTGCGTTGTTTCACAATATCCATTAATGTGATCCTCAAAAGCAATTTCAGTCAAAAGCAACTGGACTTGGTTATTTGTCAAGGAAGACGTTTCACCTCTCATCCAAGAGGCTTCATCAGTTCATGTACGCATCTGACCAGGCTGGGACTGGACCAGGATCAGGACCAGGCTGGGACTGGACCTGGACCAGGACCAGGCTGAGGCTGGACCAGGACCAGGCTGGGACTGGACCAGGACCAGGACCAGGACCAGGCTGGGACTGGACCAGGACCAGGACCAGGATCAGGCTGGGACTGGGCCAGGACCAGGCTGGGACTGGTCCAACTATCTGGTGTGAGATCCAGGTATTTAACCTCTCACAAGGTGCTTCAAGTGCCAACGACCGTCGTTAACGACAAAGGGTTCCAGTGACATCATCGGCCTTGTGAGAGGTTAAATACCTGGATCTCCACACCAGTTAGTTGGACCAGTCCCAGCCTGGTCCTGGTCCTGGTCCAGTCCCAGCCTGGTCAGATGCGTACATGAACTGATGAAGCCTCTTGGATGAGAGGTGAAACGTCTTCCTGACAAATAACCAAGTCCAGTTGCTTTTGACTGAAATTGCTTTGAGGATAACGACGACCTGGACACATGAGAACATTCACAGGCCCATTAATGTGATGCTCATATTTTTCCGGCCCCTCATTTTGGATCATTTCCATCAACCGGCCCTGACTCTAAGTTTATTTCACAGCCCTGATACACAGTATATATACAATTACAGTTCTCTTTGGTGGTTGGTTGGTGCCATTCGTGCACCATTGCCTTATGTTCTCATCATCCTAACTCCAGGCCTCACCGGTGTCTCCAGGGTTATAGACGGGCTTGTCCGTCTGAATGAAGATGTATCCAGAGTGGAAGGACACCATCAGCACCCGCTCCTCTGCGTGGAAACCCTCAAAGTTCACCTTCAGATGCACAAACTTGTTCTTTTTCTCGTCGCGGTTCAAACGATCAGAGGGGAGCTGGGAGGAGATGAGAATGAGGTGCTGGATGAAATTCACTGAGTATTCAAAGGCATTTTCGACGCACCGGCATCAGGTTTGGATTACATGTTAGCGAAAATGCTTCAGGTTGGATGGATTTAAAGAAAACCCTCTAATCGAGTCGATATTGTGTTAGAAATTAGTCTTTTCTAACTAGCAGGTGACTTCATCTCACGTCTCACGTCTCTCTGAACTAAACGTAGGCGTCTAAGGTTCTGAACTCGGCGAATCACCTGTATCGTCTTGAGAGCGTGGAATCCGTTCTCCAGGTT
Organism: Echiichthys vipera; assembly: GCF_963691815.1. Taxonomy (NCBI): domain Eukaryota; kingdom Metazoa; phylum Chordata; class Actinopteri; order Perciformes; family Trachinidae; genus Echiichthys; species Echiichthys vipera. The sequence goes on along the minus strand of NC_139827.1, from coordinate 4,072,832 downwards.
GAGCGTGACGGAGTCCTGGAGGAGCGTGACGGTCTTACTGAAGTCCACGATGGAGACGGACGCGGTGACGGGCCGGGTCAGACTGTCAGCCTGAAGGTAGATGTTCTCCGGGCTGTCTGTCCTCAGCAGGTCCGGGGCCAGCAGAGTGAACCTGCGGGGAAATACCACAACACGAGGCAGGGACGGGATTCAGTCACTGGAGAGGTAACAAGAGTAAATCTCAATCAGTGGCACAATTGGGCGGCTGTGGATTAGTGGGAGAGCGGGCCGTCTTCCATTCGA